>NC_136955.1:43647654-43687654 GCF_032717465.1 Coenobita brevimanus
AGTTGTTGTACAAATTAAGGAGAGTGAGAATTATAGGATTTGGAGAAACATATGACGAGGTGGATAGACAAGGAATGTGGAAAGAATTAAGAATATATGAAGCAAATGGGAAGTTTTTGATTGCCGTGAAAAGTATATATGAAGGGATCTAAGGCTGAGGTGTGTGTGGTTAGTGAACTGAGAGAATTTTTCTATTTGAATGTTGCATTCAAACAAGGATGTGTCATGTCCCCTATGCTGTTCAGTCTGTACATGGATGGGGTTATAAAACAGGTACAAGGTAGGGCAGTGGATGTTGAAGCGACGTTAATGAGAGAGGGCAGTGTCTGGAAACTCCCTGTACTGTAGTTTGCAGATGATACTGTATTGTTAAATGAAGACGAAAGGGAATTGCAAGACTTAGTGAATGAGTCTGGTAGAGTGTGTAAGAAACGGAATCTAAAGGTGAATATAGGGAAGAGTAAAGTTATGGTCTTCGAGGGAATGAAGACACTGAATGTACAATGAGGCTGGACGAGGAGGAAATGGAAAATGTAAGTGTGTTTACGCACTGACGTCAAGGCACCAAAATATCATAACACACTATATAATAGCTAGTGATATATATGCTGTTAATGTGTAATATAAAGGTTTGAAGAAAGTCGTGCCTAAGCTCGGGAGAACTGGAGGAAACAACAGTGCAGATTCTAGCTAGGGAATTTTTCATACAGCACAGTATGACTCCGGATGGATGATAAATTCTTTGGATTTCTTGAGACTGTATGTTTTTATGTTTTCACCTGTACCTCATGAGTTGTTTGTTAAAAATCAAGAAGAAACGTATCCTGTTAAGCAGGTGAAAAAGCCAAATAAACTAAGTGACGCTAGATGGTCGTGCCGGTATTTATCTTGTAAAGTCCCTCTAGATACACTTCCTGTAGTCATGGCAACTCTCAAAGAAACAGCTGAGATACACACAGAAAACTTGCCCTTGATGTCAACAGCTTACTCAAGAAAGTTGATCATTGTATGATTATCTCAGCTGTCATGTTCAGCACCATTATGCTGAAAACAAAGTTGTTATGGCATGATGCAATCTCCATCGCTTCAGCTGTCAGCTGCAGCAGACATGGTTTAGATATTTAAAGAAGACTTGGCATCTCACAGGAATGAAGAATGCTGGCATGAACTGTGGGTGAAAACTGAAGGTATTCGAAATCAACTTGATGTACCTGTTGAAGATGCAGCCCAGAAGGGGAGGACTAGATCCTCTAGACATCTGCAGGGCAGTGGGGTTCTGAAGTCAACTGGCCAAGAAACCATAGAAGACAGTCATGATTCACTTGATAAGAAGTATACGAAGTATTGGATACAATACTTGTAGAACTGCACTCAAGATTTACTGATGCCAATAAGAGTTCAAATCAATGTCTGTGCTACATCCACTTAGCTCAAAGTTTCTTGATTATGGCACTTTGAAACCTGTGGCTGAACAAAACTGTTTGGACATTGAATACCTGCATGTACAAATGAGACAAGCAAGAAGACCTGTGGAAAAAAAGAAAAATTGGAGTTTATTGTTAGCAACCTGGATGAACTCACAACTTTCATGAGTAAGGAGACATTCCCAGATCTCTGTAAGCTCATTAACACTGTGCTGGTACTGCCACCAACTTTAGCATCATGTGAGAGGAACTTCTCCTCAATGCAACTCATCAAAAGCTACCTGCGAAGCACCATTTCTGATGCCAGACTCTCATCGTTTGAAGTTATTGGGATTCATCCCAACGGAGCAGAAGAAACTGACCTGGAACATTTTGTTTCTATGTTTGCACAAAAGCATATCAAAAGAAATAATCAGCTATTTTGAAGTGTTTTTAACTATTGCTGTTTGTAAGGTTCAGTGGCGTATGAAGATCTAGATTTATTACTAATGGGTTATAACTAAGTTACTACCCATAAGGTTGTAAATTATTTCCATTTGCCACATATGAAAGTGTAATTGACATGTAATTACAAAGTACGTATTTGCATACATACGTTGACACATGCATATTGTATTTTAGTTTAATGCTTGTTTATTTTGAGCCAATTACACCCGAATGCGACAGGAATAATTTATTTTGTATTGACGTAAGTCAGCTTGTTTCTTTCACTTCTTTAGCTGATCAGTACAATAAATGGTATAAAGTTTTCTTCAAAACGTGGCTTTAATTGAATATTATGTGGTGTATGTGCCGGGCCCCTCAGAGAAGCAAGTGCCCCCCCCCCCATGTGCCCCTCCACATAGCTACGTCACTGACCCCACTCATGTATACTTGACAATACCATCAACATACAAACGTGCAAGGGAATTCCATATTCGACCGTATCTCATTAGGGATTCTCGAACGCCCACCGCCCAACCTTCTATTTCTTTTACAACACCATCGTTACGATAAGAATGACCACGGAAACATACAGTTCGGTTTTAATCCACCATTGACATCATAGAAGTCACTTAGCTCATTTTCCATACACCCTGCTGCCACTGTTCCCTCATTAAAAAAATAATAATAATAATATCATTCAGGAATTTCACTTCTACCTCATATAGTCTTAGTACCTTCAACATTACGTTGTGTGTCTACTCGATTATATGTCTTGTCTCTATCAATGAGCGCAGCAAACAACTTCTTCTCACTCCTTAATTACTTTAACGCAATACATCTTGCTGAGGTTATCTTACAATTTATCTGCTCCTAAAACCTATTTTTTTTCCAACGCGTTCTTCAGTTCTCTCCTTTAATAACGCCTTCAATAAGAATATTGCAGTATATTTTTTCCCGTGCATGACATGACATATATAGCAATAGCTATTACACATTTTTCTTTCCTCTTTGCCATCTTACAAGGGATATTATGCCAAACATCCTGTCCTTTGCCAGTCTAACATCCTACCCTGCCAATGGGCAATTTTTCAGTTGCATTAATTATTGTTTCTCCCACAAAGTTTTTTAGCATTTCTACACACGTCACCAATCGTTGGTGTTTTGGTCATTCTTGCATTCTTTAGCGCCTCACACATTTCCATTTTGTTGATCCCTGCCTCTGTCCTCGACTTTCTTCTCTCACACAGCTCCAGTCACTTCTACCAGCACTTCTCTTGTTGTTTATATTTAACAGCTTATTTCAGGGCTGTTGATCCCTTCCTCTCTGCTCTTTATCAACATTCTGCCATATTAATAGTTCATTCCTCTGCTGCCTCCCCCATCATCCCTTTTAATATCTTGACGTCATGTCAAAACACTTCGTTACATTGGTTCCACCTTCTACTCTCGCTTCTTCAGTTTCCTCGTTCTCTTTCATTAATCTCTACACTATTCTTCTCAAATGCAGTTTCTCTACACCCTCAGTCCCTCTAAAACATTTTTCATTAATGTGCTATATGCTCTCTTCTCTTCCACACCCAGTAGTCAGGGTGTTAGAACAGTATCCCGTAACTCAACACTGCAATGGAGACTTTTTTTTTTTTTTTTTTTAGATCATCGCGCGATTTTATTAGGCTTATGGGAGATCATCTACCCGTAAAGATTTTAATATGTTTAGGAAATAATATTACATTTGATCGGTCAGTTTTAATATTATATGTACTGTTTTGAGAGAGAGAGAGAGAGAGAGAGAGAGAGAGAGAGAGGATGTGAGCAAGTATGTATACAGTGTGTGTGTGTGTGTGTGTGTGTGTGTGTGTGTGTGTGTGTGTGTGTGTGTGTGTGTGTGTGTGTGTGTGTGTGTGTGTGTGTGTGTGTGTGTGCGCTTACTGTCGCTCCCCACTCCCTCGTTTTTCTGTCCTCCCTCTCCCTCTGTTCTTTTTTCCACCTTCATTCCCTCCATTCACACCGTTCTTCCTTCTCTCATTTCCCCATCTTGTGAAATATGTGTCCGTAGATATATAGACCATGAGAAATTCAGATTATTCTCAAAGACCCATTGTCGATAGATGTAGAGAGATTTTAGGTGTATCGTAGATGTATCGTAGATCGCAGCAGCCACCAGTGTTGATAGTACTGCCCTTGTATATAGATCATCGTAGCTCAGGAAGTGGAGATTAACGTGGGCAGCTACTGATTAAATCGTGAGGCGCTGGATGACTCTTTGTGGGTCGTGATCTGTCTCACATTCCCCTCTAGCTTTCCCTCTTGTCTCGTAAGTGGAGGTGACGTATAGGCAGATTGCGGCTGACTGAGTTATTGGGAGACAGTTACTTGAATGAAAAAGTTGGACAGTGTGACGTGACCCGTGTATTGTCAGTGGCATTTGTGCTTGCTGTCGTCCTTCTACTTTACTCTCTTTAAGCCCCCAAACTCCTTCTCTCCTCTTCCTCCTTCTCTTTCCTTCTGACTCATATATCTGATTTCCTGAATGTATATTGCTGCTGAAACTTCTGACAAACTAACATGTGGGCGTATGTGGGCGTACGTATGTGTGTGTGTGTGTGTGTGTGTGTGTGTGTGTGTGTGTGTGTGTGTGTGTGTGTGTGTGTGTGTGTGTGTGTGTGTGTGTGTGTGTGTGTGTGTGTGTGTGTGTGTGTGTGTGTGTGTGTGTGTGGGCCAAGTTTCCGGCACGACTGTTACATATAAATACCTGTAACTATTTTAATGCCTCTATACCCTTACTACTGCTAGGTACTTTATTGGGAGATAGTTGTGTTGCACTCTTGGAGTATGTCAGTTCTCTGTTTCTCCTAATATCATTCAGGGAAAGGTAAGTGAGTTTTTGTTGTTACCCAATGCCGTGACGTTGCGCTGGGTTAAGGAATTGTCAGCTGCGTACACACAAGACAGTCTTCTTGGCAGATTTAGCCAGAGGCAGTGATCACTACCAATTCATCACATTCTGGCAGAGGCTGAGTCATGACGGCTAAGCAACAAACATCCACTCGCTTACATTTGTATCCTCCCAGTTAATATGATGTCTTCCGACATGTTATAGACATAGAGATTAATCGATGATAATTTAAATAATAAAACAACACAAGACCGGGCCGACGGCGGTGGCGGTGGACTCATCACCCTGATACACAAATCCATCAACTTTGCAGATACCAGTGCACACACAAAGTCACTTCTCCCCCCACATGACAGCACAACAGAAATACAATCAATTAAAATACGCACTGGTAACAAATCATAGTTAACAATCGCTAACACATACATTCCCCCACAATCGTCCCCCACAGTACCACACAATTACTCTCCACAGATACACCACATCACTAACATACCCAACATCATCCTGGGAGGTGATTTCAACGCCAAGTCATCGGCCTGGCATGTCAACAACCCTGACACAGACAGAGGGCTGGTACTACAATCCCAGACAGATCATCTTTTCATACTAAACAGTCTACACCAACATACCCATATCCCACACCAAGCCCTCTTCTTCCCATCATCTCCAGACATCACCTTCTGCTCCCCAAACCTCGCCCCCACTACATCATGGAGAGTGGTCAAAACTCTAGATTCTGATCACCTCCCAGTCATCATCACTACCAAAACCAGAATCACCCCAGCTGGCCACAAACAGACATACACTAATTATAAGAGAGCCAACTGGGAGGCCTTTGTAACTGAAACAGAACAACATCTCGAAACACTAAACAGTACACCCATCACAAACATCAACACCGCTGTGCACACTTTCAATACAATTATACAAAACGCAGACAAAAGACACATCCCTAGAGGCAACAGAAAGAGACACAACCCCAACTTCACACCAGAAATTCAAGGCCTCATCAGACAACGGGACACACTGTTACACTCCCCAACACCCCATACACAAGACACCATACAACAAATACAAGAACTCAACACTCAGATATACAATAAAATATCAGAACAGCAAACACTAAACTGGAAAAATTATCTCCAAACACTTGACCACAAAACAAACATCAGCAAACTTTACAAAACACTGAACAGCATCACACTTTCCAACAGCAACACCACACAATCACACGCTGCCATCACAACAACAGACACCATACCCTTAAACAAACAACAAGCAAACACTCTCATCAATCACTTTTCACAAGTCAGCCATCTAAACCCCCATCCCGAAGACCGACATATCATCCGACGTAAGAGACAGTTCCCCACAGACCCAGACTACGCACCTTTCACTTACAACCAGACGAAGCACATCATTAACAACTTCAAGCACTCATCTGCCTGTGGACCAGACAACATAAGCAACATTCACCTTAAACATCTAGGACCACAAGGCATACAAGCACTCACCAACATATCAAACTACAGCTACTCACACAACATAATACCTAACATCTGGAAGCATGGCAATATTATCACTATCCCTAAACCCAACAAAGACCCCACGTTACCCTCCTCACGTCGCCCCATCACACTCCTCTGCACCCCCTCTAAAGTCACTGAACGACTGGTACTACAACTAGTCACACCTCACATTCCCCTAGCCCAGTCACAACATGGCTTTAGGCCACTACACTCCACAAACACCCTTTTTACAGACCTTACGCAGAGAGTTTTCGATGGCATGAATTCAGCTAGGCCACCACACAGAACAATCCTAATCACACTAGACATTAGCAAAGCTTTTGATGCCATCCCCCGCCACAACCTCACAAACAAAATACTCAACACAAACATGCACAACAACACAAAAAGATGGCTGGCAAACGTCTTAGCAGGCAGATGTGCACACATAACATTTGCCGGTCAGTCTTTTAACATCAGAAACTTCACAAACTGCATCCCCCAAGGATCTGTTTTGTCCCCTACACTCTTTAACCGATACATGCACAACGTACCCACACCCCACACACCACATATACACATAGCTTCCTATGCAGATGATATAACACTTACATGTACGCACCAAAACGCAAACACAGCTGCACACATCATTCAACCTTACCTCAACACACTACACGAATGGTTCACCACAAACAGGCTCAAAATAGCCCCAGCCAAATCTACAGTGACTCTTCTCACAAACTGGACAGCAGAACACAGTCACATCCCACACCTCACCATAAACAACACTCCCCTACCACACACGCACACACACACACACACACACACACACACAAAATCCTTGGTGTAAAATACAATACATCAATGTCATTTAAACAACACATCACAAACATTAAAAATAAAATAACACCAAGACTCAATGTTTTGAGGTCACTTGCCCATACAACATTCGGACACAACAAAGAAACCACCACCACAGTATACAACAATACATACGTTCAGTGATGAATTATGCAAGCCCTGCCTGGGCTTCTAACCTCACCAAAACACACTACAACACACTACAGACCATACAGAACAAGGCCCTAAGATTAATCACAGGCTGCACAGCTACAACACCCACAGACCACCTACATCAAGAAACCAAAGTCCTCAAAGTCAAGGATCACCTAGACATGAAAGGCACCCAGTTTCTTGCTGCAGCCTCCACAAACCCACAACATCCACTATAGTACATGGCAGCACATCCACCCACACCAAGGAACATCAAAACAACACCCAGCACACGATACCATACACAAATACTGTAATCTCTCCCCCTTCGCCCACCTCAGACCAGCTTCCAGAAGCATATCCACACTCAGATCACTCGCCGCTCCATTCAGTCACTTAAAGACAACACACAGCTGCATGCACGGCCTCCTGACATCCACCCTTCTGAATCTTATCTTCCTCGTGAGGACAGGGTCCACTTGGCCAGGCTGAGATGTGAGCACCATCCAGCCCTCTTATGCTACCAGAAGAGGCTGGATGACTCCGTCGCTGATGCCTGTCCAGGATGCAACACAGCACCCTATACTATTAAGCACATTATGGAAGACTGCATTGCACACAATCACCTACGCCAACAACACAACATACACTCTTTGAGAGCTCTGTGGGAAAGCCCGGTCTAGGCCATGGCCTTCCTAAGGGACCCGGGGCTGTTCGACCAGACTGCCTAGGGAACAACTACTACTACTATTACAACACTGATATAAGTGAATGATAAAAAAAATTATGTGACATTATACTCCACTAACAATAAGAGCATGCTTGTTAATAGGGAGATACTTAATTAAACTTATGTACTATTGTGGACAGGAGTTCTTAGCCACCCTCGTCCAGCCAACCCGTTTATGTGGCAGAGTCGCATTCATGAGCACAGAAGTTGCCTTCGATGCATTTCTGTCGAAAAATATCCCTTCAGTTTCGGGCTTGTACTATTGGATAAAGCAATAGCAATATTTACTTTGAAGTTTTGACTCTGATAACACGAATATATCATCCTGATTATTTAATAACTTGTTTGTCGTATAGAGCCAAGCAAGTGACAAATATGTATATTTGGTTCCACTCCATGACTTCCTGTAGGTTTGAACCAGCGAACACAGAGTGAACAAGTTCGAAACATTCATTTGTTAACAGGAGAGAGAGAGAGAGAGAGAGAGAGAGAGAGAGAGAGAAAGCGTGTATGGTGGGCGCCTGTGAATTTTGAAACAATGAGGTGGAGGCAGACTGACACAGGGAAATGAAAGAGATGAGAAACCCTGGATTCCTGTGATCCACTGAAAACAGGCCACAAAGTGAATATTTCTTCAATCGGTCACTAGAACTTGCCTTGCTTTGTGATATATATATATATATATATATATATATATATATATATATATATATATATATATATATATATATATATATATATATATTTAGGATTGCTTTCCTTGGATTAATGAATTAGGAGATAAATGCTGTTGATTTAACAAAAAAAATGTGCTTAAGAAAGCAACTTGCTTCTCTGTCCAGAGAGAGATATCCATTTAATGAGAAAAATACTCATGAGTTTGCCAAAAATCTCCAGGTGCCAACCACCAGAGATAAAAAAATGCGAACATAAGGCATTTAACAGAAGTTACGCGGCCTGCCAAATTATTTGACATAGTCAACTGGCGTTACCCAGAATAAAACCCATCTTTCATTTTGTCCGACGAGACGTTATCCTGGGATTAAACTCCTTCATCAGCCAAAGGAAAGATTCCCAGTTTAGCTCGAGCACGTTATTTACTCGTATCGCATAAAATCCTGTGTATGTAGCCGGAATGAAGCCCCTTATCTACGGCCTGGCAAACTCCCTGTAAAGAGTACCCGGTACTATTTTCTACCGACAGAATTAAGCGGTGAGACTCTTCTTTCGTGTAAGGAAAGCCACCCCGCCTCTGAGTGTGCGCGCGTGCGCGTGCGCGCGCATATATATATATATATATATATATATATATATATATATATATAAATATATCTATGTGTGTGTGTGTGTGTGTAATTGCAAGTCATCTGACTTGTGGAGTATGGTATGCGGGTTGGTAGGTTGGTGACTGGGTGGGTGGATTGGTTAGTGTTGCCTGGTTGTTTCACAGGCGGACTAGGTGGAGTGGGTGGGCGAGAAGGAGGGAAAGGGTTGTTGGGCTGGTTAAGTGGGGTGGAGTGGGGTTCGTGCATTGTTTAAGTGAGGTGGGTGGTGGGGCTACCTGTAGGACAAGACAAGAGACGGGTTTGTGTCGTCCTACTTTTGAGACATTCTGTATTGAGTAAGGTTGTGGGTATGTGCGTTGATGGGTGGGTGTGTAGGTGGATGGACGGATTGTGGGAAAACAGGCCACTGGGACTAGGTGATATGAGTTAATGTCCGAGTTGGGAAGAGTTTAGTGTGAGGAAAATCGGTCCACAGGGGATATTATTCTGGAATTATGCTGAAGTAGGTATACAGTATACTGTATATATACAGTATATATCCAGTGGGTTACAACAGGTCCATCGTGCAATACGTCTGTTGGTTAAGAGGACTGTGTTTCAACTGCACGCATCAGTGGGTGATATAACCACGTCGGATAACAGGTTTATGAGGAAAATAGGTTCATTGTGAAAAATACATCCATGGGTATACGACCATGTAGGAAACCTGTATCCATGGAGAGATTCAAGGTCGACGGAAAAATTGGTCCGTGGGGAGAAAATACATCAATGGGGAAAATTAATTCGGGGGAAAATAGGTTACATAGAAAAGTAGACGCCTTTGAAGAAAAAATCATTAAGTTAAACAGGTCAATGGGGGATTGTGCTCCGAGTGGTGAAAATGTCCATTGATAAAAATATTCATGGGGTGAAAATAGGTCCATAGGGGCATTCGCGTACTGTAAACATACATGGAAATATTTGAAATAAGTGGGACCTAAAATATCCACCTTTTAACAGCGACCGTTGCCTGGAATTAGGCTTACCACTGCACACCTTGGACTAAACAATAATTAGCCAGACCCTATTACCATCTCGTCATCCAGTTATTACATTTCATAATTTATCTTCATTTAGTCATTTAGACATTGTTACATAGCCTATGATTTCATCATCCTTTGTGTAATTCTAACGTACAGTGTGCTGCCTGTTTGATCACGAGCGTGTTCTGCCTCAGTTCCCCCCTTCTACCGTTATAGTAGAGTAAGTCGTCATTTCTGTTGTTCAGAGCGGGATTGTCAACTCTTTGTCCCCGTGGTTTCATTTGCGCGTCCTTCTTACAAGTTGTATCAAGCTCTGCTGGCCCCTATATAATGAGCTCAGTCTCTGCATCATGGCCACTTAGATCTACTCCTCATTTTGTTCACATCTCTGTCCTCCCCTGTACAGTTATTATTGTGAGTGCTCAAGAAATCTCCAAACATCTAGCAGCTGTGTGTAATTTGAGTATAACTGTTGTTGCATTTTTTCTTGTACTGTGTAGCATAGGGTTAATTCTTGGGCCTGGTGAGGTTTTTGTGATTAATGTAGTGTTTTATGTCAGTCATTTTTTATAGTAGTTTGTATCTGTAATAAGTTATCTTGCATTAACTGAGCATTACCCAGTGTATTTTCATTTTATCAGGGCTTACTTAGATAAATTTACTCACGCTAATTTCGTGTTAATAGAGGCTATTGCAGTTAACCATATATTTAACCTGTTTTTTTGCCATTACATTATCCTTATGAGTCCTGAATGTTTTGTTGTTAGTTTGAGCATTAAACTTTAACTTGTAATTTTACCTAACTCTTTTGTTTTGAACCTGGAACTTTACGGGACAGTAGAGATTTTTAGTATTCTCACTTAAAGTGTACGTTATCTTTCTCTGTTCCGTAACAACATAGCAAGCCAACCGAAACGAAAGGAAAAATCCCTGTTTGACTGTGTTGAGCACCTCATTTCTCCACCTCATTCCTCTAAAATTCACAGGCACCCGCTACTCTCTCTCTCTCTCTCTCTCTCTCTCTCTCTCTCTCTCTCTCTCTCTCTCTCTCTCTCTCTCTCTCTCTCTCTCTCTCTCTCTCTCTCTCTCCTGTTAACAAATGAATGTTTCGAACTTGTTCACTCTGTGTTCGCTGGTTCAAACCTACAGGAAGTCGTGGAGTGGAACCAAATATACATATTTATCACTTGCTTGGCTCTATACGAGAAACAAGTTATTAAATAATCAGGATGATATATTCGTGTTGAGTCAAACCTTCAAAGTAAATATTGCTATTGTTTTATCTAATAGTAGAAGCCCAAAGCTGAAGGGATATTTTTCGACAGAAATGCATCGAAGGCAACTTCTGTGCTCGTGAATGCGACTCTGCCACATAAACGGGTTGGCTGGACGAGGGTGGCAAAGAACTCCTGGCCGCAATAGTACATACGCAAATGAATGATAAATACTGATATGTGTTATTGTGATGAATAATAAAACTACTTTAATATAACAAATGGTTATACAGCATTTGCAATAGTATCGCGAGAGAATAAGATCTCGTAATAACTGAATTATGATAAAGGTAAAGCGAACATCCTTGCCAAAACATTTGCCAGTAATTCTACTTTAGAAAGAAGTCAGCCAGAACGTCCCTGTACAAGAACTTAACTCTCCAGAAGTTGTTCCACTTACGATACACGGTAGTTCCGTTAAATCCATCCTAGACAATTTACCAGCTAACAAAGCTCCAGGTTCAGATGGAATTCCTCCATTTGCTTTGAAAAACTGTTCCCCTGTACTTGCTCCTGTTCTAGCTAAATTTTTCAGTCTATGTATACGTACTTCTTCATTCCCTAATTTTTCGGAAAAAAAAAAAATATCCACCCTACTCCGAAGAAGAGAAGTTCCACTGACCCCTCTTATTACGGACCAATAGCTGTCACGTCGTCTCTTGGTAAAGTATTTGAGATTGTAATTAATAAGCACATAGTTAAACATCTTGAATCCAACAACTTAAATAGTGATAAACAGGATGGTTTTCACCACGAGAGATCGACTCTTGATATACTCAGTCTCCTGACTCATACCATCCATCAGTCAGTTGACCAACATGGAGAAACCCATGCAGTAACCCTTGATATTTTTAAAGCTTTTGACAGAGCGTGGTACCGTTCCCTGCTATCCAAACTCCTTTTCTATATCCTAACGTCTTTTTTTCTTTCTTTGATTCCCTCATACCTCTGCGACAGAAAGGTTAGAGTTAAAGTAGATGATGTATATTCCAATTTCCACTCAGTTAATGCTGGTGTGCCACAAGGATCAGTTCTGGATCCAACACTATTCCTAATTCATATTAATGATCTCTTACCTGTCACCCTAGTCCCATCCATTCATGTGCAGATGACTCGGCACCTCACAGTTGATTCACACTCAAACACTCATTTACGACGTTTAATATCTCTAACTCACAACTCAGTACAGCCATCTCCATAAATCAGGACTTACCGAAGGTCACCGAATGGGGCCAAAATAACTTTGTCTCATTTAATGCTAGTAAAACCAAATATATACATTTAACTGACAGCTATTGCCTGATACCTATATTACCTTTAATGGTACTAACATTCCTATCTCTAAAAGTATTGAAATTCTCGGTGTTTCACTTAACAATGCCCTCAGCTGGACCTCTCATGTTAGATTACTTGTTAAAACGGCTTCAAAGAAACTTGGATTATTGTACAGAGTCCGTAACTTATTCACTGACGAGCAGCTAGCTATAATTTATGTCTTGTGCACTCTCAGCTGGAATATTTGCTCACCCTAGTGAAAGGGATGTGGAGAGGTTGCATTAAAACAACTAGACAAAATTCAGGACAAGGCTGTTAGAATTATAAATAACCTACTAATACAAATGAATTACCTCCCCTTCAAGTATGAAGAAATGTTGCCTCCCTTGCATTATTTTAAAGGTATTTTTATGGCAAATGCTCAGACGAAGTTGCGTCCATTGTGCCACCTCTCCATGCCTTTCCCCATGCTACACGGGCATCTGGTAGCGCTCATGACTGGACTGTCACACTTCCATATTGCAGAACTTCTATCTATCAAAATTCTTTTATTCCCCGAACTGCATCTCTTTGGAACGCGTTTCCCCAGAGTGGTTTACTAACGAACATCAACCAACGGCTGTTCATATCCAACTGTTACAGATATTTTATGAATGGTGGGCACCTGTAATCTGGTGAATGGGCAGTGGCGTACCTGAGGGGGGCGGAGGAGGGCTGTTTGAAATTACCCCCGGGCCCCCAGTTGAGGGGGCCCAAAAAAGCCTTAAAAATTTATAAGCTTTTTTATTAATAGTTAAAATTATATATATTTATTATCCCGACAATCCCGACTGAGATATTAGATAAGTTTTGAGAATTAGGGAGGCTAGGTTCTTTGCGGGGCCCCCTTCTTGGAGGGGGGCGCCGCAAAGAACCTAGCCCCCCGGACCCCAAAATCTCTAGGTACGCCCCCGTGTATGGATTATTGTTTTTATTCATTTGTTTTTCTTACCTCTGTAATCAACACTTCAGTAAAGGTGGATTGGTCGGTGGTGGAGTTGGGAGTTGCTCATGGGCAGTGGGCAGTGAGCCGTCGTGTTCCCACTCAAATTTCTCCAACTTCGGCGTCAGGTTGCAATTTCTTCACATCATTTTCAGGTTTAACAAGTATTACTGATTACCTTGCTCCATGTAGTAACCCAGTTTCATGGGGTCTTTTTCCTTCATACATTTAACACAACAATGGAAGAAAAAAAAAAAAAAGCAATGAATACACACACAAAAAATCCTCTGGGGTGAATGCAATATTTTGGAATCTACATACATAAATGAAGGCTAAAAGAAAGTGATGAAGGAAGTGAGATAATTGGATTATAGCATTCTCACAAGGAACAGCTGTGATAGGGAAGATACTAAAACGGATACAGGACAAAGACTAAAGCATTGAACAGCCGACAAGCACGAATGTAAGAAGTCAGACGAGACATAAATTATGGTCGTGAGACCAAAGAAAGAATTCAAAATACACAAATGCAGTGTATTTTATTATATTATAGGATAGTGTACTTTATTATATTATATGACAGTACAATTCTATGTTAGTGCAAGCTCATTGCAAAACTAAACGAAGATCTAACATTGGACAAGGTCTAAGGTAGCATGACTACTGACAGATCTACTTGCAACATATATATTACTGGAGAAACAGAGATAATGATATAAGATGGAAAGGGATATGCAATATTTCTGTAATAACATTAATCTTATCATTTCACCAAGATATTCAAAACCGGAACAATTGCATATCTATTTCATTCATATGAGTAACAATACTACCTAGTAATAGAGATGACGTCCTCCACTAACACTGCATCTCCCGGGGCTTTCCCAATGCCCCTGAGCTGAGGACCCCATCTCTCTCCCCATTACCCAGAGACGAACCAAGGACGACAAATGCCTTCAGTGCTGTCGACAGTACACTGTCCATAACGTCTTACTCATAAAAGGAATCCGGAGTAATGTTCAGATCATCTAAGTGATTCTGCCAGGTGGAGGAACATACAGAAGCAACAATGGGGCAAGTTGTTGAACGAAGCTATTTTTCTGTACAAATTAACAGGTATCGTAGAAGGCCAAGAAGGGATGGGCAAGGGCAGAACGAGGAGGAAAAGAAGAACAAGAAGAAGATGCATTAATATCCTTATTATCCTCCCATTCGAAGTATATACCTGCGGATAATCTACATGAACCAATTTACTCTCAGATAACAATTCTTTAATCTCAAATTTGTTACCGTTACGAGATATCACGCGGTGTGAGCCTGTAAATTTGTCATCAAATTTAAAATAACGAGTACATAAACGAGTAAGTATTAAATCACCAAGGTTAATGCTGCAACGTGAGGCAGAGCTATGCTCGCAATGTAACACATCCTCTTTAGATAAGGCCAGATGAGCCTTTATATACTGATGTATTTTCTGAAAGTCTGTCAGTTTAACTTTTACATAATCATCCAAGTTATAGAGTGGACTCGGTTTTGATAATAGCACTGAAGAAGGGGAATGATTTACCGAATCCACATAAGACTAAGACTGGCGTTTCGCCAATGGATTTATAAATGGAGCTGTTGATAGAAGCAGCAACTTGTGGTATCCATTTGTCCCAACAGTGCTTTGAGAACCTAAGTACCTCAAGCACTCCAGCACCTTACGATTTTGCCTTTCGACAAGGCCAGCGGAGGTTGGATGGTTGGGTATGACATTACATTAATTAATGTACTGCTTACAAATCTCAACAAGAAAACTATTATTAAACTCCTAACTATTATCGGTGGTAATGGTAGATGGCTTAATGAATGGACATATAACATGGTCAGTGAAGGCACGTGCACCACTTTTAGCAGTCTTGTCTTGAAAAGCTACGAGAACACAGCAACGTGAGAAACGATAAACTGCCACAAACAAATACTCTGCAGCAAACTCCATAAGAGGCAATTAAAGAAGACCAGTAGAAACAGTTTCCCATTGACGTAATAGAACTAGATATTGTAAGAGTGGAGCAGGTGATCCGGGTGGCACATTATGACGATTACAGGGAACACAAGAATCACAGTGAACACCGGTGTCTTTACGCATAGTAAGCCAATAAACTGAAAGATGTGCTTGTCTCAGACATCGATCTTTTCCTAGATAGGATGCGTTAGGTGTTTCATGCATGATGTGGAGTGCTACAGGTATTAAATCGGTGGGAACAACAAGCTGACGTACCTCTCTGATACGTATGTCTTCCTATACAAGATATCGTTGTCCAACATGAGCTCATCTACTGACACTGGCAGAGTAGGTATGGTCGAAACATCTCCTGACTATAAGAAGTAAATAGCCTTAGATCACAGAGGTTCTGTGCACTGACAACTACAGACAACATCTGAGGTTAGAGTGGCGAAAAGAGCTTCACTTGGTTGATATGGTGAGGCTGTCACAGTTGTATGACGTGAAAGAGCATCTGCAACTGCATTAGATTTATCAGGCACGTACTCAATGGTTGGATTGAACTGACCATCGTGCTAAACGTCCTGTAAGATATCTTGCTTTGAATAAGTCACAGAGTGGGAGATGATCGGTTTGGATATGCACTGGATATCCATTGACTATGTCACTGAAATGTTTCAGAGACCAAACAACTGCAAAAACCTCGCAATTGAGGGCAGTACTAAAATTTGGTATTACACATTTCCTCTTTGCATTTTCAACTTACATCAATACTGCACTGCTTACCCTTGATGCAACTGTAAGAAGTAAAGGTTTCTTATAATCAAGGAATGCTAAGACTGGGGCATTAATAAGTGCTGTTTTCAGTGTTTCAGAGGTTTGAGACTGATCATTAGTCCAATCAAAAGGTTCACTTTTCTTTAGTAATTTAGTAAGAGGAGTGGCGACCTGTGCATGACCATGAATAAATCACCGATAGTAGCCACTTAATCAAAGGAAACTCCTTACAACATTAGTACTGTAGGTTCTGCGAAGTTGGAAACTGCTTTATCCTTCTCATCTCAGGTATGAAATCCCTCAGCATCAACCACATGTTCAAGAAATTTAATTCTTTTATGCAGGAAGCTGCATTTACTGAGTTTAACTTTTAGACCTGCCATTTGGAGGCAATCAAAAACTTGCTGTAGTTTGACAAGATGTTCAGGGATTGATTTACTCAGTATAATGATGTCATCTTGATAAACAAAAAGAGAATGACTGATCATACCACTGCATACAGAATGAATAAGCCTCAGGGATAGCGATGGAACATTTCTAAGACCAAAGAGAACCCTTTTAAAATGATAGTGGCCAGAAGGGGTACTGAATGCAGTTATAGAGCAAGACGTCTCTTCCATTTCTACTTGCCATTAGCCACTAAGTAAGTGAAGAGAAGTGAAAACAATATTATTCTCGCCAAGTGATTCCAGTAAATCTATTAAGACTGGTAATGAGGATCGATCGAGTACAATGAAAGAGTTTACGTAACAGCAGTCAACTACGGGTCTAAACTTACCTCTTTTCTTGGGGATGGGAAAAACGGACTATTCCAAGGACTGACGGAGTGTTCAGTGATGTCCTGGTTAGGCATATCCTGGCATATCCTGTTCTATCTCATCACTTTCTTTTCGTAAGCTACTGAGTAATCTGTATGCTGGGACATAAACTGGTTGAGTACCGGGAATCAGTTCAGTATTGTACTTTATCCAATTGGTCATTCTCACAGGTTCATCAGGTAAGGCCACAACATCTCATTAGGTCTGTAAAAGATTTATGAATCGTACTTTATACTGAGGAAAATTGCTCGCTTTTACTTGAAGGGCAAGGTCAGCTGAAGGAGTCATAGATTAATCCACAGAGTTTGCAGTTGTATATACACCATGTAAATCGTCATCACCACCATCAATATCCTTAGCAGTTACAGAGAATGGTATATCCTGGCACACCTTTATGGCCGATGGGTACACCAGGAAGTCGCCAATCTTTATGCCACTTTTAAGATTAAGTGAAGCATTGGTGACATTTAATAGGTCCTGATGGCAGATGAAACAGGAACTCCAGCTGTCCCTGTCAACAGCTCTCCATCCGCCTTGAAAGTACGCCCTGTTCGACTGGTGCTACCACGAGTGTTGGTAAAACATAAGGCTGAACCCACAGTTCTCTGCTGACGAGCATGATTTATGGAGGCAACAACGGCTGCTGACACAGTCTCTTGATGACGACCACGGGAGCCATGCGCCCTGCAGACCTTCCCTACCGGTGGTGGCAGTCTGAGGTACCACCGCATATGCTCTTAATATTGCAGTGGCCATTGCTAAGCTTGGGATCTAATAGAGGGCGTGCTTTCTAATGTGCTTGTAGTGTTGTGTAATCAGTTGGAGGTACAGGTCTTAGAGTATGCTGGCCTACTCTCTGTCTTAATGAAAACACTGAAAATGCTCAGCAATGGCAGATGTTCAGGACAGGTCCTGAGGTGATGATGAAAATGGAGCTCCAACTCTCCATGTCACCAGCTTGCCATCCACCTTGGAAGTACCGCCCTGTTCGACTGGTGTTACTGTCTACGCCCAGTTTTATTTAAACACATTTCAAAGTACAACAAAAATTCATAAACTGAAAACAGTAAGCACTGATTATGACCGGCAAATTTCCCAACAATGCAAACAGGCAGTATATATATATATATATATATATATATATATATATATATATATATATATATATATATATATATATATATACCCATTTTATAATGGGCATTATGGGGAAAAAACTCCGTAATTTAATCATCACAATCATCATCATCATGGAATTGGGAGGATGCAGGCTCGGAACAGAATAATCACTACCATAAATGGAAGGATCACCCAATGAAATAAGGCCCCACACACATTCATCCTCCATTCAAACCCATAAACTTCTCGACTCCTCTCCATAATATGAACATCCACGACAATGTCGTATTATAAAATCTTGGGTGAGGGAGTCATTCTATCAATTTTCTCGGTAAAACCAGATTGCTAGATTGGTTCACCAACCCCATAGTGTATTTTTACCCTCCACCTGACAAAGTCGGAGGAGGGTTGTCACGTGTTGGCGCGATTCAGTATCTAAATAAACTCGTGACATTGAACTTTGGTGGGAAACCGCGAATTCTAGTGGAATCCCAGTATGTATCACTCAGTCAACCGCCACGTATTCACCCGATCGGGAGTGTTTTCAGAACAATTTTTCACTGTTTCATAAGTGATCGTTCTTGTGTGCGGCATTAGCTTACGCTGAGTGATTTATTATGAGAGTGTTTCGCTCATTTCTAGCCGTTTCCAGTTAGCGGCTGGCCTCAGTCCTCGCCCCGCTTGTTTGAATTCAGTCAGGATTTGAGTGCCGTGGAAGCAGGTTCGATTGGGCCCAGTGTGGAGCAGTGCCGCTGTTGTCCAATTCCTGAATTCCCACCTAGTGTGAGCCGGCGAGAGGTTCAGCGTCTGTGGCAGCGCCCTTCCTCAGCAACGACACCCAATCCATTTCGCTTAGCCCACTCTCTGACCAGTATTTTCCTTTCGTTTTTCCTAGGCTTAAGAGTTTAGCTTTTGAGTGAGTGAGTGAGTGTGTTCTCCTTATTTTTTAATTCATTTTGAAACATGTAACATAAATTTATTTCATTGTAATTAATAAATTCACAGTTCTTTTTCTTGAGCTTAAAGTAATGTAAACTTGAGTTTTATTTCTCCACATTAAGCTTATTCTAGTTGCAGCTCCTAGTTTGCATAAATGCTTTGCATTATTCATAACTGGTACTTAGGCCAGTCCTTTTTATTAACTTAAACCCGTTGTGCAACTTGGAGTTAATGCACCAGCAAGAACCTGCTTATCCTTCTTAGCATTAGTTATTGATTGTCAGGGGTGGAGTCACTTTCTCCAGAGGCCAACAGTACCAATAAACAGCACGTGTGAGTAATTAGTCTCTGCTGTGTACTGTTGAGAAAGTTTATAAATTCTCGTCCTTAGAGAATCGGCGAAGTAATCCGAATAAAGTAATCATTGCTTGATTTTCACAAGTCAGTTCATTGTCCTGTTCTCAAGTAACATTTTAAAGTATCAAGTATTATTGAAAATTATTCTTTAATATTGCATAATCCCAAAAACCCTGTGACATTTGGCGACCTCATTCCAGGATATTAACTCCTAGCTCTAAAGCTATTCACGAGATAATACTCACTCATACTTAGGTATTTATCATTAAAGTCTATAGGCACAATCTTACTGGTGATTATTGATTCAGTTCTATTAATTTTACGTAATAGTCTTCATAGTCACTTGTTTGTTTAATTTTCTTTCTTTACCAGTTTAACTATATAAAACTGGTCACCACTAACCTGTGCCTATATTCTTTATTCTTGATTATTGGCATCTTTCTTTGCAAAATAGCAGTCAGTACTTAGTCCTTAGCTCACCCAGACTGAGTTAGCATCATGACTAACGTCTATGTACAGGAAGCTAAAGATATGGGGCTTACAGACCCTGAGAAAATAAAGGACTATGTCCTCTCTCGGTTTAATTACGAGCACCAACGCGAGAATGATGCTCGTGAAGAGCGTCAAATTCAGCTTGAGGAACGCGAAAAAGAGCGCAAACACGAGCAAAAACAACGCAAACTCTAGTTAGAACAATGCGAGAGAGAACGTCAACATGAGTTAGAACAATGCAAGAGAGAACATCAACACTAGTTAGAACAACGTGAGAGAGAACGTGAATATGAGCATGAAAACAACGAGAACACGAACGTGCCGAGCGAGAAGCACTCAAAAAACATGAACTTGTAATGTTGAAGCTCAAGTGAGATTCCTTGGCTTCAGACACATCTGGTGCAGCTGGCCCAAGCTCCACGAGCGCTCTCCCTGCACATGCTATGGCGACCCCACACATCAAGCTTCCCCCATACAAGGAAGGCGAGCAAATCGAGCCGTACATAGCTTGTTTTGAAGACATGGCTCAGCTTTATCGGCTGGATGCTGCTACTAAGCGGATTCAGTTTCTTAGCCTGTTTGAGGGCCCTGCCCTCAATATTCTCCACAGAATTCGTGGAGACAATCTCACGTATGAGATGATGAAGGCCGCACTCATCAAAGCGTACGGTCTCACAGTTGACAGCGCTAAGAGTCAGTTCATGAGGGCGCATTGATGGCTCAGCTTAAGATCTGCCAGGTAAGAAATGCCAGCCAAATGGTGAAGAAGGCTGATGCATTCTTCACTGCATAAGGGTATCAAACTAGTAAGCAGTACACCTGGAACAGGAAAGCCGATAAATCTGGAAAACTGTCGCAGGCTGAACCCCAGCAACAAGGCCGTTCTCAGAATAATGGCCAAGGTCCAAAACTGCAGTGGAGGGACCAGGGTCAAAACACTCAGAAGCCCAAGTGGAAGAGGTATAACAGGTACCCTAACCAGCAGCAGTATCAGCCACGCAACCGACCGTCAGGACTGTCCTTTTCAGCACTAGATCAAGTGAATAGGAGGCAGGAGGCGAATGCAGCCTTCATTCCTCAGCAGCAGCACGGTGGTGTCGTCCTTAGCAGTACGGGTACACCCCCACAGTTCTCTAGTCCCACAGCGACAGTGACCACTCTGCCACAGGAGGTCAATGCTCCATCTCCCCCGAAAGTGAGTACGACCCCTGAAATATCTAGTTCTCAAGGCACCATGTTTGCCGCATCATTTATTCAGCAGTCTAATCAGTGGTTAGCTGCTTCCTCCACATGCCCTCCCACGGGTAACAGTGACTTCTTTGTTCAGCCAGGGTTTGTGGGAGACATTCTTGTGAAGGTCCTGAGAGACAACGGTTCCTCAGGTTGCTCTGTCAGGCAGAGTCTAGTTCGGCCTGAGGAGTACACAGGTCGACAGATCCAAGCTAACCTTATTGATGGATCAGTGAGATTTTTTTTTTTTTATGCGAGGAAGAAGGAACCAAAGGGCATGAGCCCGCAATAAGAGTTCCCTCCAAGAGAAAAACAAAATACAAGAGAGAGCCACATTCAAGATCCATTCATTTCATTTCAAGATGCCTGGACACACTGCGTTTGAAAGACTGGAGATCATAGGCAGCAGGAAATAGAGACAGAGGGAGACAGTTCCAGAGTTGACCTGTTGCATAAATGAAGGACTGGGAGTAACGGTTAACTCTTGCATTAGAGAGTTGGACAGAAAAGGGATGAGAGTTTGCTGCTAGACGGGTGCTACGCGCCCATCATAGAGGTGAAGGAATGCATGCAGACATTTCAGAGGAGCAGTGACCATTGAAGTAGCGATAGAAAAGAGATAAAGATGCAACAGTGCGGCGAAGCGATAGAGGTTGAAGGGAGTCAGTAAGAGGAGGAGAGTTAATGAAAAGAAAGGCCTTTGACTCCACCCTATTAAGAAGAGCTGTGTGTGGGGAGCCTCCCCACACATGAGAGTTGTACTCGACACAGGGGCGGATAAAACCCCTATATAGAGTCAACAATTGTGCAGGGGTAAAGAAAGAATGAAGTTGGCTTAGCACACCCAATCTCTTGGAAGCAGATTTTACAAGAGATGTAATATGATCTTTCCAAGATAAGTCCCGAGTAAATGAAACCCCAAGCATGTTCAAGGATGATGCAGGATTAAGCTGAATATTATTAAACATTAGTGGGTATACCTGTGGAAGATTTTGACGGGTTGATAGGTGTAAGAACTGAGTCTTTGATGCATTAAAAAAAACAAGATTATCTTTACCCCAGTCAGCGATACGAGCCAAGTCAGACATTAGGTGTGCCATAGCCTCATCCCTTGTTTGTTGAAGTAACTGCTGAGATGGGCGTTGCGGGAACCGAATGGAAAGGTGAAGGGTGGAGTCATCAGCGTATGAGTGGATAGGGTTAGATGTACAGGTTAGAAGGTCATTGATGAATAAAAGAAAGAGAGTTGGTGATAGGACAGAGCCCTGAGGAACACCACTGTTGATAGATCTAGGAGAAGAACGATGGCCGTCTACAACAGCAGCTATAGAACGACCAGAGAGGAAGCTAGCGATGAAGGCACAGATAGAGGGATAGAAACCGTAAGAGGGCAGTTTGGTAATTAAAGATTTATGCCAGACTCGATCGAAAGCCTTTGAGATGTCAAGTGCAATGGCAAAGCTTTCGCCAAAGTCCCGAAAGGAGGATGACCAGGAGTCTGAAAGGTAGGTGAGAAGATCACCAATGGTGAGTCCCTGACGGAACCCGTACTGACGATCAGAAAGAAGGTTGTGATAGGAAAGATGCCTTAAAATATTTCTATTGAGAATTGACTAGAAAACTTTTGAAATACAGGACGTTAAAGCAATTGGACGATAGTTGGAGGGTTGGGAGTGGTCACCCTTCTCTGGGACTGGCTGAATGAGAGCAAACTTCCAGCAAGAAGGAAAGGTACAAGTTGACAGACAAAGGCGAAAGAGTTTGCCTAGGCAGGGTGTAAGCACAGAAGCACAGTTCTTGAGAACAACAGGAGGGACTCCATCAGGCCCATATGCCTTGTTAGTATTAAGGCCAGTGATGGCAGAAAATACATCAGCTGAAGAAATTTTAATGTCAGCCATGAGGAAGTCAGAGGCAGGAAGTGATGGAGGAACAGCACCGGAATCGTCTAAGGTAGAATTGGAGGAGAAAGTCTGTGCGAAGAGATCTGCTTTATCAGTAGAAGAAATAGCTACAGAACCATCAGAGTAGAAAAGAGGAGGGAAGGATGATGAGGTAAAGTTGTTAGAAAGGTTTTTGGCAAGATGCCAGAAGGAGCAGGAAGAATTCAAGTTGGAGAGTTGAGAGCATTTAGTACAGATGAAATTATTTTTAGCAGAGCAAAGAACAGACTTAGCACGATTCCGGGCAGAAACGTAAAGATGATGTGATTCAGGGTGGGTTGGTTCCGGTACCTTTTGTAGGCCCTCTCCTTGTTGTGGACAGCATTAGAACAAGCGTGATTAAACCAAGGCTTTCTTGTGTTAGTCAAAAGATATGAGAAAGGAATGTATGCTTCCATGCCCGAGAGATTGTTCCCTGAGGCATGTATCCAGGTGACATCTTCATTTTACACTGGTACGACACTCGCAGTTGTCATGCCAGAACCTTTATTTGACCTTATCATAGGCAATATTCCCGGTGCCAAGCACAGTTGCACTGAAGATGATGCTACTCAGACTTCAGCTACAGTAACACGAGCCATGGCTGAGGCTCCAAATTGTGTCACCCCGGTGACCATTGAATTGCCGCAAAATCTGATGTTTAGCCAAGTTGTTGTTCAAGAACAACATTCTGACCCGACACTTGCTGCTGTGCAAAAGAAACAAATGAGAAGAGTGATAAAGTATTCACATGGAGGTCAAGCCAAGTTCCTTCATAAACAAGGACGGCTGTACCATGAGTCACAAACACCCTGGAGCGAGGTTCAACTGCAGTTCGTCATCCCCGCAAAGTACCACCAAACAGTGTTAGAATGGGGTCATTGTTCAGCCTCAGGAGGTCACCTGGGCAAAGGAAAACCCAGGGCCATATCTGAGCTGATTTCTTCTGGCCAGGGATGGTACGAGAGATAGATAGTTTGTGCATTCCTGCAATGTGTGTCCATGTACCACTAATCAGGGACATGTCCTTCATGCGCCGTTTGAATCCACACCCATTATCTCAGAGTCAGTTGAGAGACAGGGCAGTGGTGAAGTGGGTGCAGACCTGACGTTTCACCCGTTAGCCCCACAGGACACAGTGTGCCCAGGGCTTGTACATACATATGTACCGTAAGTTAAGGGGGAAGTTTGAGAACCCCGCAGAGACAGTCCGAGGCTGTGTATGAATTACCTTGTGGAACGTCTCGAGCTGTGGGCCTCTCTGAGGATTCCCGGAGAATGCACAATATCCACATGAGTGTTCACAGCCACGGTGGGTGTTAAAATGTGACCTGCCAGAGATTGCATAGGGATTCTCAGCTTCCTGTCATTAATCGTAAGTGTAGTGTTAGGTTAACCAGTAAACTGCTTGTTCTAAGAAATTTGTAAATTCAAGAACTGGCACGTTTCCTGGTTAATAATGTTAGGTTAACTAGTAAACTGCTTGTTCTAAGAAATTTGTAAATTCAAGAACTGGCACGTTTCCTAGTTAATAAGCGTTAACCAGTAAACTACAAGGGTTCTGAGATATTTGTAAATCCAAAGACTACGTTTCCTAGTTAATTATAACATAAGTACTGATTGTTAGGCAGAGAGAAATGACACTTTTGATGCTCCATCTTGATTCCTTTCACAGGTGCAGCTGGCGGATGCAGCATTGCCGTGCAGAACAGCTGATCGTCCCTGACGCATGCTGCCGCCTCTTCTCTTCTGCCTCGTCGTCTCTTTACAATTAATTTGTATTACATGATTTTACATGTAGGCACAGTTACACCACAACTGTCACACCTACACCGTGTATTACATAAATCACGCTACATAACAATTAGTCGTTAATGTAAATGTAGCAAACTTTTTGCTCATTTTGACCTGAGTACAGGATTTTTCACCGTCGTCACAGAGTTTTTTCCTCAAGCTTGCTTCTATTAACGTAAATGCGAGGTTTTTTTCGCTCACTGGCGACTGTGACCTTCTCCTGTAGCAGGATAGCTCACACACACCACAGTGTGAATCTTGCGTGACTGAGTTAGGACTTATATGTATGTAAATTGAAAATTTTTTTCCTGAAGGAAAAAAATTTGATTTTGATGGGGCTTAATGTCATGAGTTGGCACAATTCAGTATCTAAATAAACTCGTGACATTGAACTTTGGTGGGAAACCGCGAATTCTAGTGGAATCCCTGTATGTATCACTCAGTCAACCGCCATGTACTCACCCGATCGGGAGTGTTTTCAGAACAATTTTTCACTGTTTCATAAGTGATCGTTCTTGTGCACAACATTAGCTTCCGCTGAGTGATTTATTATGGGCGTGTTTCGCTCACTTCTAGCCGTTATCAGTTAGCGGCTGGCCTCAGTCCTCGCCCCGATTGTTTGAATTCAGTCAGGATTTGAGTGCCGTGGAAGCAGGTTCGATTGGGCCCAGTGTGGAGCAGTGCCACCATTGTCCAGTTCTTGAATTCCCACCTAGTGTGAGCCGGCGAGAGGTTCAGCGTCTGTGGCAGCGTCCTTCCTCAGCAACGACACCCAATCCATTTCGCTTAGCCCACTCTCTGACCAGTATTTTCCTTTCGTTTTTCCTAGGCTTAAGAGTTTAGCTTTTGAGTGAGTGAGTGAGTGTGTTCTCATTTTTTAATTCATTTTGAAACATGTAACATAAATTTATTTCATTGTAATTAATAAATTCACAGTTCTTTTTCTTGAGCTTAATGTAATATAAACTTGTGTTTTATTTCTCCACATTAAGGATATTCTAGTTGCAGCTCCTAGTTTGCATAAACGCTTTGCATTATTCATAACTGGTACTTAGGCCAGTCCTTTTTATTAACTTAAACCCGTTGTGCAACTTGGAGTTAATGCACCAGCAAGAACCTGCTTATCCTTCTTAGCATTAGTTATTGATTGTCAGGGGTGGAGTCACTTTCTCCAGAGGCCAACAGTACCAACAAACAGCACATGTGAGTAATTAGTCTCTGCTGTGTACTGTTGAGAAAGTTTATAAATTCTCGTCCTTAGAGAATCGGCGAAGTAAGCCGGCATAAAGTAATCATTGCTTGATTTTCACAAGTCAGTTCATTGTCCTGTTCTCAAGTAACATTTTAAAGTATCAAGTATTATTGAATATTATTCTTTAATATTGCATACCTTAAAACCCCGTACAAGGGTGTTGTTATCGCTGGGATCAGTAAGTGTCTGTCTGTAAAGCTGGGCAGCGGTGTGGCTGGCCGGGCACAGAGATTTTGTTTCCAAGCCTGAACTCAGAAAGGATTCACTGTAGAGTCATGAAATTCCACACAGTTATGTGTCTTAGAGTGAAATGGTGCCTTTTGATAGGTAGAAAGTTGAGTCTTAAGTGGTTTCTTGGAAATTAATGAAATATGTAAAAAAAATAAAAAAAAAGTATTTTTTTCGAGAGATCTCAATGTTACCTTCTCAAGGAATCTGAAGGGCCCAGGTTATGTGTCCTCAAGGAGTTTACCTTGCAACCACCTTTTAAAGAAAAGATTGGGAGGGGGTGAAGGCGGTTCTGCACTTGGTCAGGCGTGCAGGGAGGCAGAGGGGTATGTGCTTGATCAGGTGGAGTGTTCCAAGCGTTGCCCATTTTTTTTTTTTTTTCCTTGTAAGGCTCATCCACTCAGTTCTATGATGCATCACTTCCTTTGCTTCATCCATTTCCATTCCTCGTTTGCTCATACTTTCACTTACAGTACCATGCCATATTCTCCTTGGCTTACCACATCTTCCGCTTCCTTCAGCTTCATTTACAGAGGTCTTTTTCTCCACGCTTGTCTTAGACATTCTCTCCGGTTAGCCATGCATTTTGAAGGTACATCCTTCAGCGTTTCGATCAATCGACATCTTTCTCTAAACCTGTCTTGTACATCACTATTCCCTTATCAGTCAGTTCAATGCGCAGCACATACTGTACTTTCATCAACATACTCGTTGCTAGGTAGTGGCGACCATCATCCACCCACTTGATGTAGTGCCGCCTACTGCTTCCTTAGCTTTTATCGTACTTCTTCTGTGCCTGCCCTCCTCTCTTCCTATTTCTCGCATCTTTCCTGTCATTTCTTTTTGCTTTTCTTTCCGTTACAGGTGGCTTTACATTGAGTGATAAGCCAAATGGTTTCCTGTAAGCCAAGAAACCATTTACAACGCTGGGTGGTAACCATATAACCAAACCATAAGTGCTCCCTACGTGTCAACAAGTGGGTTGGTGGAGGGTTAGTGCCCCTCCCCGTAAAACAAATAACTCAGAGTCAAATGGCCACCCCTTACTGGATTATAGCGTCTGGCAATAGATAGATAAATAGACTCATTGCTACAGATTTCGCTAGATATTTCATATTCATGGAATGCCTTTGTCATAGACGATTCTGCCTGACATATTTAATCCTAACCCTCTCATATATATAGTTTATCACTCATAATAATATGCGCTTTATGTAAATCATTAGTCAAATAGGGGCTCCCAGAAAAGTTTGGGGGGAACGACTGCTACTCGCTGCCCCCTCTCAATTATGCCCCTGGCCGTGTTACAGCCAATTAAAAAAAATGCCAGGTAGGAATAATGTGCAAATAAGGTGGTTCTGTGGAAGTTCGGCTTCACTTTTGGCACTGTTCATTGTCATATTCAACTTATTTAGTTTTCAGATTTCGTGTTAATATCATTATCTGTGCTTGCACTCTGTATGGAATATTGTTTTGTAACATGTGCTTGTAACACTAAGTTCATTCTGAATGGATCGGCAATTACAACAATGTGAAATTATCAGAATAATAACAACCCAGCCTGTTGGAGTATTGCAGCTCAACATGCAGCTCTCGTTATGCTTTTCACCTATGAAATTATTAGGGAAGGGAGGGCGCATTTTAAACTATTCAAAGAGGCCTATAATTAACCATTTGTGATGTTCAGTGGCCTCCTCCTTACAACAAGATATAGCTTAGATCAATTTGCGAGTAAGGTTAGGGTAGCTACATTCAGCGGCTTTTATGGTAACAAAAGTGACGAAAGCCCTGGTCCTGACTCAGTGTTCCGAATAAACTCAGCAACGATAATCCGATCTCCGCACTTCAGATTGGAGGCCATTGCTGTTTCCAATCAGATTTCCGAGGTGACCGTAGCTACCCAGGGCTGCCTTTTCGGGCACGCCACTGCATCAGAACAAAGGCAAGAAACATTTGTAATACAACTGATGACATGACCGGCCAGCAATGAGAAAAAAATTTAACGAAATCACAAATGAAAACAAGATTAAAAATTCTACTCTGGTGTCCGTAATAATAAAAATGAGTTATTTGGGAGGAACATGTGGAGTTACATGGAGAGATACATTACTGATGAAGTAAGGGAGTGTTGCGGAGTTGACATCGATGAGATTGAATGTGTTAAGAATATTATTTGAGATGGTTTGGCGATGCCAGGAGGATGGATGGAAAATGAGAAACTGACTGCAAGTGTGTATGTGAGTGGGAGAGGGAGAGGAAGAGGGGAAGACCGAGGATGAGATGAAGGGATGGAGTGGAGAGATATGAGAGGCAGGTGTGAGTTGGAGGGAAGGCAGCAAAGTGGAAGAAGACAGAGCGACGTGGAAGCCATTGGTTGCGACCACTCTTTACGCAGTTATGGCATCTGGCAAGAGACAGAGATAACTTTGAGGAGCAGTGATGTTTTTATTGTTTAACATAACATTAACCGAATTTCCGCAGTTCAGTTAAATAATTCATTTACATGTGTTTCCTTGTTAAAAAGCTCATTTTTTAATAGCATCTCAAATGACAAGTTTGAAAAACTGATCAAGAAACTTGCCCGAAATATTGCTGCATAATATGCAACTGCCACTTAGAAAGAATATTACTTGCTGGAAGTGGAAGCTATCTTAATGAAGAATACCACATAAAAAATGATTGATATAACAAAACAGTTTTTCTTTTCCCTTTCATTTGATTAGAAAAAAAATGTACCGTTTCGTGTGTGGGAGAGCGAGGGGGGGAGGTAAGTAGGGACTAGACCTTAGTTTTCTTTTATCCAGTTTGGCAGAAATGTCTTTCAGGACTTCTGTTCCACCCGCCCTTGCCGCCAGCACAGATAGGCTTCTTTGTTTTCAATGGCCTAAATGCAATTACCATTAACTAATCTTGTACAAGGACACTACAGGTATTACTGTGTTTTGTATACCACCAAATGGCTACTTACACTTCAGGACTAATCTGCGACACTGAAAGAGTTCATCAGAATGCAGGTCTAATCATGAGTGTGGTGTTCATAAGAGAGTATTTGTGGTCTCGCCACGAGCGCCAGTTGATGCCGTCTGCATAGGAGTCGTGGGGCCCCTCATGCTGGTACCCGTTAAGGTTGGAATGGTGGCAGTCCTTATACCACCACGCACCACGGAAACTGAAACAACAGACCAGGGTTAGTCCAGATCGTCATCCATCATCTAACATCCATCATCTGCCATTAGATTGTCCAGTAGGACACTGAGTGAGGGTTATCAAGAAACCGGTTCAGGATAACAAAAACAGAGCTCTAAAGGGTGTTACTTTCGCCTTTGCTTTGAGTCTAAATTTATTCTTGCCTGCATTATGAGTCATTTCTTACCTCGTAAAATACGTAGAGCTTTGTTCTTGGAGGCTCAGAACGTTCCTTGGCAATTGTTAGAGACGATGCACTTGTTTTGACCTAATTTTTAAAAACGATTTCCAATACAGGAGAATATTCATGAAACTTGCAAAATAAAATATACATTAAAGGTGGAGGAGTTACAAACCTTCGAAAGCCTAAACGTTCCATATTGTAAGAATGCGTCATTGAATGGCATTATCCATACATTACCATACAACAGAACCACTTACTTCTTAAGGTTGTCAGTTTTTCCTTCATATAAATTTGAGTTTCACATAGGCAGTGAAATCACTACAAAGTTGCGTTGGAGGGAAAGTAGGGAAAATAGATGGAACAGATGTGGGGGAGTGAATGTCAGAAGTAAGGTAACAACTACCAAGGCTACGTAAAGCAGGGAAATCAATAACTGCGGAGAAACACACTGTCTTTAGATACAGAAAAAAAAAAAAAATCACTGCTTGGAGGTGAGGGGCATGGGATGGATGCGGAGAACGGAAGGTACTGGAGATGGAAGAAGGAGGGCAGTGAATGGGGGAAGACGGTGGGGTGAAAGGATGGGAATGGAATGGGGGCAAATAATGGGAGGGGGAAGGGGAAGGGATTTAGGCAAGGGGTGAAGGGTTTTGGGTGAAGAGAAAGGGTGAGGGCAGATAACAAGTACAAGAGATAGGTACACTGACAAGGAGGAGAGGGAGGGCAGGAGACTATGGGCAATGTTCTATGTGTTAATACTCATATCCTTTGTGACAGAATAATGTAAGATCACAACAAACCTGCTGGCACAGTTCCCAGAATATGGTTCGTGGTCGGCGTCGTGGGTTGAGAACATCATACCATTATGCACAGCTGATAGTGAGTCCCCAGCGTCGCCAGAGTACCTGTGGTCAGGATCACAAGTTTTACAGACTTTATATGTTGCGTTATCCATTCAGTTGGATGACGTCTTTTTATGTTATAATTAATTTCCAAGGAATTAAGTATTATTCTTCATTAACCTCTTATAACTGGCCAGTCTCATATGCAGAATAAAACTGCACAGTCAGCATGAGTAAGCTTTAAAAACGTCATTGTACTGAAAGGTATTAAATTTGCATTATTTAACATCAGCCATTAGCAGCATTTCTAAGATTCGTACATTAAGAATATTCAACATTTTTCATAGTAAAATAATTCATGCATTGAATTTCTTGATTTCCCTGTCTTCATAGCATTTTCACACAAAACATTATACTGAGTCCATTCTAGAATTTTGTGCTCACAGTTATTATGCAACTCACTTATATCTTTGCCTAAATACTATTAACTGCAACAATAATGATGCAAAAAGAAAGAAACCAGTGCAGTTATTCAAGGCAATGGTGACGATCTAAAGAGCAATGGTGAAGCAAAGAGAGAGAGTCAAGTCCTTTTTGAAACGGAAATTATGAAATCAAAGGAAAGATCTAGTTATATGACAGTAGTGACGCCAAAAATAGAGCTAAGCCCAGCATGTTTCTGGAGAAAATGTACTGCAAATATTTCAGAGCAATATAAAATTTCTAATTGTTATCCCCTTTGTTCTTTTTTTTTCCTGGATATATGGAACGTGGTCTGAACTATCATTCTGGTAAAGTACGGAATGCATAAAAAGAGAAAAGATGAAAGAAAATAATCTGGTACTTTAGAGGGAAAAATATTCATAACTGTGACGCGCAAAAGTTTTCGTGAAATTGTTAAAATGAACCAGACTTATAACTGTTTACACAGTTGGCCAAGTTTCCAGCTTTAACACGTGGCACTGCAAACGCTCTCCTTGTGCCATTTCTGAACTCCTGGAGTCTAGAGGCATGGGTCGTCGGATCATTCACAACTGAGAGAAGAGAGATGCAAAGATATGGGTGGAGTAGACGCGTGGAGTGGTACAGGGGTAACGGGTTGAAAAGAGTTCGGTCATTGAGAGAATAAGGTGGAAGTGGGAAAGGGAATTACTTTTAATGATATACAGTAGGCTCGCACAGTGCGCACAGTGCGCGAGAGATTGGGCGTTCCACGACCTCACGCACTGGGAATTCGCATACTAGGAATACATAATCTTATGGGAATAATTACATGTGGGTGGTACCCCCTCACACCTGGACATTTTTTAGCCCTTAGAGACATAATAAAGGTCATATGTTTCAGACATTGTACTAAAGCTATAGCTACAATAACAAAAATATGGGTAGTCACCTTAACAACAGTAGACAACAGGCCTGATGACCTTAAATAACAGGGGTTCCGAGGCGCGGCAACACTTACAGCGCCGCGCTCCCCACCGCACCTCCCACCACACCAACACTTCCCTCCACAGACTCCTCTTGATCACCTTACCCAGGAGCATCAAAGTCACTCACTTCGGCCATAAACCCTTCAAAGTACAATGCTGACACTTCTGACATTGAATCCTCTTCATCCTCAACAGGAACAGAAGCAGACGATGTTGCTGGTTCCGCAATTTCACCAACTTGAGCCCACTGTGTGTAGCTTGTTATGAGCGTCTGTCTTATCCTGTTTATTTCTTCCCAGTGCCTGTCTGTGTAGGAACGGAAGAGTTTGTCAATACCAACCAGAAGTTCCTCCGTTCTTAGGTTGCTCACTTCCTGTTCCTTCACCTCTTCCTTGAGCTTATCCACGGCAGCAAGGATCTTGCTAATGTTTGACATACACAGCTCAGTCCTGCCTTGCATCACGCTAGGCTGCTCAACTTGACTGTCTGGCGTCGGGCTCTGCGTCAGCCTCGTCTATCCGTTGCAACACTTCCTCGGGAGGCTGTTCCTCAGCAGCAGTGTGCACTTCTTGTATGTCTGCCAATGTAACGTCCTTGAAACCTTGTACAGCTTTTGCTGCTGTCAATGCTGCTGCCTCAGCCTCGGCCAGTGGTTGAATGGCCGTCTCCTGGGTGATGCATAAGTGAGGCACGAGCAATCGCCACGCATGGTTCACCGTTGCAGGTGTAATCTGGTCCCAGGCTTGTAGGAGAAATTCAACTGCATCCTTCACCGTAAAATTACGCCAAAATGCCTCAACAGTTATGGCATCTGTGGCAGGTCGGGATACAGGTGCTGGTGGAGATGGAACGGGAGCAGATGCCTCATCAAGGTCTTCGTCATGATCTTCTTGTAGGGCATGAAGCTCCTCTTGTGTGTCGGTCTTCCTGCGTAGGTAGTCGTACACTTCCTTATGGTAGAAATGCTTCACAGTGGCGATTAGTTCTTGATCCAGTGGCTGCACTAGTGACTTCGTGCAGGGCGGCAGAAACACAACACGACAATCCTTATGAAGATCTTCAAGTATGGAGGGTGACTTGGTGCTTTATCAAGCACAAGGAGCATCTTAAATGGATGCCCAGTTCTCGACACTTGGCCCTGGCATCAGGGACACACCGCCTCATTAACCAGTCTGCCATAATGTTCCCGGTCATCCAACCATTTGCGGACTTGTACCAATACACGCCACTTGCATCCATGTTCGTGAGGTTTTTGTAGCACCTTGGGTGTGAAGCTGTGTGTACAACAACTGGCCTCATCTTATGGCTCCCAGACAGGTTTACAGCGAACATTACCGTCATCTTACACTTCTGGAGCTTGTGACCAGGGGCTTGTTTCTGTCTTTTAGCGATATAAGTTGATTTGGGCATGGCCTTGTAATATAACGACGTTTCATCGATGTTGTAGATCTGGTCCTTGATGTACTGTCCCTCTTCAATAATCGCTCGAAATATCGCAGGATAGTCTCTCGCGGCCAGCTCATTGGCAGAGGCACGTTCACCAGACACTTTCACGTAACGTAGTTCTTTGCACTTGAGAAAACGGTCCAGCCATCCAACCGATGCCCTGAAAGGTTTTCCCACTTTTAACCTGCGAGATGCTGCCTTGTAAAAGAGCTGGGCTTGGTTCCAAATAAATCTTCCATTCAGTGGAACACCTTCCTTTTCTTTCCTCATTATGAAGGTGGCAAGATAGCACTCCATTAGTATCATAGCACGATTTCCCACTCGTGAACGGCCGTCTAGGTCAGAGGTACCGTACGTCTTCACTACAGCCTTCATGGCTTCACGGTTCTTCCACACAGTTCTCAGTGTAGATTCAGCCAGTCCCAGGGTTCTCCCGATAGCAGTGTTTCCTTGACCCTCCTCCTTCATCTTAATGATCTTTAACTTGGTGGTGTGCATCAGAAGTTTCTTAAATCTTGGGGTTGGAGCCATGGTGCGGCGAAGTACAGGCAGCACAAAAAACACCACACGTTGTACACGACAGGTTAGCTGTAGAGAGCGGATCCGCACAGTGCACGAGCCAGGACTGTTATGGCGCGCCCGCTCCCTTGTACCCCAAGCTGCGCAGTAGAATGCCCGGGAATTTCTGCACATCAACATGACGACACGTGACGCGCTGTGTGAGGGGTGGTCGCGCACTAGTAGAAAATGGCGTTTTTGAGCCACTCTTTGCCTCTGCCTCGCGTTCTGTGCGGTAAACTCGCACATTGAAGGGTTTTTGGTTATGATTTTTGGTCACTCGCACACAATGCAAATCGCGCACTGCGATGACGCGCATTGTGCGAACCTACTGTAACATACAGCATATGGTGAAAGAATGTATATTTTTTGGATTATATTATTGGACAGTAGGGAATCACTGCAAGCTCGTGTTACATGTGAAAGTTATTCTGTGTTAGTTTACAGAGACGAATCAAGGGAAAATTTTGCGACAATACTCAAGATACAGTCCGTTCCCTCATTCAACCTTCTAACCAGCCACATACCTTACTGATTTAAACGCACTTGAATTTGACCACCCTGCTGTTTGATCTTGCATTGCTTTCCACTTAGGCATTATGGTATTAGTCGTTCATGTAACACCTGTGTTTTGACGGCAATGTCGTGAGGGATATGGCTCTCTTTGTGATGAGGAGAGTGACGTAGTTAAGAGCTACAGATGTGTTCAATCCTACTTCCTGTAATAATGTTCGATTCTAGTTACTATAATATATATATATATATATATATATATATATATATATATATATATATATATATATCTATATATATATATATATATATATATACAAAGAGAGAGAGAGAGAGAGATAAAAGAGCCGCGTTGCTTGTTTGTTTGTTTGTTTGTCCTTCAATTAACTGGCTCAATCCAAGGGTCACACACGTGACCCAAGGATGATTTTAAGGGACTCAAAATTCAGATAAGTGTCATTTGACATCACAGGTAGAGTGTTCGCCTTTTTGGCCCGGGCAACGCCGGGTACCCCTGCAGCCCAACATTTGGCATGTAGACTCACATGACCTCCAGGTCGGATATAGGCTATGTGAGGTTGACAGAAGTCATTTGATGTCACCAGTCACAGGTCATTTGAGATCACCGGTAATAGTAAACAAGTGTGCACACTGTGCGTTAGTATGCGAAAGCTGAAATAAAAAGTTCCTGGACCTCTTATAATCCCTCTTCAAAAGCGTAAGAGGTACCCTGTACATGGTCTTTCTGGAGTAGAGAGAAAGACTAAACTAGAACAAAAAGGAATTAGAGTGTTCGCCTTTTCTTGTCCCGGGCAACGCCGGGTATCCCTGCCAGTAAATTATAAGTCTATTGTGAAAACGTTACACACAGCTGAGCAACGTCCATATTTATGTTTACACACCGAAACACGGGATATGAAAACTATAGAGATTACTACGGTAGATAAATGATTGCACACACACACACACACACACACACACACACACACACACTTACACACTTACATACCGTATATACTGTACAGTATATCATCATCATCAGCCGTCTGAGTATCCATTGCAGGACCGGCCTATCCCGACCGAAGTCGGTACGATACAGCCGATGTATCTCTAGCAGGTGGCTTAGGCTGTCTGGTAGAGATTCTGTGTAGGGTGAGAAGTGCTTGTAAACGTAACTGTAGTGTTGGAGTGGCTTTGGATGTGTGTGTAGTCTGTGAACCAAGTGTAATCGGCCCGCGCAATCCGACTGGGTCCAAGCATACTTTACAGTAAGCGACACTGGTTCAACCACAGCACCTCTTGTGTCCGCCAATGCAGTACGTGGCCGGGTGAACACTCAAAGTTTATTACCCTGGCGGAGCGCGAACCCTGGTACTTGTGTACGAAACGCACACTTTACCACTGTACCACAGAGGCTCCCACATATAGACAGATAGATAGATAGATAGATATAGATATAGATAGATACATACATAAATATCTATCTATCTATCTATCTATCTATCTATCTATATATATATATATGGATATTGCTCACGTAATGCCACTCAGGGATGAATGAGAGCGAGGCTCGTCACTCTCATATTAAATGCCAGGACCAAATTGCATAGCCGAGGGCTTCTGCGCTTCTCATGGGGAAACATAAGACTGGATGATCATGATGATGATGATACCGATATAGACAGATAGATGGACTGACTGATAGATAGATAGACAGATAGATATAGATATATAGATAGATAGATATAGATAGATATATTTATACATATATAAATATATATATATATATACATGGATATATGGCGCCTGGTGGTATAGTGGGTAATTATTGCGCTCCAGTCGGATTGAGTCGGTGAAGGTTTATATCCAAGGAATGGTTGGGGTTAATTGCTCATGTAATGCCACTCAGGGATGAGTGAGGCTGGTCACTCATCTTAAATGTCGGGACCAACTGCCTAGCCCCGGGCTCCTACGCTCCTCATGGGGCAATGTAGGATTGGATGATGGATGGATGGATGGACATGGATATATATATAAATATATACACAGTGTATCTCTCTCTCTCTCTCTCTCCCTCTCTCTCTCTCTCTCTCTCTCTCTCTCTCTCTCTATATATATATATATATATATATATATATATATATATATGTACAGAGAGAGAGAGAGAGAGAGGGTGATTGAGAGGGGGGCGATTCGGAAGAGGGGGAAATGGAGGAAGAGGGAGATGTAGAAACACAGGGAACGAAAGAGGAAACACTGAGGGAGGGACATGAGTGGGAGGTCGAGGAGAAAAGGAAGGGGAGAAAGAGTGCGAGGAAGACTGGGTGAAAAACAGAAAAAGGACAGTAAGGGAGAGGGACGGGAGGGCACATGCGCGCGCGCGCGCGCGCGCGCGAGAGAGAGAGAGAGAGAGAGAGAGAGAGAGAGAGAAATGGTGACCAAATGAGCGCGCTCGTGCGTGCATGCGTGTGTGTGTGTGTGTGTGTGTGTGTGTGTGTGTGTGTGTGTGTGTGTGTGTGTGTGTGTGTGTCTGTCTGTCTGTCTGTCTGTCTGTCTGTCTCTCCGTCTGTCTCTGTCTGTGTCTGTGTGTGTGTGGTTGTGTTGTACTGTATGTTTATGAGCTATGTATATCGTGTGTGCGTGTGTGTGTGTGTGTGTGTGTGTGTGTGTGTGTGTGTGTGTGTGTGTGTGTGTGTGTGTTGTACTGTATGTCTACGAGCTTTGAATACGGTGTGTGTCTGTGTGTCTGTCCATCTGCCTGTCTATCTGTGTGTGTGTGTGTGTGTGTGTGTGTGTGTGTGTGTGTGTGTGTTGTACTATATGTTTATGAGCTATGTATATCCTGAGTGTGTGTGTGTGTGTGTGTGTGTGTGTGTGTGTGTGTGTGTGTGTGTGTGTGTTATACTCAATATCTACGAGTTGTGTAAATCATGTGTGTGTGTGTGTGTGTGTGTGTGTGTGTGTGTGTGTGTGTGTGTGTGTGTGTGTGTGTGTGTGTGTGTGTGTATTATACTCTATATCTACGAGTTGTGCAAATCGTGTGTGTGTGTGTGTGTGTGTGTGTGTGTGTGTGTGTGTGTGTGTGTGTGTGTGTGTGTGTGTGTGAATGTCTGTCTGTCTGTCTGTCTGTCTGTCTGCCTGTTTGTCTGTCGAAAATTACCGTTTAATGTATTTCGCTGTGGATAAAGTATTGATTTATTATGGTTTAAGTTTATATTGAAAATAAAAATGATCATTGAGCAGCCCCGTATGAACAAAGCCTCCTCCTGTGCTGATCAAGAATCTGGCTCAGGGAGTGTTGCCCAACCTCGTCAAGGTAGTGCTGTTGTTGACAGTGACAACTTATACACTGGAGGTGGTTCAGTCACGTCAGCGAATGGGATTCACACTCAACCTTCATCTGGAGTTTGCTACAATCACATGATGAAATGTAAAACAGAAAGTGTATAACATGTCCAGAAATTAATGTTTCTAATCAATTTTAAAGCAGTATTTCAGGAAAACTTTACAAGACGCGAACATATGGAATGAGGCTGTCATGTGATGCAACAAATATTTTTTATTTACCTACTTGTGAGAATTGTCTAAGCCAGTATGTTGAAGAGACAGTGCAGAGACTAAATGTTAGAATAAATCAACATCTTCTGTATATAGTGTTCGAAACAATGAGAAAGGAGCAGCATGCAAGATATTTTCTGACCATTTCAACGACGGTGAGTGTAAAGATAAGAGTTTCACAATTCACATAATTGAGAAAGTCAATGGAACAGGAAGAACGGAAAACAACAAAGAAGATTTACAAGTACTGTATCCTCGAAAAGGAGAAGCAGAGAAAAGTTTTGGATAAAGACACTAGGAACACTATCCATATGCATTAAATGATAAAATGGAAACAACATATAATCAACGAGAAGATATAACTGCAGAGAGTTTTGAGGCAATCAACAAAAACAGAAAAAGAAAAAGAGGAAAAAGAACTTAAAAAAAAAAAAAAAAACAGCAGAACAACAAAATTTATGAAGAATATCACAGACATGATAAGCTTATCAGAGAATATACTATTAAGATACTATCAAAAAACAATACCACAATTGAGATGAAAGAACTGGGTGAATTATTCATGCTAGTGCAAAACACAAGATTAAACACTGAGGATGGAAGCCCTAAAATTTCAAGAATATTAGAGATAACAGAAGATCTTGGGAACTACAAATTCATGAAAAGAAAACGTAATTAAGACATGCAAAAGAAACTCACAAGAATAAAGTGTAAAATTTAGTTTTGCAACAAAGGCATAGAAAAATTGGAATTGAATAACCTTTTCAAGTCTTCATATATCAAAGAGAGCATTCCTACTGGATTCAAAAATAAAGCAGCCCCAATGATCGTATATCAGTATGGTCCAACTATAAGAGGAAGATTATTAAGCTACAAAAAGACTATTGAAGAACTAGATGTTAAAGAATGGCTAGTGCAAAATCATGTGTGTAAGTGTTACGATTCAGAGTTCATTGATATTCATCATCAGCATGTAATAACAGGTAACCTAGACATAATACAAAAAAGACTACGAAAACTAATGAAAAAAGGATAGAATTATCGAATCAAGTGAGAGAAAATATTAACATCGCAGTCAAAAAAATGTGCTGCAGAATGGTGTAAACTAGAGGAATATAAGGAGTGTTTGATGGTGGAATGGATAGTAAAGGTCATGCAATAAGTTAATGAAAAAATCTGCAAACTCAAGAAGGACTATTCTAGATGGAGAACTCCAAAACCAGTACACAAAGATAAGGAAGCATTGAAGGATCTTGAAGATTTGCACAAGTCGTATGTTTTGGTCCCAGCAGACTAAACACATAATAATATAGCAATAATCTGCAAAGTATATTATATAAAAACACTTTTACAAGAATTGGGCATGATCGATCAAGTCTCCGAAACATATACAACAATTAGTAGTAAAAACAGTAGGATAGCTGAGAAGCAGTCATCATACTCTTCTAGTCACGGAATCGAGACAGATGATAATAAAAAATTACCATACATACATAGTATAGTAAAAATGCATTAAAACCCTGTAAAATTCAGATTCGTAATTTCCTCC
>NC_136955.1:43692654-44092654 GCF_032717465.1 Coenobita brevimanus
AAAGCCGAGTTGATACTCGACCCAGGTTCTATAGAAGTCCTCGCGGGTGGTGGCATTGGTGCGGTGCTGAAAGACGGTCCAGCCGCCACCGTCAACAGTGTGGTCACAGAAAACAGTAGCTGCGTCGTAAGGGCGGCCAGGGTAGGGGTACACTTGCCGCACGCCACGCCCGCTGTCACCAGATGCCAACAGTTCCTTGCAGTGACGGGGTCGTGCCCGCCACGTGTTCAACTCCTTAATGGCCTCTCTCACCTCCTGCATACTCCCACGCATTTCCTGTTACCAACAATAAACAATAAATATTAAGCAACAGCGTGGGATGAACCAAGAACATCTCTCAAAGCCAGTGCATCAATAGAGCTGCCCCCTTTCCCGCCAGAGGTCTCCCATAAGCAGAGTATCATGGTTTGGTGATTATAGAAACAAAGCATAAAAGGGATCATGGAAACAACAGAATAACGGGAATTGCTTCATACCTATTCATTAAATGTTCTTTACCTTAAGTACAAATATATTTTCTGGTCACAGTAACCGTCAAATGAAATAACTGAAATTGCACTGTGTGTGTGTGTGTGTGTGTGTGTGTGTGTGTGTGTGTTGATGACATTTGCAGGCAAGGAGGAAACACGAAGGATCCAGAGCATTGTGTTCAATTATATTCATGGCAAAAGTGAGGTGAAATACAGTGCAACCATCAAATATATATATATATATATATATATATATATATATATATACATATATACATATATATATACATATATATATATATACATATACCTATATACATATATATATATATATATACATATATACATATACATATACATATATACATATATATATAGAGAGAGAGAGAGAGAGAGAGAGAGAGATTGATAGATAGACAGAAATAGATATAGATATACACAGATTGAGATAGATAGATAATTTCCTGTGGCACCCCACGGGATGCATAGGGCCTCGATGAACTCTCTCCACCAATATTTGTCTCTTGCCATCTCCTTCAGGTCCCACCAACACTCCTCTCCTGCTTCTCTTTTCATTGTCCTTAACCAGGTTTCCCTCAGCCTACCTCTACCTCTTCTTCCTCTAGCAGTCCACTCTGGCACATTCTGTATTAAACTGCCTTCTTTTCTGTATATGTGCCCCAACCACTTCCAGCGAGACAGTCTCACATATTCATTAACTGGTTCCACTCTTGTAATATCCCTTACTCTTGCATTTGTAACTCTGTCTTGCCACTTTACCCCAAGAATCCTTCTCAGTATTTTATTCTCAAATCCTAATACTTTCTGATCTGTTGCAATTGTACTGTACCATGACTCATGCCCATAAATTAAAATTGGTCTAACCATGGACTTGTAAATTTTCACTTTAGTGTGTACCGAAAGCAAATTATTATTCCATTCAGATTTCAACATTCCAGCAGCTCGCCAAGCCTGTCTAATCCTCTCCTCAATTTCAGTTTTCATGATCCGGTAGATGATACAATTGTTCCCCAATATTTATACATTCTTTATCACATTATTCCCAATTATACAATCTATTTGGTTCTCTACGTTCATATTAGTAATTTCAGTCTTTCCACAATTTATTACGAATCACACTTTTCTCCTTCCTCCACCAGACACTCAAACACCCTGAGCATCTCGTAAATACTTCAGCAAATCAGTACAAAATCATCAGCATAATCCACATCCATCAGCCTCCTATTTTCTTTCCAGTTAATTCCTGCACCTGTTCTCCTTACAACCTTTCTCATAACGTAATCCATAACCAAAGCAAACAACAAAAGCGAAAGAAGTCCTCCTTGAATCACTCCTTGACCTAACTTCAAACGGATCACTCAAAGAAGCATCCACCATTACCTTACAAATATACCTCAATGCATGCTTCTCATAATATTTACAAACTTTTCTGGTATACCATAGAACCTCATAATTTTCTACATAGCTCCACGTGAACACTATCAAAAGCCTTTTCAAAATCCGCAAAGAACATATATACTAAGTGGCATCTTCATCTCATTAGCTTGTTGCATTAGATGCCTTATAATAAAAATTTGATCATTACAACCTGAACCCTTTCTAAATCCCGCTTATTCTTCTCTTAAAATTTCATTATTTTGTTTTCTTATGCGAGGAAGAAGGAACCACAGGCCGCGAGCCAGCAAAATTGTTCCTTCCAAGAGAAAAACAAAATACAAGAGAGAGCCAAATTCAATATCCGATCATTTCGAGATGCCTGGACACACTGCGTTTGAAAGACTGGATATCATAGGAAGCAGGAAATACAGACGGAGGGGGACAGTTCCAGAGTTGACCTGTTGCATAAATGAAGGATGGGGAGTAACGGTTAACTCTTGCATTAGAGAGTTGGACAGAAAAGGGATGAGAGTTTGCTGCTAGATGGGTGCTACGCGCCCGTCGTAGAGATGGAGGAATGCATGCAGACAGTTCAGAGGAACAGTGACCATTGAAGTAGCGATAGAAAGGAGATAGAGATGCAACAGTGCGGCGAAGAGACAGAGGTTGAAGGGAGTCAGTAAGAGGAGGAGAGTTAATGAAAAGAAAAGCCTTTGACTCCTCCCTGTTGAGAAGAGCTGTATGTGGGGAGCCTCCCCACACATGAGAGTTGTACTCTACACATAGGCGGATGAAACCAGTGTATAGAGTCAACAATTATGAAGGGGTAAAGAAAGAACGGCGTCGGCTTAGCACACTAAATCTCTTGGAAGCAGTTTTTACCAGAGATGTAATATGATCTTTTCAAGATAAGTCCCGAGTAAGTTAAACCCCAAGCGTGTTCAAGGATGATGCAGGATTAAGCTGAATATTATTAAACGCTAGTGGGTACTCCTGTGGAAGATTTTGTCAGGTTGAAAGGTGTAAAAACAGAGTCTTTGATGCATTAAAAACAAAAAGATTATTTTTACCCCAGTCAGAATACAAGCCAAGTCAGACATTAGGTGTGCCATAGCCTCATCCCTTGTTTGTTGAAGTAACTGCTGAGATGGACGTTGCGGGAACCGAATGGAAAGGTGAAGAGTGGAATCATCAGCGTATGAGTGGATAGGGTTAGATGTACAGCTTAGAAGGTCATTGATGAATAAAAGGAAGAGAGTTGGTGATAGGACAGAGCCCTGAGGAACACCACTGTTAATACAGTAGGTCCAGGAGAAGAACGATGGCCATCTACAACAGCGGCTATAGATCGACCAGAAAGGAAGCTAGAGATGAAGGCACAGACAGAAGGAATTCCTGGCTCTAGTCTGTTCAGCAAGATTTTGGAAAAGACTTTTCAACTACAGGTGTCATTTGTCGAATTTATCCCCTTGAATTTCCACACACACTTAAATCTCTCTCTCTCTCTCTCTCTCTCTCTCTCTCTCTCTCTCTCTCTCTCTCTCTCTCTCTTTAAGTTCAGGAGAAGTTCCAGAGACGTGGAAGACTGCAAACGTGGTGCCCATCTTTAAAAAAGGTGATAAATCAGCTGCGTCGAATTATCGTCCGATAAGTCTAACGTCAATAGTAGGAAAAATGTTAGAGTCAATTTTGGCAAATAAGATTAGAGAACACTTAGAAAGATTTAATCTTATAAACGAAAGTCAGCACGGATTCAGGCAAGGACGATCCTGCCTCACAAACTTGTTGTCATTCTACTCGGAGGTCTATGAGGCAGTAGATAGCGATAAAGCTTACGATGTTATTTATCTGGACTTTAGTAAAGCTTTTGATAGGGTCCCACACGAAAGGTTAGTTAGAAAGGTTCGAGCACACGGTATAGACGGCGATATCTTAAAATGGATAGAATCCTGGCTGAAAGGACGAAAGCAGAGAGTATTAATAAATGGAACCAAGTTGGACTGGGGATTAGTAACTAGCGGTGTACCACAGGGTTCAGTACTCGGTCCCTTATCATTTATTATATATATAAATAATCTAGACTTAGGAGTCAATAGCAGCATCAGCAAATCTGCCAACGATACAAAAATAGGGCGTATCATTAACTCGACTGACGATTGCCGTAACTTACAAAAAGATTTCGATACATTGTCCAAATGGTCTAAAACTTGGCAAATGGAATATAACGTTGAAAAATGTAAAGTACTTAACGTAGGCAAGACCATTGGAGATACTAAATACAGCTTAGATAACAAACAAATCAGCAAATCGGAATGCGAGAGAGATCTAGGAGTTATGATTAGTAACGACCTTAAACCAAGGCAACAGTGTATTAATGCGAGAAATAAAGCAAATAGGGTCCTAGGATTTATTTCGAGAAGCGTGAGCAATAGATCATCTAAAGTAATACTGAAACTTTATCTAGCATTAGTAAGGCCACATTTAGACTACGCAGTACAATTTTGGTGTCCTTAATATAGACTGGATATTAATTCGTTAGAAAATGTACAGAGAAGAATGACAAAAATGATACATGACGTCCGGAACCTGTCATATGAAGACAGACTGAAAAGACTAAGTCTGCATTCGCTAGAGAGGCGTAGAGTAAGGGGAGACTTAATTGAGGTGTAAAATAAGGGAGATATTAGCAAGGTACTTAAAGTGAGCATACAGGATAGAACTAGAAATAATGGTTTCAAACTAGAAAAATTCCGTATCAGTAAGGAAATAGGTAGAAATTGGTTTGGTAATAGAGTAGTAGACGAATGGAATAAGCTACCTAGTAAAGTAGTTGCTGCCTCTTCCATTGAGAGTTTCAAGCATAGGCTAGATAAGCATATGACTAATAAGGGGTGGATATAGAAAAAAGAAAATCTTATAACCAATACTAATTCATAATTTTTCCTTTTCAGGTTACACTATGATAGTCTCTATTCTCCTTTCACACTTTCCTGTAAATTGTCCACGCCAGTTTTTCTATACTGCGTGGTGTTCTTTCTGACTTTTTCCTGCCGGCTTCGGCTGGAGGGTTTGGAGGGCTGGGGAGAGCCTTCTTCTTTGCTATCCTTATCTCATTCTAGTAGTTCAGTTACTCTTCTAGGAGCTGCCTAGCATGGGCCAACCGGCCTACTGCAGTTATCCTCTCTTCCTATGTTCTTATGTTCTCTCTCTCTCTCTCTCTCTCTCTCTCTCTCTCTCTCTCTCTCTCTCTTTGGGGGGGTATTTTTATGATTACTCCGTTTTTCACTCTTATGGAATTTCACCATTATCCCAAGCCACATTAAAAGTTTTAGAAAAGCATTCATTAACTCATCATTTTCCACCTTAAACATTTCAGGAAATATTCCATCCTCTCCTGGGGCATTAAAATTCTTTAACTCCTTTATAGAATTTGCTACCTCTTCTAATATTATATTCATTGTTTCTGTGTGTGTGTGTGTGTGTGTGTGTGTGTGTGTGTGTACGCATATATATATATATATATATATATATATATATATATATATATATATATATATATATATATATATATATATGTATGTATATATATATATATATATATATATATATATATATATATATATATATATATATATATATATATATATATATATATATATATATATGAACACAAGTCAAGAGTGAGAGCATGTGAGTTATTTAAGAGGAGCCTGTGGAGTCACGTGGAGAGACAGGCTGACGAATGAAGTCCGTTGTGGTGTGGATGTGGATGTGATAGGAAGCGTTATGAGGAACACACTAGCATGTATTGGCCAATATGGAGAGGTGGGTGTTAGACTGACGAAGAGAGTGTGGTGACATGTGGAGGTATAGGAGGAGGCTGGGATGAGAAGGAGGGATGGGGTGGGTATAGAGGGGGGTGTGAGACGGGAACAGGGCAGTGAAATGGCGGGGGACAGGGCGACTTGGAGGCGATTTGTTTGTGGCCACCCCAAACGGGATTGAGGCTTCTGGCAATTGATAGATAGACAGATATATGAACATAAGAAGAGAGGATAACTTCAGTAGGCCGGTTGGCCCATGCTAGGCAGCTCCTAAAAGAGTAACTGAACTACTAGAATGAGATAAGGACAACAAAGAATAAGGCTCTCCCCCGCCCTCCAAACCCTCCAGCTGAAGCCGGCATGAAAAAGTCATAAAGAACACCACGCAGTATAGAACTGGCGTGGACATTTTATAGGAAAATGTGAAAGGAGAATAGAGACTATCGTAGTGTACCCTGAGAAGGAAAAGTATGAATTAGTATTGGTTATAAGATTTTTTCTTCTATATCCACCCCCTATTTGTCATGTGCTTATTTAGCCTACGCTTGAAACTCTCAATGGAAGAGGCAGCAACTACTTTGCAGCTTATTCCATTCGTCTACTACTCTATTACCAAACTAATTTCTACCTATTTCCTTATTGAAACGGAATTTTTCTAGTTTAAAACCATTACTTCTAGTTATATCCTGTATGCTCACTTTAAGTACCTTCCTAATATCTCCCTTATTTATATCCTTCATCCACTTAAACACCTCAGTTAAGTCTTCCCTTACTCTATGTCCCTCTAGCGAGTGCAGACTAGTCTTTTCAGTCTGTCTTCATACGAAAGGTTCCGAACGTCATGTGTCATTTTTGTAATTCTTCTCTGTACATTTTCTAACGAGTTAATATCCAATATATAGTAAGAACACCAAAATTGTACTGCGTAGTCTAAATGTGTACTGACATCTTCAGGGGAGAGCAAAGTGAAGGAGTTGGAGTTGTTGTTGTAGATTTTCCTCCCTTTGGGAGGACCGGGCCAAATATGGGCCCGCCATTGGAGTTGGAGAACACCTGTCACATTTATACAGAAAGTAGGGGGGGGGGGGAGTCCCAAGGGAGCTTACTAAGTCGCTGACAGATGCCACTGTTCTAAACTTACATCCTTGTTTCTAGCTAAGTAAATGCAGTATTAAAATAAGTATTATTACATACATAAAACATAATTCATGATAACACACTTATGGATAAAAATGAATTATATACCGTACGGTAAGCATAACTGGGGAGTGTCTTACAGGATTATCAGGGTGTGGGAAGGGGATTATCAAGCATGGCCTATTGACCTGCCCAGCTCTCTCTCTCTCTCTCTCTCTCTCTCTCTCTCTCTCTCTCTCTCTCTCTCTCTCTCTCTGTCTGTCTGTCTCTCTCTCTCTCTCTCTCTCTCTCTCTTTTCCATAATTCTGCAAATTACTCTAATCAAACAGAGTCATGCTTAATGGACAACAACGCATATACTCAGTGTCAGTATACATATGCATGTGAATTGCAGTAACATGAACACTGACCCATTAAAAAAAAAAAACCTTAACCTGAAGTATACTGTATATGAACTCAGGTACATACCTACGTACAAAAGCACATACAAACGTATACATATATGAATGAGCACAAATATATGTAGAAAAAAAAAGTATGATAAAAAAATGCGTACAGTGTAGCTCATTCTTTTCAAACAGAAATGCATATGCATTCATACCCTTATACAAATCCCGTTCGTTACATGTATGTGCTTCTATAATAAGGGGAACAAGTATATATATACAAACTAGATCAAACTAAGTGATCTTAACTAGGCTACATATTTTCTCTGTGATGAACTTATCTAACTTGTAGATCCCATAGCTCAGGTTCATATTATCAGACTCTGGTTTCTTGATTACACTGGATTCAATGATGTTCCTGTTAACGGCAGATTTGCAAGACAAAACTGAAGAGGCATTATCCCAATCTATACAGTGTTTCTCATCTCTCATATATACAAATAAGGAATTGGATGGTTGTCCTGTCCACTTATGCTGTTTGATTCTAGCATCCAGTTCTTATCCTGTCTTGCCTACATAAAACTTGTTGCACTCTTTACATGGTATTTTGTAAATGCAGCCACTTGAATTATCAGGTGAATTCTTAACCAACCTCTTCTTCACTGTACAAGAATCAATGAACACTACGTTTACATTCCACCTTGTCATCAGCTGAGGAACTTTGGAAAATTTCTCACTGTATAGTGAAATTAGGAGATTCGTTTTGAGAAGGCAATGGGATGGTCCTATAGAAGGTTTTCCTTGCTTGGTTGAAATCTTTATCTATGAAGGTTTGGGGGTACTTTAATTTAGCTGCAGTATCGTAGATGTTTCCAAGTTCCTCATCCGAGTAAGTAGAGACCTAGAAGAAAACACTGACAATTTGACTTTATCCTGATGAGCAGAATAAAAATGAATATAAGAACAAACATTAGTGGGCTTTTTGTAGATACTGAATCTTAATCCATTCCTTGCTCAGTGAAAAATGCAATCTAAGAATGGCATTTTCCATCATTTCCATGTTCCACTGTAAATTTTATGGAAGGTGCTAAATTGTTCAGCTGAGGAAGGAAAGTATCCAGGCTTTCACTAGATGGCCAAAGACATATCACCTACATATCCAAACCACACTGTATCCTTAACAGAATGTTACTAAGTAATCATTTCTCAAAGAATTCCATGTAAAGATTACTGGGAACAGGTGAGTTTTTTTTTTTTTTTCCATGGGTCAGAGTTTATGTTACTATAATTCACATGCATATATATAAATGACATTGATTATATGTGTGGTTGTCTATTAAGCATGACTCCGTATTCGATTAATTAGCAGAATTATGAGAGAGAGAGAGAGAGAGAGAGAGAGAGAGCTGGGCAGGTCAATAGGCCATGCTTGATAATCCCCTTCCCACACCCTGATAATCCTGTAAGACACTCCCCAGTTATGCTTACCGTACGGTATATAATTCATTTTTATCCATAAGTGTGTTATCATGAATTATGTTTTATGTATGTAATAATACTTATTTTAATACTGCATTTACTTAGCAAGAAACAAGGATGTAAGTTTAGAACAGTAGCATCTGTCAGCGACTTAGTAAGCTTCCTTGGGACTTCCCTCCCCCCCCCCCTACTTTCTGTATAAAAATGACAGGTGTTCTCCAACTAACAGAAACTTTCCCAGTAGCCTAAGCCTACTACACCTAGAGCCACAACCCATTTACACTTAGCTAGCTACCTTCCAACACAACACACACCAAAATAATAAATAAATAAATAAATAAATAAAACAAAATAAATGAAATAAAATAAATTAATAAATTAATAACAATAATAATAATCAATAAAAATAAAATGAAAAGAATAAAAATAAATAAATAAATAAACCAAATAAAAACAAAAATAATAATAAATAAATAAATAAACAAACAATTACACAAAAATATAAATAAATAAATAAATAAACACATAAATTCATAATCAAACAAAACATAGAGACAATGAACAAAAACACAAAAGACAGCAAGGTGGTCAGCCCACCAACTGTTATTCTCGGACTTTCCTTCTGTTTTTCTCACTATTTCCTTCCTCCTCCCCTCCTTATTTCCCCCCTCTAACTAAAAAAAAAAAAAAAAAAAAAAAAAAAAAAATCCTTCACTTTGCTCTCCCCTGAAGATGTGAATACACGAAAGCGCTCGGGATATATCGTGTTTCCTCTTCCTTGTGGATATCAGCATATCTCTGAATCACGCGTTATTAAGTGATTTAATTGCATATATATATATATATATATATATATATATATATATATATATATATATATATATATATCACTTTACGATTAGATGAGAAACAACACTGTGGGAATGGCGAATGTCGTGACATTTTCATGCTCCACGCTCAACCCATTCATTTTGAAGACTGGTATATTGGTTTTATTCCTGCCATCTAAAAGTGATTTTCTTCAGTTAGAGTTCTTTCCGAAAATGGCTGGGTACAACATATATCACTTATCCTTTCAGCACCTGAGTAGCCTCCTCTCTGAAGGAGAATGGAGCTACTTTGACTTGGTATTAAAATAAAAGTTATAGCCACACCCACATTAACAGTGTTTCACAACACTCACATCATACATAGCCTCCGACAAGCTCCCAGACAGACACTTCAAAACAGACACTTATGTCCTTACACACCCCAAGCACACCTCCCGACCCAACCCCTCATACAGTCCATGATAAACACTCCTGATTCACGCCAAACACCATGATACACACTCCTGATACACTCCCGACACCATGATACACACCCCTGATACACGCCCGACACCCCCCCGCCATTGTTTTCACTGACACATTCCCTCACCCCTCACCCACCCCCTGTTACCCGTTCGACACATCCCTGACCATAGCCCCCATCACACCTGACACACCCAAACACATCCCAGAAGATGTCCTTTGTCCTTGAACAAACCCCTCACAAACAGCCCAGATGCACACCACACACCCGAGACGCACTCGACGCACACACGACACCAACAATACCATTCATCTTTTAGCATACCATTCATAAACTCTGAATCCCATCTTTCCGTAAGGTACAGTGATTCAGTGAGTGAGTGTCGCGGTTAGGGACACACATTGCGTTTGGCAGTCCCTGTGAGTGCAGCAAAATGTAATTCAGCTGAAGGAATGCTGAGTCTAACAACGGCTGGAAGATTAATGATATACTTGCTGCCCGACGTAATATGTTCATAGAACAGTTATGACTTAGAATGGCCTCATGAATCACCTCCTGAAGTTATTACGTCAACTCGTGGGACCCCATGTATTTGCTCTAGCCATCTCACAATTACAATGACTTTATGAAATTTGTTCTAAATCCAGATGATTGTTTCAGCTTGAAGGTGGCGTCTCATTGTCTTTAGGTTTTCTCAATAGTTAACGTTGTCTTAGCCATGATTCCTGCTATTACAAAATAAGTTATCTCATCCGTGAATAACCAACTAGTAGGGGAGGGGTAGAAACCAAGGTTATATTAAACCTCTTCGGTCAAAGTATCTTCCATCAACTTAATGCAAATCACCTGGAGGCACTGACAAAAAAATAATGGCGTCATCATAGTAACACGATAAATGAACTCTTTTCGTTGTCACTAAGATCAAAACTTTACCATGTCAATCATGTTCCCACCAGACTCTTTTAACCAGCTTATGAAAATACTTAAGCGAAGGAGGGAGTTCGAAACAATCTCCAATAACCTTTTAGTTCGAAAACTATTTACTTTTACTTAATTCTGCATACTTCGAGAGTGTTATCTCAGCTCAGGAAAACGTTGTATAATGAAGGGGTTAATAAGGTTATGACTAACCTCTCCAGATCAAAAATTCTTTCAGTGGGTTAATAAAATGATTTGTTCCTCAATAGAATGAAATATGAAAGACGTCTCAGGCTGAGCGAATCCGGACGTTTACTACCTCCTTGAATTTCGTATTGAATAGTATTACCAGACTATTTCGCCCAAATTAGAAAGCATTTATGACAAAAAGGAAAAAGAATTATCTATGACACAGGAGGAAGAGTTTCTGCTTTATTCTTGTAACCGCAGAACGACTATATTCAGGTTGAGAAGGAATGATCGGTCTGAAATCGTTGATTAAATAACCAAGGGGAAGCACCTCTCTACCTTACCTGCAGAGACATAGTAAGCTGATCTTCTCCATTATGGGCTGAGCAGAGAGCAAGAGAGGACGACACACAGGCGGGGGCAAAGCCAACAGCCTGCAGGAGAGAGGAAACAGTAGGACAGTCACTGTGTTGGTTGTAGTTCCCGGCAGGCTGTGAAGCAGAGTTGATGGAGCCCAGTGTGGTAGCACCTAACACCACAACCATCACCGAACCCACATGCACACCCACGCCCATTACGTCGATCCAGTCTTAGACTCTTGGTCTTGCTGCCACCCGACTATTTCACTAAGCTTAGAATACTCTGAATTGTCTTGGTGACTAGACGAGGCGCAAGATGGCCCAAGAGTGACGGACAGCATGAACACCACCACCAGCTCCTCGTATTTAAGGTCGCCGGATCTCTGTTAGTGTCATCAGCCGTTGTATGTGGTAAAACACTTGACTACTTAAGAGGTCCTGAGTGTTTTAATATCCTTGCACTTAAAAAATTTCATTAGCCTCTTAACGCTTGTAACATTATTGTCTCTGCCATTAGGATGTGGTAATTGCCCAATTGCTTGTTGTTGTTGTTGTTTTCTATCATTTAATTTTTCACACTACGCATACCTTCCAACCTTCTGTGGTTATCTTGATAGGGTCTGCGAAACACTTTGAATAAATTACACTCAAATTATTGTCACCCTGCCAAATACAGAGAAGAAAATGGTAAGTTAGAGTTTCTAGAAAAACGACTCTAAAGCTGCGTAAAATGGTTTCGCAGAAGAAAAACCTGATTAACTCTATGAAAAGTAAAACCTCTCTTTTTAAACGGAAAATATGACTTTTTTTTTTTTTTATCAGACAACGAAAGCCCACTCTCAGTTTGAATTAATGTCCGTCGTTAACAAGAATGAAGTTTAGAATCACACCACTACCAGAATTCATGCGGAGACTGCTTTAATTGCTGTACCAGTCATTCCATTTAAAAAAAAAAAAAATCAAACTTCTGTTGGTTTATACCTGTCTAAATCATTCAAGGACATTGATTTTCTATTGAATTCGTTGGGCATGTACTGTTCTTTAACAGCTTTCCCAATTTAGCTGATATTTTCTTATTACTATGAGATGCAGTCCTATTTGCGAGATGCGTTTTGAGCCAAAGATGGAATAATATTCTCATTAATCGCATATAAACTAGACGCACAGGATCTAGGATAAACTGTGTCAGAACACAAACATTAAGGCAGAGCAATAAACTTTGACCCTTGTAGTGATCACTCTCTTCCACTGAGGCAAAATAAGCATCTGTCCATAAGGGAGCATTATGTTCTGGAAAGGTAATCGTCGACCTATCATATTTTCCATATTGCTGGCACCTCTCGTAACTACTGTAACCAGAATGAGACTTTATACGCTTTAGAAACTGACGGGCAGCAGCATCACGGATGAAGCACTGGATACAAATCATGTATTTTACACCTTTAAAATCATACATTGCTTAATACATAAATTTTATCAATAAAATCCTTCAAAATAATATTCCTGTACATTTTCTGGCTTACAACTCGCTAAAAATATACCTGCTGCAATATAGCCTGAAAAGGTTTTCATTTTCAGTGCAAAACTGCACTAAAACTCTTGGATAGTGAGATAGCACCACTATTTACTCTTGAGAAGATACATGTTATTTTTCTTCATTCCAAATGAGAAATTTACTTAGGATATCCACATGTGCAATTTGCTATCCCAAAACGAAAATATTCATCTCCAGAAATATTCTTGATTTGATCGGAAAGGTTTAAAGGATTTTTACACATTGTACACGGATCTGCTGGCATCTTGATGTACAAAATACATCATTCAGAGCTGAATGATGTATCTTGTAATTAATGGCCCAGTTTCTATGAAGACTTTGGGTAACTGCACTTTCATTGGTCACTGTTTCCGAAGGCTCACTATCAAACTCTTCAGCTTCAGACTCTAAAGAGTTGTTGGAACTATCACCATAGTTGCTTATAAACCACTGACAAGGATCGTCAACCTCATGACTGATGTCTGATGGAGGACCTTTTTTGGATAAATATCTCCTCTGAGCTGGTACTCAGTCCGCTGTTGAAGCAGTCGTCCTCCTTTTCTGCTGATGAGAAATCCTGATTTCATATGCAGCTCCTAACTTTAGCTGTTGTGCTGTCAAACCCCTGATTCCCAGCTCCCCACCGTATCTCAACGGGTCAAACCAGGGAGCCGGATCTCAGATGTGCCAGCACGGTTGAGATTCCACCATACCAAGTGATCAACTGACTTTCTTTGGAGATTGATGTGCTAGCGGATCGATCGCAGCCTGAAAGCCAGTCGATCACCTCCGTGTTATGTGAAATCTGCTAAAGGCCACACGACTGGGCACCACAGACCTGATATAACAGTAACTTACCACGTATCAATACATGACACACTGAAGAGAAAGCCAGAGGTAGAGTCAAGTGAAACAATGCTATGGATATTGAGATATATTACAAACAGGGGAAACAGGTATACAGTAACACAATAATAAATCCACTGATGTTATTGCCTTAACCCCAACACACTCTCCCTTCGGGCATTTTCCCAAAAATAGCCTGTTTTCAAACCGTCATATCTGGAAAAGTATAGCAGTTAGGAATACAAATTAAAAAAAAAAAAACATATTACCAACTCCAACTTGCGAATAAAACCATCCCCAGGTTTGCAGGTTGTCCTGTCGTTGAGTAGGGACAAGGAGAAGAGAGGTATCTTCTTGTGGTGAAGGCGGGCTGTCAGCATGGCAGTGCTCGGCTTTGACTTAGGCTGTAGAAGCCAAGTGCCTTGCAAGCGTTGGCAGCACTGACATGGCTATCAGAGTGGTGTAGTTGTAACATTGGCCGGCCTTCCTTGCAAGACACTTTGACTTTCTCACTCATTTACTCCACTTTCCCTACTCACTGCCATGAGCATGAATCATCACCCTGTACATGTGGCTCGTCATTGATTTTCCGACTGTAGGTAACAGAGTGACACTATGCCCCGAAGGCATATTTCCGTTCTGTATGGGTATTCGTCCCAATACCACAGCCAGCCACCTGAGCCAAGCAGCCTTAGTGGGATAGGTTAGGTTTGGTTAGGTTAGGTTACGTTACGTTAAGCTGGTACAGGTAATTTTGTCTGGAAAACACGTTGTGCACATTTTTGAGAAAAGCCTATGGCTAGTTTTGAAACGACAGGGAGAGTGTCATTCCTGGCTGAGGGTTCCCGGTGGTGAGACGAGTACACATACAGAATGGAAGTTTGTGCCCCGTAACTGTATGGGAAAACTGACACATATACAACTAGAATGGCACTCAGTAGAGCGCATACCTTCGCCAAGGCCCAACATACAGTTCCATTAATTCAGTCAAGTCTAGTCCAATATCAAACTCATAACGCTATAAGTTGTAAGACCATAATTTAATACTACCCATAACTCTTAATCAGATTTTTTTTACTCACTGTATCAGCCAAGAAAACAGTGCATATCATTTCATAATCTGCATTATGGAAGAAAAATAGGTTGATACAAAATAGAAACAAATGTGCACTTAAAATATAATTTATTCACAACATCAAAATACATCATTTATTCCATACATTTATAAAACACTAAATTGAGTCAAACTTACACCAAATTAACGTGTGTTCAGAATATGAAAAAACACACTACTGTATTTGCATACGAAACACTTAGTCCATATTAGCAGATGCAGAAATAAAAATGCAGCTCTTGCGCAATACAGCTATGATATAATCATCACCTTTGTTATTAGGTATAGCTCTGCAAGTTTGTAGCCCTATTTGTTACTGTACGGCAGCTGGAAAAAGACTACCCCCCCCCATAAGAGCATATTTAAATCTGCTAAATCCGAAATTTTATATGGATCCACGCCAAACTGTACACATTCATAGATACCAACATCCTAAATAGGCCTGATTATTTTTCCATGAAGATCCATGCAATATTCACTGATTTACGAAAATATCGAAAAATGCCCTACCTCGCAATGTTAAAGAAAGTGAAAAAAAAAAAAAAATCCTGGATCCGCAGCTTTATCCGGATCTACACCAAAGTTTAATGGAGGCTATTCTGGGCCAAGGCCCATTCTTCTACCAAGTTTCGTGGAAATCCGCCCAGTAGTTTTTGTGTAATCTTGCTCACAAACCAACCAACCAACAAAAAGACAGGGGTGAAAACTCCTTGGCAGAGGCAGTAAAAGGTGAAAAAATATATATTTACTTATTTTCCTATGATTGCCTACAAACTTTGCACTTTATATTCGTTTTGTGAGAAGACTTTAGCGATGATGCATTTTCCACAACTTCTTCGCAGGTTGCATGCACTGTGGTTGACTATGAGGTAAACACTTTGCTTCTGTTTATGCTTTTCTGAACTTTTTTCTGGCATGGTGATAATACTTACCTTACTACTTATGCTTTGCAACACTTATATTTGCACTTCATATCACAATTATCGTGCATATTACATATTTTCCAAACTACTTTCAAGATCAAGAAATAAACAGAAGTCCTACCCAGGAGAGTAATTTTCTACAGGTACCCACTGGGTTTTCTTCCATTTTTGCTAGGGTGACTCAAGATATTTACAAGCTTTACTTATAACCTATGCAATTTCATTTCCACTTGTGAAAAAAAAAAAAAAAAAACTTGCACATACTTGTTCACTATTTACAATCTCCCACACACCTGTGCTTAGAACTCATGCTCACAGTGGTATTCAAAAAAGTACTTGGGACACAACGCCACCTTGCATTCATTACATTCATAGGGAACAATAATTATGTGTTTGAGGCCGACGTTTTGTTGTGCTGCACACGTGGCAACGCCTGTAAACCACACGAGACATGGGTATGGCTAGGGACACGGCCACAGGCAAGGGGGGGGGAGGGGAATGAAAGGTAGAAGTGGGAAAAGATGAAGGTGATGACTCACCTGGGACGATGCTCGCTGGCCACATTGGTCACACAAACCATACTCTGCTCTTGTTTCCATTCTCCTCACATATGAAGGGCCAGGCTGTGGTGAAATGGCCCTTGAAATGCTGGGTTGTGGCGATAAAGATTGTGAGAAGGAGAGAGGACACCGCACTTGTCACGAGTTTGGCGGTGAGGTGCAGCAGTAGCATATGTGTAGCATATGATTGTCACCCTCAGCACTGTTTCCTTCACTTTGTTCTGCTCCAGGGTCATCAACCTCTTCCTCAGAGGTGAAGACAATGCTCTCATAGGCTGGTCCAGCCTCCTGAAGCACTCTGATGGCCTTCTAAGATGTGTCTGAACAGGAAGAGGAAGGAGCATGTGAGATGTAGCCATCGATGTGTTAACTTCCTGCTTTTTCTGAGGAAGTTTCACCACTGTTGGTTATACTCGACACAGTTTCCTCCAAAGCATCCCTACTGCATTGTCACTGGGCCCTTTCTTGGTATCCACTGGGAGAAGTTAGGCAGGGGTGGATGATGTACAGTACATGAGGGGCAGGTGGATTCAGACAAAGAGGATTCTGAAGACATGGCTCCACACCTGGGCAAGTCACAGGATAAACTGAACCATGCATGTGTGAGGTGCCGGGGGTCCCTCCCCACCCCTGGATACCAATAGAAATGGCGGCAAGTTCAAATGGTGGCTGGAAGACAATTGTAGCTATTCCCACCACCTGACGGCCACTGCCCACCTGAAATGAATGAGGCATATGCAGTTCCCCAGTGGTTGTGGGTTAACCTAGTTACAAAATTCATAATTCCTAAGATCCATCTTGAAACTTGTAAGGTACTCTTAAATGACCACCGAAGACTCTTCTCACTAGAATGACTAGGCTGAATATGACTACATACACTTTCCTCGGGTATACTGGGCACAAAGATACTGTTATGAAGGGAGATTTGCCAGTTGGGTAGTCTCGTACCTTCAAGACGTTTCTCGTGCCGTAAGTTCTGGTACGAGTCAGAGTTGCCAGTTTTCCTGCTGTTTGTGAGCGTAGCTATTTCGTAAGTTATGCATTAATTTTTATGCTCTTTTTCTCTGTAATGTTATATTTGATTGCTTGTTAAATTATGTAGTTTAAGTTCGTATGGTAAATGATTTAGAGTGTTATGTAATGTGAGACAACTCTGCATGTTTTGATGTGTCTGAGTTGGCAACTGTTGCCCGTTGAGAGATACTCGTAAAATGTAGACGTTTCTCGAATAATGCAAGCTTATATAAGATGAGGTAGAGATTATTACAAGTTTAGTGAGGTGTCAAGGTAGTTTGAGTAAAGTGCAGTCGGTTTTGGTGTCAGTGAAGATTGTATGTTTTTGGTACTTGTGAAAACAGTGGCAAACAGTGCTGTTAGAGAAGTTTGTGAAGAGCATTAAGCATTAAGTGTAATAACTGTGAAATGTTGTTAACCATTAAGTGTTATAGCAGTTAGTAAAGTGTGTATAGCTCCAGTGCTTGTGAGAACAGTGAAGTTGAAAAGCATTAAGTGGAATTATTTGGAAAATAAAGACAGTGAACTTTAAGGTGGCAGTGTTTATTTTCGCCTCACCTGATCATGTGTACTGAACACCTAATGGCTGACCATAGGGAGAACAACTCATTGGGCAACGTCCTTCCTGTACTGAACTACTGCTGTTGGAGAACTGTGGCAGTGTGGGGTGCAGACGTAACAATATTTTTCAAGTACACTGGGACAGCAACTGGGATTTCAAGGGTAAACTGGAACCCCCACGGTAAAAGACAGTGTTATAAATCTCCCTGCTCTTACAGGACATATCAGCATGGTACAGTAAAAGAAATAAACATGGGTTGTGACAAAAAAAGAAAATACTGTACTGTACTTAACAGCTTCAATGTCAACTAAATACATATTTTAGAAAGTACAACTGCACTTATAGCTACTTAAAGAACTGGTAATTTGGCATAGTTCTCGACATAGCCTTTAGAGCAAGAAATAACACATCATTCACAGTAGTGGGCTTAACATACCGTAGTGGCACAATATTATTCAGCCCCAACACTAACTTACTAAAAACATGTCAAAACAGGATTTACCTCATCAGAAGTAGGGGAAATACACGTATGAAGAGGGAAGGGTTACCCACAAAACACACATTATCATCTCATCACCTCCATCTCTCACAACAAGCAACGCCATGACGAAACAGGTACAGATACCCTTAAGCAACACTAGTGGGATCACAAACAACGGTTTAGCTAACAGAATCGAACTCTCCAAAATATTCTGAGCCTAAACTAATTTGAGCCAACAGAGCCCAAAACAAGACTTCTTATGACATAAAAAAAAAAAAAAAAAAAAAAAAAAGCATACAAAGTACAAATCTATGGAAATAAAGTTTATGGGGAAACAAAAAGGGATTCACAAAACATGACATGGGACGTTTAGTAAACATTACACAGCTTATACACTACATTTCTTTGAACTATTATTAATTTTTTTAAAACAATAACAACATGTAACAAAGAAATTGTTTATTAAATTTTTTTAGTTTTGTTATACTCAGTTTTCCACACTGATTCCAATAGTGTAGGTTTTCTTTGTCTATCTCTAGGTTTCTGTCAACAATTGGCAGTTGTTTATTTCTAAAATAAGCGCCTCCACCGCCGAACCCTCCCCCGCCACCCCCCACCCTGCTGCGGAGCCACAGCCCTACCCTCACCCAAGGAGGACACCACAGCGGGCCAGGTCAATGCGAGGCTGGCCCAGAGCGAAAAGGGTGCCGGGGTGCCCCGACCTTGAGTCCCTCTTCCCCTCAACCTACCCAACTGCGACAACACAGGAATGAGAGACGACCTCACGAACGGAGCAGCCCTCACCAGGTTCAGGGTGAGACTGCTCCAGATACAGTCCCAAGCAACACCACGGTAACGGCCACCATACGTACTGGGGAGGGAGCAGCCACCGTATGCCCCTCAGCTACAGCCACATCTGGGGACTGCCTTGGTGTGCTAGCTATTGAGCACACACCAACAGGCAAAGGCAGGAGGAGTGGAACCGCGACAACAGCCACCATACATGTCGGGGAGGGAACGGTCACCGTACGTCCCTCATCCACCTCCTACACCTCCTATGGGAGTAGCACCACGGTAACGGCCACCGTACGTACCAGGGAGGGAGTGGCCACTGTACACCCCTCAGCTACTTCCCGTTGGACAGGCAGAACCGCGACAATGGCCACCGTATGTGTCGGGGAGGGAATGGCCACCATACTTCCCTCATCTGCCTCTTCCTCCTTCGGGAGCAGCACCGCGGTAACGGCCACCGTACATACCAGGGAAGGAACGGCCACCATACATCCTTCTGCTGCTACCCTTAGAGACTGTGGAACCACCACAACGGCCACCATACATGTGGGGGAAGGAGCGGCCATCCTACGCCCTTCGTCTGCAGTCTCTAGGGTTCTCCTGGAGGAGAAGGTCCCTTGCACGGCCAGCTCACTACCTCTCGGCTACGGGGGACACCCTTTACTCTCTCTCTCCAGGCGTGGTTCCCCGGAGGTGCTGCCGTTCCAGGAGTGGTGGCGAGGTCCTGTCCCTGCCCTGCAGCCTGCCCCTGGATGATGCTGGCCCCTGATGGACGCCCGACAGAAGAAGTGCCGCAGTCTGTTCCTGACGGCGCCCCACTCTGTAGGCGACCACAGCACCCGGCCTCCCAGGGCCAGCCAGCGGACCCCACAGCGGGACCGCTCAGGCCTCACTCCCCGTCGGCCCTCTGTCTGGAGTAAAAGGTGGCAGGCCCACCTCCTGAAGTTGTTTGGTCCCAGTCCAGAGGGCCACCTATCAGGTCGAGGCCCCCAGACGGAAGGGCCTCCCTGCACCCCAGCTAAGAAGCAGGCCCTGGCAGTGACACCCCCGAGAGCTGTGTATTGTCTCCTGCGAGAGAGCTGTCCAGAGGGGCCCCCTCCCATGCCCAGGCGCCACCTCCGCTAACCCCAGGAACAAGTGGTTTAGTGATGACAGCCCCCACCCCTCAAGTCGTGTCGGAAACTAAGTGAATGTGACAGTAGTAAAAGTGACAATAAAACAGTAACAATATAATATAATGTGACGATCAGTGCATATAAACTCAAGGGCAGAGACCAAGGGTCAGTGAACATGAATAGTAGGGCAAGTGTGATATACCGGCATACTGTGTCTATACCCAAGCCCTGCGGAACTGGGGAAACCTATCAGTGGTGTCCCGAGATAGACTGAGACCAGCCAGTAAAGACAGAACCAGAAAATAGTGTCACCGCGGCTAAGTGACATTCCCGTGTGCCGTGACTCACGTACAGCCATCGCGCCCATGTAATGTGTATAGTAATACTGACCAATCTGACACTTTACTCCATCCACGTATAGTATATCCGGTCGAGTATATTAAATGACAATTGTGCTTTAGCTCCAACACCTACACTGTGCCCTAGTGACTTGTAATATCTATGTGTGTTGATGTAGTTGTATTTTGCCCCTGACATCATTACTGTGCTTGTGGGCACATTATATCTGTAATAACAACTCTGTGACCCTGTCCATTCTCTATCCAGTGTATCTTTGTTCTTGTATTGTAAGGAGTTCGAATTAAGACAATAGATGTGCTAAGGTATACTGCCGAGTTATTATGCCCTGTTCCTTTGTGAGTGCTTTACTTCCTGTCTAGAAAGAGGACCCCGCTCAGTCGCGGGCCTTGTTAGGACGAGAGGTTGGACTAAAAACACCCAGCATAACAATTTCCAATCTTGTTTCTGTGCGCCGATGTAATGGCTGACGTAACGGCTGACCATGAGGACATTGTCGATGACAGGGGAAAGTGATGAATCATATGTTGGAGAATGTTCAGGAGAAACTCCACACTTTCCCATTCAACAAGAACTGGATGACTTGGACCGAGATTTAGGAATCACCAAGTCCAGTGCTGAGCTGCTGGTGTCACGTCTAAGTGAATGGAACTTGTTGGATCCCAGTTGCAAGCTGAGTTAGAGGAATCACCACGGCAAGTTTGCAACCTTCTTCAAATTTTGTGAAGAAACCTCGTTGTGTTATTGTATTGATATTAAGGGTTTGTTCCAACCCATAGGAATGGATTACAAGGCCTCAGAATGGCAATTCTTCATAGATAGTTCCGTGAAGAGCCTAAAAGCTGTACTTTTACATAACAGCAACGAACTCCCATCAATTCCAGTTGCACATTCTGAGGAAATGAAAGAAAGCTATGAGAATGTGAAGATTTGTCTGACAAAGATCAAGTACTCAGATCACAACTGGGAGGTTTGTGGGGATTTCAAAATGATTTCGTTCCTACTTGGAATGCATGGCGGTTTTACGAAGTACTCGTGTTTTTTATGCTTGTGGAACAGCCAGAGCGATGTAGAACATTTCGTGAGAAAAGTCTGGCCTGTCAGAGAGAATCCCACACCAGGCTCGTGCAGCTTTCTGAGAGCTCCACTGATCTCCAGAGAGAAGATATTACCACTGCATCTACACATAAAACTTGGTCTTGTGAAACAATTCGTGAAAGCCATGGGCAAGGATGGCAATGCGTTTTTGCATATCCGATCAATGTTTCCCAAATTGAGCTTGGCAGAGGTGACGGTTGGCATATTTACCAGGCCGCAAGTTCAACGAATGCTTGCAAGTCGTGAACTCCAGGGTAAAATGATTGATGATGAAGAGCACACTTGGAATGCTTTCAGAGGGGTTGTGGAAGGTTTTCTTGGCAACCAGAGGAGACCAGATTTCGCACAGCTAATCGATGACCTGATCAGCACATTCCACCGTCTTGGATGCAGAATGTCAGTCAAATTGCACTATCTGCATTCCCACCTTGAATTCTTCAAATCAACTTGGGTGAAGTCATTGAGAAGCATGGCACACGGTTCCGCCAGGACATTCTGATGATGGAACCAGATATCAGGGCAGGTGGAATGAGGCGATAATGGGCGATTACGTTTGGGGATTGTTGCGCGATTGTCATCACAGCTACAGAAGAAAGTCAAGATCAACAGTGCATTTCTAGATAATATGTGCCCTGCATTCCTTGTGATGTTACTGTTTGCCCATTTTCTAGTTATATTCATAATATACACCCGGAAATATATAAATTCTTTGACATTCTCAACATTCTCGAAATGGTAACAAGTTGCAATTTCTGTCCTTGTACAGTCGTGGTCATAAAATATCATCTATCCTCCAGTACCCCTTGCCTCAGATTGCCTCCTTTATGCGCGGCAAGTCACAGCGGAGCAAGAGGGGCTGAGAGGGAGGGGCCAAAAAGAGAAGGGAAGGTGGGTGGGGAGTGAGTGATGGTGTGCGGGTGGAGTGAGGGAGGGGAGGGAGAATGAATGCGAAGTGGTGGTCACATTATTTGTCTATTTTCTTTCATTCAGGACATGATATAGAGGAGTTAATATTCGTAGATATTGCTGCATTACATCATGTATACCGACGTCAGATAACAAGCTTTAGATTGGTGGTGATATCAAGGGCTCGCTCGTGAGAGAAATATACTGATGTGTCAGATCAATTATTAGTGCGGAGCCAGATATTTGTGTTTATCCGTATATTTTGACCTCGGACGCAGAATGGAATCTGGAGGGCTTTGACTTCTGTAATGCTTATTAAGAAACGTCCTCTACCCTAACATGTATTAATTTTGGAACTAAACATCATCTGCAACCTCTGATATGTCTGTGGCCACAGTAAATATGGTCATCCTCTCGGTATACACTCCCTCTATACAGTCATCATCACCAACAGATAATTGTGCATAAAAGATAAATAAATTTGATATCAGTGCACATGGATGGATATAATTATGATATCTCTCAAAAAATGTTAGAAGGAAAATAAAACAATATCCTACCCAAACTCCCAAAATATATCTATGTCAATGTTTACCGACATTGGTAAAGCTAAAGCAACAAGGAAAGCCTTAGTAAGTAGTTCAGTGGCCTCCTGCCTCTTAATAACATCTTCCAGTTTTCTCAGCAGCGAGGAAACAATGTTGTTGATGGTTTGCTGGTTTCGTCTGAACAGCTCCCGCTCGTCCGTGGTGGTGCTGGAGGAGGCGGGCCTGTGTCCTCGCGTTCTCTAGCTCCCACGCGTTGACAATCCGTGCCCACACAGTCTCGACAGTTCTGCACTAGTGTTTGATCTGTCATGTCAGTATATTTCTCTCGCGAGCCAGCAGTTGATATCACCACCCAGCTAAAGCTTGTTATCAGACGCCGCTATACACGATATAATGCAGCATTACCTTTACCTTTTATCGAACTGCTGGCCATGGGACGTTAGCGGGCATGGAAAGCCATCTTCCTCTATCTTCAGCTATCCTGATTAACTCCACATTGCTGATTCTTTCATGTCAATCGCGTCTTATACAATCCAAATACTTTAAGCGTTGTCTTCCTTTTGCTCTTCTTCCCTCTATTCTTCCAAGTAAACAGTCATTTTCAAATTCTTTTACTCTTATAATATGTCTCAAAATTTCCATCTGTCTTTTCCTTATAGTCTTCATCATTTCTCTTTCCACTCCTGTCCTTCCCAGAACTTCTTCATTTGTTACTTTTTCTATCCATGATAATTGCATCATTTTTCTCAAAAACCATACCTCAGCTGCTTGCAATCTCTCTCTCATTCGCTTCTTTACTGTCCACCTTTCGCACCCGTATAATAGCGTTGACCAGACAAAACATTTCAACACTCTTATTCGTGTCCTCATATCCATAGTTATTTTAGTTAAAATTTTTCTCATTCGTCCGAAAGCTCCTTTAGCAATACCAATTCTTCTTACAATTTCCTTCTTACTTCCTCCGTCATCTGATATAACAGCACCCAAGTATTCGAAACTTCAATGCAGCATATCTACCGAATATTGACTCTTTTATCATGCCCTGAATGAAAGAAAATAGACTAATAATGTGACCACCAACCACTTCGCATTTCATTCTCCCTCCCCTACCTCCCCTCCTCCTCTCCCTTACTCCACTCTATCTGGCCCCTCCCTCTCAACCCCTCTTACTCCACTGTGACTTGCCGCGCATAAAGGAGGTAGCCTGAGGCACGGGGTACCGAATGATAGGTGATTATTTATGACCACGACTGTACAATACCTATGTTGTTGCATAATTACTATAACTCTAGATTTACACAAAAACAAATAGCATATTCGGAATCTACACATTGACATTGATCAGAAATACTGTAGAGTAAAAATCAACATAAACAAAAAATTGGTTTAAGTTTGTTACACAGTGTAATAGTAATGTAGGCCCAGGTACTTCACTGCTGTACTCATTGGGGTACCAGGTGACAATAAGGAGGATCGAATTTGCGAGACCATCAACTACATCATACCAAATTTGACGGGAAATTTAAAAAGAAATGAGGTTAATAATCTAGGCACCACACTCACCCACTGTTGGGGTAGACAAAAATTTGATCTATACAAACAACAACCACGGCCAAAGGCCGAGTGTACAACTACAACAACTCCAACCACTTGCACTCACATAGCAACTGGTTAACATCATATACCAGTTATTAACACAATAGACTGCATATACTGCATAATGGGAAACAATGGTATGTCAGGCTTGAGGAGTCTATAATATCAACTAACACTACCTAGGACAGAGGCCACAGGAGAAGGACTTTGGACTAAAGCATGTGTCCGGGTTGCTCAGAGGACTCCACACACAGAGGACCCAAACTGTCCAATGACTTGTCATCTAAATGACTGAGAGAGGCCTGCGTCAACTTCCCCAGCCCTATAGAGAAAACTGACTACCACCACCTCAACCAGGAAGTCTATTCTGCAATTTGGGAGTGAATACTACAACAGGTTTGAGGTACCTAGAAGCAACAGGGGAAGCAAGAGGGAGACCTTCAGATAGATGTTCTGCTCTCAGATCCTTAACCTGAGGTGTCCCGTCGACGTATGGATACATTGCAACGTTATGTCACTGCCAGTCCCATCGACGTACTGGTATGTCTCGCAATTGCAAGATTCATAATTTGCACAAATTTCAAATCTCGTGCTTGATTTTGGGTATGTAGGGTCGGGAGACCTTCCCCTACCTGCCAACAGGCAGGGACACTCGGCGACCCCACGCGACCCACTCTCACCCTCGGCTCAGTCACTCACCTGTTAGCAGTGACCCAGATCAGACATGTCGCACAGAGGTCTCTCGGAGGAGGAAATTCAAGCCACCCTGGACGCCTTCACAGGCGACAGTGATTCGCCCCTTGATGACGAGGTGGGAGACAATGATTATGTCCAACCAGAGGAGGAGGAAAGTAGCAGCAGTGATGAGGAGGTCCCGTCCCCAAGGAAGCGGCACTACGTCACCTATCGTGCCGCTAGAGAGGACCAGCCTGCACCAAAACATCATGCAGTAACATCTCTGCAGCCCCTATGTGATGTGGAGCCTGAAATCGAGGATGAGGGTGAGGACGAGGACGGAGCTGTGGGACGTGTTGCCACGTGGTACAGCCTCGAGATAATCACGCATCGCGGCCTCGAGTGCACAACACGTTGTACTAGCAGGTATGGGCCTAGTGTTTTGTTTGGGGAGGGCGGAAGTGGCGTGGAGGGAGTAGGGAATGAAATCGAAAGTGTTGGGGCAAGCATTGAAAGTGAGAGTGGGGGGACTGAGTCATCGCTCTCTCGTGTTGGTGTGAGGTGGCAGAGTGTATCACGTGGGGCAGTGAGGGTGCATGGTGAATCACATGGTGTGGTGATGGAGTGGGGAGGTGAGGAGGAGCCACTCCCCAGCACGTCTTATGCTCCCCAATATTCCCGGACTTCCTCCCAACAGCCCCCTGATGTTCCCCAAGGCCATAAGGGGAAGGGAAAGGGGAAGGGTAAAGGCCGAAGGAAGAGGAGTGTGAGTGGAGAAGCGCTCCACACTCCTCCTCCCCAACCTCCCCCACCAGCATCTCCTCCCAACCCCGACAAAGGCGACAATGGGAATGATGGGTGCGAGGGTAATGTGAGTTGGAATTGGGAAGATTGCAGTGATTTTTCTCCCATCATTCACCCCTTCACTGAGCAGGGGCACGCTGGCTGCACGGCTCCAGGGATTCACCGTTGCTCCGCCAGGCTGGATTTTTTCCACCTGTTCCTCGGTGAGGGTTTTGTGAACCAGACAGTGGAAGAAACCAACCGTTTTGCTAGCAGCCAGCACCATGACAGTGAACGACTGGGCACAAGGAGCAGGCATTCGATCATTTATGATTACCCTTTCTCCCTCGCAGAAATGTTTTTATTTTTTGCCCTGGTACTTTTGATGGGTATTGTACGTAAAAACAGAGTTCCGTCCTACTGGACAACGGACCCTATCATGCAGACACCTATATTTGGCAAGATCATGAGCCATAATCAGTTTCAGCAAATTCTAAGCTGCCTCCATTTTTACGATGCTGATGATCCTGCCAAGGCAAATGACACTGACAAGATGAGGCGAATTAGGTTGGTTTTTGATCACCTACAGCAAACATTGTGTTTTTCATTTTATCCCTTGTCATAGACGAGAGTCTCGTGTTGAGGAGAGGCAATATTTCCTTTCGCCAGTACATACCCAGGAAAAGGCAATGTTTTGGGTTCAAGATCTTTGTTATGTGTGGCTGTAGGACTGGTTATGTGCAAGACATAGTCTTGTACACCGGTGCACAGACAGACATAATAGAAGATCGGAGTATTGGACTGTCTGAAGCAGTGGTAAAGACAATGATTGAAGACTACCTTCATCGTGGTCACGTCCTTTACCTGGATAACTGGTACACTAGCCCTCTTCTCGCTCGTTATCTGCACCTGCATGATACTGGACTCTGTGGTACCTTCAAGGTGAACCGGCATCACATGGTCAAAGTGGGGCAGAAACCAGAAAAAAATGAGGTGGTCTTCTTCAAGGCTAACAACATCCTAGCTACAGTGTGGCACCACAACAGAGAAGTTTGCCTCTTGTCCATGGTTCACCATCCATTGATGCACCGTACAGAGTCCATGGATTACCGTAGCGAGAGGAGGCGCCACATCTGGAAACCTGAGTGTGTGCTTGATTATAACATCAACATGCGCCTGGTGGACCAGTCAGACTCCATGATATCCACTGTCGAGTGTGCCAGGACTACGATGAAGTGGTACAAGAAGCTCTTATTTCACCTGCTCGATATAACCGCCCTCAATTGCCACCACCTGCACGCCATGACAACAGGAGTGCAGGAAACCTTTGAAGGGTTTGTGAGGGAGCTTGGACGTGAGATTTTAGCCAGGTATCCGGTTGAGAGGCCCCAACAAAGCACACGCACTGCCCCTACCGCCCAAACTCCCCTGAGAATATCTGCCCGCCATTTTCCCACTCCTATACCTCCCCAGCCAAATAGACCTAGGCCCCAACACAGGTGTCATGTGTGTGGTAATTCCCGTTTGAGACCCACCACTCAGAGAAAAGTCACCTGCTATGAGTGCATTGAGTGTAACGTGGGTCTCTGCATTCACCCTTGTTTCAGTGTATATCACAGCTTGATGGAGTTCTAATATGGTGTGCATGCGATATGACGCTCACACTCAGGAAGAAATGCGACATACAGACGCTCAGTGTAATTATAAGGCCTGTAAATATGTAAATAGTAGTATAAAAGCGGAAACGGGTGTAATGTAAGTGGAAAATTATTATGTAAGTGCATAAATATATGGTAGGGGGATGAATATAGTTTTGAATGGCGAGTTGCTTGAGGAGGTAGAGTGTTTTAAATATCTAGGGTCACATGTTGCTGTGGATGGAAGAATAGATGCAGAAGTGAAGTTTAGAATAAATGAAGTAGGAAAGGTGCTGGGAGGAATGAAAAAAGTGTTTAGATGTCGTTCGCTTAGAATGGATGTAAAGAGAAGGCTGTATGAGGGTGTTGTGGTACCAACTGCATTATATGGGGCTGAAACATGGAACATGGGTGTAGCAGAGAGGAAAAGATTGAATGTAATGGAGATGAGGTGTCTGAGGAGTATGTGTGGAGTGACGCGTATGGATCGAGTGCGGAATGATGAAGTGCGAAGGAGAACCGGAGTTGTTCGGGAGATGGCTGGTAGAGTTGAGCAGAGGGTGTTGCGATGGTTTGGGCATATGGAGAGAATGGATAATGAGCGATTGGTGAAAAAGATAACTAGATCTGATGTGAGAGGTGTAAGGCTGAGAGGAAGACCACGAATAGGATGGATGGACAGTGTGAAGAGAGCGCTGGATGTGAGAGGGATGTCTGTTGAGCAAGGAAGAGTGGCTGTGCGTGACAGAAATGGGTGGAGAGAAATTGTGAATGAATAAGTGATGACGCAGCCCTGAGGGGATATTCTCCCGCATTTGGTCTGATCAGCTATTTCAGGTCAGGTGCAGGTAAGAGGATGAGTCTGTTATGATGTGGCAGGGGTAAACCAGCTCTGCTGTCGGGCCGTGCTGCGGATGTCACTGATTGCATTGTGCAGTTGACCCTTGTGCGGTGTGGTGCGGTGAGGATCTGTCCATTCTCCCCTTTGGGGCTAAGATGCGAATGAATGTGTTCGAATGGATGAGTAAATGGGGAGTGTGTCGTCCTGTCTCGGCTACCTCCCTTTCCTTGGGGGAAGTAGCCTAGGTATATAGATAGATAGACAGATAAATATATTCTAAGTCGAAACATTCTAGCAAGTGTATATAGATGCGATATTCTAACGCTCAGTGAAATAAATAAGGCCCGTAAATATGTAGATAGTAATATAAAAGTGGAAACGGGTGTAATGTAAGTGGAAAATTATTATGTAAGTGCATAAATATATTCTAAGTCGAAACATTCCTAGCAAGTGTATATAGATGCGATATTCAGATGCTCAGTGGAATAAATAAGGCCCGTAAATATGTAAATAATAGTATAAGGTGGAAACGGGTGTAATGTAAGTGGGGAAGTATATTGGAAGTGAAGAAATAAAGTATAAGTTGAAACACGAGTGGTAGCGAGTGTGCTTGCTGTGTGAATATGCTCTAGCATTTCGCTAAATATCCTCGTAAGGAATGTAATAAGTGAAAACATTTACATTGGTTGAAAAATGGTACAATGTCATGAAAACAATAATATGAAAGTAAAAAAAATGTAATGTATGTTAAGAGATGAGTCACAGCGAGTGCGCTGGGTAGGCAAACGTGCTTTATGCTAAAAATCATTGTAATGAATGTAAACAGCTGAAAACATTTACATAAAGTCAAAAATGGTAAAATTTCATTGAAACAGTATTATCCAAGTAGAAAAAATGATATGTTTCCTGAAACAAGAAACTTAGCAACCAGCATGTAACCAATATGGCCAAACTCGCTATGCTCGCGTGATGGAACAATGCTTATTTTTCCTATATATATCATTGAGAACCATTATATTGTTGTTGTGATTGTTTATTAGTTCCAAATCAATAAATGTAGATGTGTTCTTTGTTGTTTCTCCCAAAAATACCTACCACAGAAAACCTTGAGAGCCTGACACTTCAGTGACAGAATACGATACCTGGCGCGGAGAGGCTCACCTGTTCTGACCACTTATGGACCCCCGTAAGCCCTTTCTTGGTGATTTTCCTTTGTTTCTAAACAAAAGCGGAGGTTTTAGCCACAAAAAAAAAAAAAAATCAAAATAGCTCGGGATTGGGGGGTATCGGAGAGGGGAAATCGGTTGGGATGTGACGGGTTTCCTAAATCCCTAACAATTTGTTTTCAGGTGGTTGGAACAATGTGCCTAAGCCAAGAAAAAAACTAACAAGAACACTAAACATCATGGTGCAACACAAGTGCCTCAATCTAGTATGTCTACAGCCCATCCAACTCACTGAAAAACCTCAGTACCATGCACAACTCATCCACGAAGGAGGTTACATCCAAACACCCAAGTAAACCACGAGCCAGTGTGAAGTTGTCCACCCAATTTAGGGTAAGCAAAAACCTAAAAGGCCTACACCCTAAACCAAAGTATTACAGATATATACAACACCGCATCATCCCCATACATGGCTTTTTCTCTCACATCTCAGTGATTAGCCTTTTCGGTGGCTTTCTCACTCTCTTAAGTTAAGGCTTCACTGTGTCTTCACTTTCCTCATCATGACTATCCTGGCAACTGAGGAATTTAGTTTCCATTTCGCTCAAGACAGCAACCATCTCTACATAAATTTTCATTTTCTCAACTGCCATTTTCACTACCGTACCATCATATATGTCATCTAGTTCATATACTCGTCAATCAACAATTACTTTCTTTACTTTGAAAGGACCTTTCCATTTTCTATTCAGTTTAGTAATGGTACCGGGTATGGGATCTTCCACTTGAATCCTCACCAAAGTCTCAGTCTCGATACTTTGATGCTTTCTTTCTCATTTGCCTTCAGATAGTAATGATTCATCGTTCTACACACAATTTCCTTGAACAGTTCTTTCACATTTAACTGATTATCCTCCAGTTCCAGTGATGGTAGTTGGAGTTGCCCAACTTCAGGATTAGGGTGACACCCATAGATTGTAAAGAATGGTGAAGTACCCAGAGAGGTGTGAAGGGCCTGAAAGTGCTCTATGAGTTTTTTCTATGTGAGATTGCCACGTGTTCGGATGTTCTTTGCTATGAATGGCCAGGACAGAGTTCCTTATACAGTGTTCCCGCTCAATGACTGAGTTGCTTCTAGAATGATATGGCAAACAGAACTCCTGCTTTATTTCAGCTTTGTTTTTATTTTTTTACTAACAGAACAGAGAAAGAAAAACAAATGAATAAAAAAATCCATACACCAGATTACTCGTGTCCTTCATTCATAAAATATCTGTAACAGTTGGACTTGAACAGCTGTAGGTTGATGTTTGGGTTGAAACAACTCTGGGGAAGCAAGTTCCAGAGAGATGCGGATCAGGGAATAAAATGATTCTGATAAGCAGAAGTTCTGCAATATGGCTGTGTGACATTCCAGTCATGAGCACTACCAGATGCCCGTGTTGTACGAGGGAAGGCATGGAGAGATGGCACAATGGACGCAACTTCGTCTGGGCATTTGCCATAAAAGTATCTGTAAAATAATGCAAGGGAGGCAACATTCCTTCTTTCTTGTAGGGAAGGTAGTTTATTTATAAGAGCAGGGTTATTAATACTTCCAACAGCTTTGTTCTGAATTTTGTCTAGTTGTTTTAATGCAACCTCTCCACATCCATTCCACAAGAGTGAGCAACATTCAAGCTGAGAGCACACATGACTCTTAAAAATTATAGCTAACTGCTCGTCAGTGAGGAAGTTACTGACTTGGTACAACAATCCAAGTTTCTTTGAGACGCTTTTAGCATGTGATCTGACATGAGAGATCCAGCTGAAGGCATTGTTAAGTGAAACACCGAGAATTTCAATACTTTTGGAGATGAGAATATTATTATCATTGAAGGTTATATACGAATCTGGCAATATCTGTCTATTAGTAAATTGTATATATTTGGTTTTACTAGTGTTAAACGAGACAAGGTTATTTTGTCCCCATTCATTGATCTTAAATAAGTCTTGATTTATGGAGATGGCTGTACTGCGCTGGGAGTTAGGGATATTAAATTTGTAAATGGATGTTTGAGTGTGAATGAACTGTGAAGTGTTGAGCCATCTCCATGTGAATGGATGGGATTGTGCCTGCGTGATAATAGATCATTAATATGAACGAGGAATAGGGATTGCACCAGAACTGATCCTTGTCGCACGGCAGCACTGATTGAGTGGAAATTGGAATATACATCATCTAATTTCACTCTTATTTTTCTGTCGATGAGATATGAGGAAAGCAGAGGAGCAAAAGACGTTACTCCATAGCCAGGGAGTTTGGATAGCAGGAAACGGTGCCACATTCTGTCGAAAGCTTTAGAAATATCAAGGGCTACTGCATGAGTTTCTCCATGTTGGTCAATTGATTGATGGATAGTATGAGTCAGAAGATTTAGTATATCGATGGTGGAACTTTTGTCATAAAGACTAAATGTCATAAAGACTTTGTAGTTACTTGTAGAGAAGTATATTTTAGACTTGTGGTCGAGCGGCTTTTATATCTTGTAGTAGTTTCCCCACCAGATGTCATGTAGTGACGGGAGAGGTAAAGAATAGTAAGGGACTATTTTTATTTGTCTTGGAAATATTAAACAGGTATAAGAGTATAAGTCCCGGGTAGCTACCTCCCTGTCTCGCTATCTCTCTCTCTTTCTGTTCTAAGGCTAATCTCCGTCTCGACCTCTCTCTAGGGTCGCTTGTCTCCTTCTAAACTCTCTTTCCTAAAATCTGGTGTAGTAGGGGTGTGTCACGTATGTTCCTCATGGTTACCAGATCTTTCTCACGAGAGGACTGCTGACAGCTAACTGCATCATCTCCTTACTGGCCGCTGTCGTCAGCTTTCCTCAGTGTAAGCATGTTTAGCATTGCTCGATTCTCGCAGACACAACACCTTCTCATCATCTGACTTCCTGCTTCTATCTGTCTCTCTATCTATCTATTTATCTATCTATCTATTATGATTTGCAATTATAATATGGAGACCTACCACATTGCTCGGCCGCGCAAAAATGGCGTACCATCGACATTTAATAGTTATAATATATTAATACATACTACATACACATTATAACGAACTTATAAGCTAATTAAGTGAAATACATAATATTGTAAAGTAACATAATTGTATGAATATTGTATACATATATTATTCATAGTAAATAGTGATTATTCAGTAATAATACATTTAAACAAGTTGTATACATATTTGAATAAATGCAATGATTGTTGTATAACACTTTGTAAGACGTGCATGTACAACAGACGTACGCATATAATTGTGCAATGGTAATACTGCTAGGTTATACATTACATATTTGAGTTATCACTTTAGTAATGTCTAATATTTCACCTAACTTGTATGATGATACTGGTAATATAGAATTGTGCTATAATTGTATGACTTATAATATTGTACTAACATTGTGGTACTACATAATTGTAACATTTTATGAATTGTTACCAAATATTGTGTTAATGCATAATTGTGTTGGCCTTATAATTGTAGTTACATAAAAGTTACATCATGTTAATGCAACTGTTTTGTCGTTACATAATTGTTACATATCGTTTGTAGGTACATAATTGTTGTTAAAGTTACATAAAAGTTACATCTTGTTAATGCAACTGTTACATAATCGGCAAAGTGTAACATAATGCAATCGTTTGTCGTTACATAATTGTTACATATCGTTTGTAGGTACATAATTGTAGTTAGTGTAACATAATGCAATCGTTTGTCGTTACATAATTGTTACCTATCGTTTGTAGTTACATAATTGTAGTTAAAGTTACATAAAAGTTACATCTTGTTAATGCAACTGTCACATAAATTGGTACATATTGTTTGTAGTTACATAATTATAATATGGAGTAACATAATTGTAATAACTGCAGTCCTAACATATGCTGCGGTCGATGATAGTGATGATGTGTCATGCCACTTGTTTGTGGAGACACAATTTGCTTTTTGTTTGTAGTTTATGTGGTATTTTGGCATATATAGTAACATTTACACTTATTTTCATTTGTTTGTTATGTGATCTTACTTTATTTCTCTTTTTTCCTTCTTACTTTTCTTTCTTTCTTTCCTTTCCTTTTCTTTTCTTTTTTTTTTTGTATGTATTGATTTTCCATAGTTTGTTTCTCTTTGCTTGTGTACGCTTTTTTCCATGTTGTTCATGGTTGCATAATTGCTGACTAATTTCCTTGAGATACTTTTTTAAAGTTTAGTTTATATTGCACAGATATTACTGAAAATGATATTATATAGTCCCATATTTTGTTATTTTATATAAAAAATATATACACTATATACAGTATTAACTATACACACTGACTTGTTGTTCACCTGTACCTATCGTGGGTAATATGTGTGTCAGCACTGTGTGGAAATCATTGTCTTCACGATTGTGTTGAAGATGTTCACTCTTGCTAACGGCATTTGTGTTGGCCATTTTTTTTTTTTCTCTAGTTTACCTTGTAACTTAATTTGTCTGTTTCCACTAGGTAGCTTTAATTAATAAATGTTAAATACAGTTCTTTTAATTGCTCACTGAGTAACTGTGATTGTATATTTTCTTTATTACTTTGTAGATATAATTAATGTATAGTTGTATGTATGAAACACGTATTTTACGTAGGTATAAATGGTAACACTCGTTGGTAGTAAATAAATGTTATAATAAATGAATGAATATATACAGTGTAGAATATTTATTGTTGGTGATTATTTAGTATTTGAGTTATGCAGATAACTGAAGTAAGTATGTGTATTTAAACTGTAACTATACAGCACGTTTTTTATGTTTGTGCAGAAGCTTATTGTCTATCACTGTGTATTATATAAATGAAGTAACTATGTAACTCACTAATTTTTACCGTGGAGGAAAATGGTGTGAGTGGTGTTGCACGTGGTGATAGCGTTGTCCTTCGCGGGTTGATTGGCGCGCTGTCGTCTCAGCACATGGTGACGTCGGCTTCCCACACCGGTAGCTGTGGTGAGTGAATGAGCAGCGATGAGTAACTTGAGTGAAGACGGGTAAGACGAGTTGTGAATATGGACTTGATGTTTTGCTGTCTTGACCTCTTCACACCTGCGTAAGCGGTGGGGGTTGGGTGGATGTAGCAGAGAGAGGAGGGTGAGGTCTGGTGGTTATGAGTTGTGAGTCGTCTCTCACTCTTCGTTTGTTTGTTTGTTTGTTTGTTTGTTTGTTTTCTTTCTTTCTTGATGTATTCTTGGTCCTTTTTTCTTGTGATTTACTCGTTGTAGGATGGAGACTGCCGCTACTTGTAGGTGCGTGTAGAAGATTATACAGACGACGTAGAGTTGTTAATTGTAGTTGATTGTAGATGGCTGTAGTTGATTGTAGATTATTTGCACTGTAGGCTGTATTTTGTAGGATTCAATGTAGAACTGAAGCTAATCTTGTAGTCTCGGTTGCTTTTGTAGAAATTTGCTTTTAATTCGGAGACGATGTCCGCAGATTTGCTGGTTTGTCGTTAAGCTACTTGCAAGGCGTCGGTGATCTCTTGACCTCTGCATCAGCGTAAAGATCTGGGAGACGGAGGGGGCAGGATGGAGAGAATACTGTCAGGAGCTGATGTTGTTGGTTGTTTTCAATCTTGATATTTTGCAGGAATTTAATGTTGATTCGTAGACGAGGTTCGTATACGTTCGCTGCTACCAAATGTCATAAAGACTTGTAGTTACTTGTAGAGAAGTATCATAAAGCAGCGACTTTGTATTTGCTTGTAGAGGCAGGATATTTTAGACTTGTGGTCGAGCGGCTTTTATATCTTGTAGTAGTTTCCCCACCAGATGTCATGTAGTGACGGGAGAGGTAAAGAATAGTAAGGGACTATTTTTATTTGTCTTGGAAATATTAAACAGGTATAAGAGTATAAGTCCCGGGTAGCTACCTCCCTGTCTCGCTATCTCTCTCTCTTTCTGTTCTAAGGCTAATCTCCGTCTCGACCTCTCTCTAGGGTCGCTTGTCTCCTTCTAAACTCTCTTTCCTAAAATCTGGTGTAGTAGGGGTGTGTCACGTATGTTCCTCATGGTTACCAGATCTTTCTCACGAGAGGACTGCTGACAGCTAACTGCATCATCTCCTTACTGGCCGCTGTCGTCAGCTTTCCTCAGTGTAAGCATGTTTAGCATTGCTCGATTCTCGCAGACACAACACCTTCTCATCATCTGACTTCCTGCTTCTATCTGTCTCTCTATCTATCTATTTATCTATCTATCTATTATGATTTGCAATTATAATATGGAGACCTACCACACTTTCGTGGCGAAAACCATATTGTCTATCACTAATTACTGTAAGCTGTTGGATTCAAGGTGCTTACCTATGTACTTATTAATTACAGTTTCAAATACTTTACCAAGAGAAGATGTGAAAGCTATTGATCTGTAATCAAAGGGGTAAGAGGAACTTCCTTTCTTTGGAGTTGGGTGGATATTAGCTTCTTTCCATGAATTAGGGAATGAAGAAGTACGTATGTATAGTCTGAATAATTTAACTAGAACAGAGGCAAGTTCTGGGGAACACTTTTCAAAACAATTGGAGGAATTCAGTCCGGGCCTGGAGCTTTGATGGTAGGTAAATTGTCTAGGACGGATTTTACGTATCTAGTCTGCATTTTCAGTGGAACAATATCGGGAACATCAGGTTCTAGTACTGGTACGTTCTGGCTGACTTCCTATGGTAGAAATTATGGCATATGTGCTGGCAAAGATATTCGCTTTCCCACACGGGTCATTTGTAATGTTGCCATTGGAAGATTTTAGTGAGGGAATGGGTAATGACTTGTTAAAGTTATAAGTGAAAGAATTGTCAGTTGACAAGAATATTCTCTTGTCATTAGAGTCCTTAAGTAGTTTTGATGCTTGGTTCAGAAGAAAGTTTGAGTTAGCGACATCTATTACAGCTTTTGCATGGTTTCTAGCAATTTTAAATTGACAGTGATTCGGATTTTTTTTATTTTAAGTAAGTCATATGCAAATGACTTTTGGGCCGTTGCTCTGGCACAGTTGCTATCAAACCATTTTGGAGAGTTCGATCTTTTAGTGAACTGTTGACTTGATATAAATAAATCCATACCAGCTAGTATCAAGTCATTAATGTGAGAGTGGGTAGAAATGACATCACTAGAGAAGAAAGAATGCCATGGAATTTCAGCACGATAATTTCTAAATCCCTCCCAGTTGGCCCTGTCAAAGTGCCATTGGGTCACCCTGACAGGTTCAGAACAAGGAGGTTGGGGGGGGGGGACTGACTAATGGGGCTTTGATGAGATTGTGGTCAGAGGATCCAAGTGGTGACAGTATTTTATCCAGTATGACGACTTACGCCCTAAATTCAGAGCTAGAAAACTCGCCACCGTTGTCCATCACAACTACTTTAGGTCTACCGTATCAACATATACCCTTCATAAACTAGGTGGATATAGTCTTAGTATTCTTACTTCTGAGGGGATAGATTCTGAGACAACAAGAGAAGTGATCTAATACTGCAAGACAATACCGATGTCCACTCCGGCTCTGATGGAGGTCAGTTAGGTCAATGGCAACCCGTTGGCCGTTCTCCTCAACTGGGGACAACTCGTGCCAGTGATGGATTAGGGCTCCATGGCCTTTTTACTGTTGGCACAATTTACATGACTTCACAAAAGGGAAATATCACATGGCATACTAGGCCAGTAAAAGTATTGTTGGGCCTTACCTATGGTTTTTCTTTACCCTAAGTACAGAGTTATGAGTTAAGGCACAAGTTACAGTTACTAAAGTCTGGAGTACCACTGAGCTTAATATCGACATGTTAATATCCCTTTTCTTCACATGCAGCAATTCATCATGTAACTAAGATGCAAGTTTTGGGCAGGTTCCAATAATTTTCGTAGGTCAATGTCCACCTTCCAAATATTGGATATTTTTTGTCCACACTGTCATTTCTCTGGGCATTGCGGATGTTCTTTATAATAAGGCCAAGGAGCATTTCTGAGGCGGTCTGAGTTGGATCAGGTAAAGGGTTAATGGCACATATTGGGCGGCTCAGAGCATCTGGTGATGAATGCTTGACTCTCTTTGTATACCTAACAGTGAAAGAATAATCCCTTAACTCCAAAATATATCTAGACATTCTGGAACGCTTACTCTTACGCTTAAAGATCCAGGTCAAAGTTTGTGATCATTACCACTACAAACGGTTTACAACACAATCATAGGAAGTAAAACCTACAGCCTTCCTTATCAGTGACTGAATATCTCCTCTCTGTAGCATTTAACTTCTTAGAAGAATATCCAGTGAGTTTTAGAGAGCGATCAGCTTCTATCTGCATTAATGAAGCAAAAATGTGGGGCTTACTAGCATCAGTGTGAAGTTCAAAAGGTTTAGTTTTATTAGCTATATCAAGGACTGGGTATGAAGTCACTATCCTCTTTTACAAAGGCCTTTACTGCGATGGAAAGGAACATCTTTTCGCAAGAGATCTGTGATAGGACTAGCAATAAAAGCTGAGTTAGGGATATGTTTACGGTAGAAATTCACCATTCCAATGAATCAAATTTTTAAAGGTTGCCAGGACTAGGCATTTTCCTTACTGCTTGCACATTCCTTGGGTCAGGTTTTATTCCTTGAGCTTACAAAAATATTGACACTCATCTCGTTTAATTGTATGAAAGTTTTGCTAAGTCTTTCTCACATGTGGGTAGATGAGTCAACCCACAATACAATATCATCTAGTTAATTCCTGCACTAGCCCTGTTTAAGTAGGGGTGCTAACACTTCTTGAAGTTTACGAGTAACAACTGCGGGACTAACATAAAGACCGAAGGGAAATCAACAAAACCGATACAAGTTGAGGCCGTCAGAAAGGGTTGTGAGGTCACGTGACTTGGAATCTAATTTAACTTGGTAGTAAGAATCACGCAAGTCTAACCTACAGCAAAGCTGTTTACCTGCACTAGATTCAACTAACTCGTCAAGACGTAGCAACGGTTGTATGTCCATCTTCAGGTTCTGATTTAATCCACGATAGTCAATACACATGCGGCAAGAGCCATAAGGTTTCTTTACAAGGACTATGGGGACAAGATATGCCGCTGTACTTCGCTCGATAATACCTTTCTCTAACATACTACTGGTCATATTAGCAATTTCTAGTTAGACCTTCTCGGTTATTTAAGAGGAGCCTGTGGAGTCACATGGAGAGACAGGCTGACGAATGAGGATATAAAGGAGCGTTGTGGTGTGGATGTGGATGTGATAGGAAGCGTTATGAAGAACACACTGAGGTGGTTTGGCCATGTGGAGAGGATGGAGGGTGAAAGACTGACGAAGAGAGTGTATGTGAGTGAGGTGGAGGGGGGAAGAGAGAGGGGGAGGCCGAGGATGAGATGGAGGGATGGGGTGGAGAGGTATATGAGAGAGGGGGGTGTGAGTTGGGAGCAGGGCAGTGAAATGGCGGGGGACAGGGCGACTTGGAGGCGATTTGTTTGTGGCCACCCCAAACGGGATTGAGGCGTCTGGCAATAGATAGATAGATAGATAGACCTTCTCGGGTTGATGATACAGGGGCATTCGGACAGAAGTCGAATCATTTACTTCTGCATTTACTTCTCCCACTTTCATCTCACCTAATTCACGCTGATCCAAACAAACAGCTCATTTTGATGGGTGACAGTCTGTCAATTTGTCCCTTCGACTCTGATCTAGATGGGACCAATCGAGATCTATAATTAAGGACTTTAAGTGCTCTTTTACGATCACTAACATCTACCGCTTCTTCCACATGGGGAAGCAATGAATTTGCAATGGCACCAACAGATTGGCAAGGTGGATCATTAGAAAGAGGAACATTCTAGGGTACAATTGTCAAGAGGAGTGACAGTAGCCAAGTTATGGCCAGGCTTGAACATTACTGGCTTCTTCCAAGTGTTAATAATAGGCATAACCACAGATCAATTTTCATCTACAGTGCCACAGTATGATCTTACACTTAGGACTTTCTGAAATCTGTGAGCCAAGTTAGGCAAAGTATCAACTTGCACAACATTACCAGGGGTTACACCTTTGACAGCAATAGGAACAGAGCATATAGGGTCACCTGGGATCTTTATTCTTTTGCCTACTTATACTACTGATATATGGGTATTATCATGAGACACATTCTTTAACTTCCAGTGGATCTTATTTCCTGAACATCCATTTACAGTTGCAACTGGGTAACGATGACAAGCCCAATATAACTATTGAGTTTGACCATCCTGTGCAAAGAGTGCAGAACCTATCAGATCAGCTCCCATCAAGACATCAGTTGATTAATATCTGTCAGGTACTGCAGTAACGCGATGAAGTACTCTGAAGTGAAGGGTAATGCTTACAGGCTACATAACCTGTCCAAGAATCTCATTAGGATGACTGGAGACACTTGTAAGCAATCTACTACATTTAGATATGTCAGCTTCAGTCAGTTTTCATGCGCTTCAGTGATCAAGGTAGCAACGAACCAGTGTCGACAAAAGTTTTACATTTGTGATGCTTACAATCTAGACTAATAATGGGAGTTCTAATCTCATCTGTAATAGTTTTAATCGCTTGTACTTTCAGTATGGTTTGAGAAGTGACCGGAGATGGGGGGGGAGGGGGTTAGTCATGTCTCCCTTTTATTTTTTAGGTGAGGGGGAGGGGCAGTAACAGGAGATGGGGGAGGTGCAGTGTTTGATAGGGGCAAGTGACTGGTTGATGTAGCCTGAAGGTAAACAGATCCTAGTGAGTTATTAACAGACAATGATGATCCAGGATGTACCTTACTAGTCCTACTTGGACATCCTTGGTGTCCTTTGTGAGCTGCCAACTGTAGATAGTCATAATAACTACCAGGTGTAGGCTTCCTAGGACAGTATTGCCAGAAATGTACACTATCATCCTCACACCATCGACAATAACGTGGGTTTTTAACTATGAATATGTTTGATACGGGGGGCGCTGTTCCTTATGGGTTTCTTGATGCATTACTAGTTTCACATTCATGAGTGACATCTGCAGAAGTTACCTGCCTCCTAAGATGTAAACTTCTGATTTTTTCTAATTCATGGATGAATGTGCCTTCTAACCCTTTCATACTAAAGTGTTTCAACTCTCTTCTAATCTCTGTAGGTAAACTGTCCATTATGTTCACCTTCCATCACTCCTTCACATCGGGATTATCAGCACTGGTAGTAGGGTTATCTTGACATATAGCCATGAATTTACTATTTAACCTCTGCATAAATCTTCGAGGAGGTATATCAAAAGAATACCTCGTACTAAACAACTCTGAGTCAACAATGTCTCCTGTCCTAAAATGAGTAAAAAGAATGTTAGCGATGTCTGAGAATGTAGTGGGTTAAGAGAGTTTTGACAGTTCACTCTCTTGACAATGCTAATATTTATTGTTTACTGATGTCAGTACTTGCTGCCTCGACTTGTATATGATGTCCAATATTTGCTGTAGTATGTTGGTCATAGAAGTCGGCCATGCGCAGCACTTCAATATCTATCCATTCTAGAATGAGTTTTGCCTCTGAAGTCTGTTTAAGTTGGGTAGGATTAGTGAATGGATATATGAACTGATTGACCATGGGGAGATTGAATAGCTCGGGGAAGGGGGCTCTAGTGTTGTTTCCTCGCTGAATGATGAAGGCATGAACTGTTTGGCTAAGTTTTTGTATCTCCTCCATTACCATCAAGAGTCGAACTTCCACCCGAAAATCTATGGTGAGGGACATGGAGTCAGAATATGTCGTACAATCACTATTATCCTCAATATCTATAAGTAGAATCCACCCTCTCACGTGTCTTCAGTGCCAAGAAAAACGAACAACATATTTAACATGAGAACAAATATTCGGTTACATTATCATCTAAACAAAATACCTGATTACACCACTCTAAACATAATTTATGGTATACGGTATTCTTACAAATAAGGAGAAACACGTTACGGTATCAGTGCCTTTAGTTGCTGCACAAAATGATTCTATCCCACCTACTGCCACCAGTGTGGTGCCGGCAGGCCCTGACTCCCAGCTCCCCGCTGCAGCTCGACGGGTAAAACGAGGGAGCCGGATCTCAGACGGTGTGCCAGAGCGGTTGAGATACCACCGTAACAGGTGATCAACCGACTCTCCTCGGAGATCGGTGGGTTAACGTGTTGATCGCTGCCTGAAAGCCAGCCCGTCACCTTCACGTTACGTGAAATCTGCTCAAGGCCATCTGATTAGGCACCATAGACCTATGATATAACAACTTACCACGTATCAATATATGGCACACTGACGACCAAGCCAAAGGTAAAGTGAAACAATATTATGGATCTGGTAAATTACCAATATGCTGGGAATCGAACCAGGGACTCTCAGGTGAGAGCCAGGCAGCATACCACTACACCACGACCAGGTAAAAGGAAACTCACGTTGTCACAATCTTGTAACCAACGTCCCTCCGCCCCCACTGTGGGCATCAAGAGGATGAGTTAACCCCCTGGCACTCGGGCAAGTAGATGCTTTTAATCTATCCCAAACACTTACGGCAAGTCAGAATGAAGAGAGAAACCTGTACTGTACACAGGAAAAATTATCTGGTAAATTACCAATATGCTGGGAATCGAACCAGGGACTCCCAGGTGATAGCCAGGCAGCATACCATTACACCACGACCAAGTAAAAGTATACTAATCATCCTCTTGATGCCCACAGTGGGGGCGGAGGGACGTTGGTTACAAGATTGTGACAATGTGAGTTAACTTTTACCAGGTTGTGGTGTAGTGGTATGCTGCCTGGCTTTCACCTGAAAGTTCCTGGTTCGATTCCCAGCATATTGGTAATTTACCAGATGATTTTTCCTGTGTACAGTACAGGTTTCTCTCTTCAATATTATGGATACTGAGATATAATACAAATAAGGGAAACCAATATACAGTAATACAAAAATAAATCCACTAATGCTATTGCCTTAACCTAGTCACAAAATTCCTAACTCCTTAGATCCATCTTGAAACTTGCCAGGTACTCTTGAAAAACCACCAAAGACTCTTCTCACTTGAACATTTAGGCTAAACATGACAACATACACTTTCCACGGGTCGACTGGGTATAAAGAGACTTCTTGGGTTAACTGAAACCTCCACTTATCAGAAGCGGAGGAAATACAGCTAGGAGGAGGGAGGAATTACCAACGAAAAACACGTTATCTCATCATCTCCATTCCTTACAACGAGCGACGTCATGACAACGCAGAGCGCGTCAAACAGGTATAGACACCATAAAGCAACACTGCTTTACCTAACAGAATCCAACAGTCCAAATTATTCTGAGTCTAAATTAATTTGAACCAACGCAGCCCAGAACAAGACTTCATACTACGTATTCTTAATAAAAAAAAAAAAAAAAAAAAGACACGTCATACAAAGTACAGATCTATGAAAACACATGGAAGGTGAGAAGTAGAACTATAGGGTAAGAGGAAGAGAGAAGGGGTTCACAAAAAGTATTAGAACATCACATGCAATGTTTGGTAAACATTACGCTGCTTAAACACTACATCTATTTTTTTTTTATAGTAGTACTAATATAGGCTCGGGTACTTCACCGCTGTACTCATTGGGTTACCGGAGTGATAAAAAAGAGGATTTAATTTGAGGGACCATCAACTAAATTGTACCAAACTTGGCGGGAAAGTAAAAAAGGAAATGAGGTTAAAAATCCAGGCACTACAACACTGCTGCCTGGCAGCTGCTACACACACACACACACACACACACACACACACACACACACACACACAAACACACACACACACACACACAGATTTACAGCAACAGTACTATGTCAGTCACAGTTTGGGCTCTCTTTTGTTTTGTTTTGTTTTTCCCTTGGAAGGAACGTTTTGCTAGCTCAGCCTTTGGTTCCTTCTTCCTCGCATTAAAAAAAAAAAAAAACACTATCTGTTTGGTTGTACATTATCAGTACTGGACAAATAAAAATCACCACATAAAGGGCAATAAACATACCTTAACAACAGCATACATTCCATTCACTCAGTCAACATTTTAAGCATTTTATTAATCCTATAAATAACGAATAAAAGACTAAAGGACTTTATTCGCCCTTCAGTACAAGATATTTTCCTTGAATAAAATCATCCGGCAAGCAAGAATAAAATAACCTATAAATTACGATACTGGGATGAAGGGATTATGGGAAGCGGCTTATCGTGCCCCAACCTGGCTTTCTCTCTCCCTCCTTAATCACACACACACACACACAGATAGATAGATAGATAGAATTTTATTGACCACAGCTACAAATGATCATACACATTATTTTAAAGACTGGTCCAGTAAAAGTACATATATAATAATACAATGAAATACTAAAAACAAATTACAACACCCTAAAGGGAATTCTTAGATAACACAGCGGCACGACAGTGAAAAGCACTGACTACACCTGCCTTTGTAACTCCAAGTAAATATAATGATACAAACTCTCACATCAGAAACAACGCCCACCCTGGATTTCATATCAACTTCAAAGAAAAATCAAAGACACAAATGCTCAAAGTATATAAAACACGTACTCCTTAACTTAAAGTAATATGAATAGTGACCTTTATGTACCCAGGAATAACATATGCTTTATCTATTTACTACCTTCCTTTAAACATTTATGTTTTATACTTTATAAGTATCCAAGATCTTGAAAATTATAGTACATCTTTGAACATCATCATATCTATTAGAAAATATATCTGTGATAGTTGAAAAATTATAAACGTCTCTCAAGTGTTGCGTCATAGCACATTCTTGTACCACATGAATCTCATTTTGTATCTCACCACACTCACATACCCTCTCCTCTACTGGCAGCCTTCCACGTCCCCTTCTGTTCCATCGGCCCACCTCTATTGCTAGAGAATGTGCTGACACTCGGAACCGCGTAAAAGCAACGCGATAGTGTTCACTTACATAATTATTCTCTCTGTATACTGAATGGACATTTAATTCTGGGTTTATTTCCCTATATGTTTTACGTTTGGAAGACTCTGAGTTGGAAATTATGGCCTTCTGGTCTGCATTTACCCACGTTGATCATGAAAGCTTTGTATACCTTTACAACAATAAATATTACAATCAATCAATCTCAGTCAGCCTTGGTCGGACAGCAGTATGGCGGAAGGTGAATAGGAACCATCACTGACCGCAACGTTTGCGGTTCTGGTGCGAAACAACAAAAACAGCGTTCGTTCTTATGAACAACCGTCAGGCACTGCTAATTTCAAACAGAGTATTGTATTAAGTATGGTACTAAATAAATTTATTCCATTTTCATAAGTATGGTACTGTACTTGACTGAGCCCTGAGTGATTTAGCCACTGTTAAAATGTTTTAATTATATCATTGTAGCTGTTATTTCACTCAGTATTATATATTTTTTTTTCCTTTTTTCACTAATATAAGACCATTTTCTTCTATGATAATCTTGCCCCAAATAAAACAGAATATCAGTAAGAGAAGCCAGCCTAACAATGATGACTGAATTTCCATATGTGACACATGTATTAATCATGATTCAACAGCCAGCATCTCTCCATGCCTGCTTTGCTAATCAGTGAGTGGACAGCCGGCGAAGTGATCACGACTGCCATTTAAAAAGTTAACTGGTAGTTCACCAGAGATCATGTTAGCTCATTACAGTAGGGTGCTTGCTCGACGCTAAACTGTACTGCTAAACTGCCATCCTAAACCGCTACACCGCCACATGGTCAGGTGCAAACATGCTGTGAATGCTTTGTGTGTTTATCTTGAATATATCTATATTCTGCTGAGTATATACTGGAATGAATTATTTTTCATACACTAAATCGACTGTGTTTATAATCTAGAAACTATCTGTGATTGCCAAGGAGTGACATGTTCATTTGTATAAGAGTTTTTCTAAATTGAGCTAACTCCAGCCTAATTCATTACCTCTTGCCTCCAGGAAGCATGGTGATATTTCTAGGTAATTTTTAGAAGAAAATGCATCTTAGAAATACAGTAACCAACACCGTATAATTTTCACAGTCACAGATTTCGACAGTAAACACTAATTGCTGATGCAGGAAAAAAAAAAAAAAAGTCAAATGCAACAAAAGAAACATAAGACACCACATATGAATGTGTAATTATCCAAAAACATCGATAATTATAAAGAAGTGTCAAATAACAAATACTTTTTTTAATTTGTTGCCGACTCTACACTTGATTAAAATTTCATATTGTTTGCCTAAATTTCAAATCAGAGCTGCTAAATCTACATGGAAGTCGGGTTTTCTGAAAGTCGTTGAAGTTCAACGTAACGCATGGATTTTTTTTTTTTTTTTTTTCCGCATTGATTTTCATTCAGATTGTTTAATGAAAGTGAATTAGTTGAATTTCGCCATATAACTTAAATGAATACTTTATTTCCTGGTGCAAGTAGCCAGTGATAATAAAAAAGCATATAAATGGATGAGAAAATGAACAGAAATGAGACTGCAAAGAGAATATGCGTGAGCAATATCAAAGGTGTGATTGGGAGACCATCAGTGAGCTGGGAAGGCAGAGCGGAGGAATACATAAAATATAAAACTACCATCCATATCTAAGCAGATATATAGGTAGATAGATAGACAGAAAAAAACAAAAATGAGTCAATTTCACAAGAATAATATCAGTTAAATATCTGGCAAGTAACACTTGAATGCCGTACAGAAAACAATAGATATCTACCACGAACTTAGATCTGCAAGTGCCAGCTGGGGTTGTCATCGAGAAAGAGGTTGCAGCTGGGAGCGAACCCGCTTGCACCCTGTACACAGTCCTAAGATTGTTGGAAGAATCCCTGATATATATATATATATATATATATATATATATATTGCTTATCGACCATTGGGGACGAAGCTCCTGGTCATTGAAGCAAATATTTGTATATACATATATATGCATAAATTCCTATACATATTATGCATCCATACACATACATACTTATACATTTACACACATACATACACACATACAAACACACATACATATGGAAATTATATCCTTTTTATTTTACTGTATATGCAACATTACTTAATTAACTTTTTATATTTTTTTTTTCGTATTTTAGAGAATATAAGAAAAAGGGAAACCTTATCTATTATCCTAAAACTAATAAAACTAACAGACAAATCGCTAACCTATACTAAAGCCTAAGGATAAGAATCGCTAAACCTACGCTGATATGAAAAATATCTCGACCAAGAGAACAACATCGACAGCAGATATGTAATGCCTTTCTACATTACACACCTGCGCTAATCACCTGCTGACTGTCGGATAAGGCACATGGATTAAAATACGGGACATCGGTATATGAAGGAGAAAAAGAGGACTCCAGAACTATTCCACATACATCAACTACAGGCACAAATTTAGAAAACCTCTCTCTCTCTCTCTCTCTCTCTCTCTCCTCTCCTCTCTTATATATATATATATATATATATATATATATATATATATATATATATATATATATATATATATATATATATATATATATATATATATATCCATCATTGAATCCTACATAGCCCCATGAGGAGCGTAGGAGCCCGGGGCTAGGCAGTTGGTACCGACATTTAAGATGAAAGTGACCAGCCTCACTCATCCGTGAGTGGTATTACATGAGCAATCAACCCCAACCACCCCTTGGATATAAACCTTCACCGGTTCAATCAGATTGGAGCGCAATAATTACCCACTAAAACCACCAGGCGCCAAAATCTGGTTACCACCCAGCGTAGTAAATGCTTTCCTGGTGTACAGGAAACCATTTGGTTTGTCACTCAATGTAGAGTCACCCACAGGCTGAAGGAAGAAGAAAGAATGAAGGAAAGAAAGACAGAAGAGGGAGTGTAAAGTCACCCGTAGGCAGAAGGACAAGGAAAGAATGAAGGAAAGAAAGATGGAGAGGAAAGGGCAGACATCCGGGAGCAGCACTACATCGAGTGAGTGGATGGTGAGCGCCCCTACCTACCACAATATATATATATATATATATATATATATATATATATATATATATATATATATATATATACATACAAACTGTTAAGTACCTCATCCAAAAGAACACCATCGACTGAAAATACCCGATACCTTTCTATAATGCACACTTCCACTCATCAACTGGTGACTGTCAGGTGAGTCACGTGGTTTAATATAGGGGACATCGATATTAGGAATAGATCAGTCAGAAACAGAAACTATTTTAGATAATAGCTGATGACAGGGAGAGATGGAGCTCCCGTTTCATCAGCCCTCGGGACTAGGTCCCGACCATCCCCCTTTGCTGAACTTTTTCAGTGTCTCAGTAACACAGAGTAGGCCAGCATGGTCTCCAATACAAGTTTCTCTAACTATCAACACCAAACTACATGCACAGTACATACTACACGTCCTTTTCCAAAATTTAAAAAAATCATGGCAGCTCAACATCTTGCCTCGAAGTCCCCAGGGGGGGGGACCATAAATGTCCCCACCTTCCTCATCTCTCCCGGTGACGACTCGAGCTGCCTGGAACCACTGTCTGACTCTCTTCTTCTTCATTTCTGCAACATTCGCGGCCTTTCCTCTAACTTTCGCTCTGTTGAGCACCATCTCTCCTTCTCTAAACCTCACCTTCTTTTTCTAACTGAGACTCAGCTGTCTGAGGCAACTGACAGCAGACCCATTTCTTTATCCTCCTACTCTATACTCATTTCAAAGCCAAAGGTGGCTGTTGTGTATATATACGCAACGACTTATCTTGCTCTCGTGTTCCTGAACTCGATTCTTCTAAATTCCATACACTCTGGCTTCGGCTTTCCTGTCATTCTCTGACTACATATATCTGCGTTGTTTACTTATTTCCTAATTCTACTATCAAAAATTCTTTGACTATTTTACTTCTACGATGGAACACATTCTATCCATTTCTCCTTTCTCTGAAATCTCCATTCTAGGGGATTTCAATGTTCACCACCACCTTTGGCTCTCCTCTCCTTTCACTGATCCACCTGGTGAACAAGCCTACACCTTTTCTATCCTTAATGACCTAGAGCAGCTTATACAGCACCCTAACCGTATCCCTGACCGACTTGGAGAGAGCTCCAACGTAACTGACCTCTTCCCTACAACCAATCCTCCTGCTTACACTGTTAATCTTTTCTCTCCGTTGGGCTCCTCCGATCACAACCTTATCACCTTAACCTGTCCTATCACTCCGGTACGGCCTCTGGTCCCTCCAAAGAAACGTCATCTGTGGCTCTTTGGAGCTGCAGATTGGGAGACCCTCAGGCAGTACTTCTTTGATTTTCCCTGGAATGATTATTACTTCCATGGCCAGGAGCCAACTGAGTGTGCATTGGGCATTACGGAGGTTATTCTCTTGTGCATGGAAGCGTACATTCCTTTCTCATATCCTTTGATTAGTGCAAGAAAGCCTTGGTTTAATCACGCTTGTTCTAATGCTGTCCACAACAAGAAGGAGGCCTATCAAAGGTTCCGGAGCCAACCCACCCCTCAGTTGCATCTTTTATACGTTTCTGCCCGGAATCGTGCTAAGTCTGTTCTTCGCTCTGCTAAAAATTTCATCAGTACTAAATGCTCTCAACTCTCCAACTCGAATTCTTCCTGTTCCTTCTGGTAGCTTGCCAAAAACCTTTCTAACAACTCTACCTCCTCATCCTTCCCTCCCCTTTTCTACTCTGATGGCTCTGTAGCTATTTCTTCTACTGATAAAGCAGATCTCATTGCTCAGACTTCCTCCTCCAATTCCACCTTAGACGATTCCGGTGCTGTTCCTCCATCACTTCCCCCCTCTGACTTCCACATGGCTGACATTAAAATTTCTTCAGCTAATGTATTTTTTCCCATCACAGGCCTCAGTACTAATAAGGCATATGGGCCTGATGGAGTCCCTCCTATTGTTCTCAAGAACTGCAAGAAGAGTGACCATTCCCAACCCTCTAACTATCGTCCAATTGCTTTAACATCCTGTATCTCAAAAGTTTTCGAATCAATTCTTAATAGAAAACTTTTAAAGCATTTTTCCTATCACAACCGTCTTTCAGATCGTCAGTATAGGTTCCATCAGGGATGCTCTACTGGCGATCTTCTCACCTACCTTTCAGACTCCTGGTCATCCTCCTTTCGGGACTTTGGCGAAAGCTTTGTCATTGCACTTGACATCTCAAAGGCTTTCGATCGAGTCTGGCATAAATCTTTAATTTCCAAAATGCCCTCTTGCAGTTTCTATCCTTCTATCTGTGCCTTCATCTCTAGCTTCCTTTCTAGTCGTTTTATAGCCGCTATTGTAGACGGCCATCATTCATCTCCTAGATCTATCAAGAGTGGTGTTCTTCAGGGCTCTGTCCTATCACCAACTGTCTTCCTCTTATTCATCAATGACCTTCTAAGCTGTACATCTAACCTTATCCACTCATACGCTGATGACTCCACCCTTCACCTTTCCATTTAGTTCCCACAAACGTCCATCTCAGCAGTTACTTCAACAAACAAGGGATGAGGCTATGGCACACCTTATGTCTGACTTGGCTCGTATCTCTGACCGTGGTAAAAATAATCTTGTTGTTTTTAATGCATCAAAGACTCAGTTTTACACCTATCAACCCGACAAAATCTTCCACAGGTACACCCACTAATGTTTAATAATATTCAGCTTAATTTTGCATCATCCTTGAACGTGCTTGGGGTTTCATTTACTCGGGGCCTATCTTGGAAAGATCATATTACATCTCTTGTGTAATCTGCTTCCAAGAGATTGGGTGTGCTATACCGACTCCGTTCCTTCTTTACCCCTGCACAATTGTTGACTCTATACAGGGGTTTTATCCGCCCCTGTGTGGAGTACAACTCTCATGTGTGGGGAGGCTCTCTACATACAGCTCTTCTCAATAGGGTGGAGTCAAAGGCTTTTCGTCTCATTAACTCTCACTGACTCCCTTCAACCTCTGTCTCTTCATCGCACTGTTGCATCTTTATCTCTTTTCTATCGCTACTTCAATGGTCACTGCTCCTCTGAACTGTCTGCATGCATTCCTCCACCTCTATGACGGGCACATAGTTCCCGTTTAGCAGCAAACTCTCGCCCCTTTTCTGTCCAGCTCTCTAATGCAAGAGTTAACCGTTACTCCCAGTCCTTCATTTATGCAACAGATCAACTCTGGAACTGTCTCCCTCTGTCTGTGTTTCCTGCTTCCTATGATCTCCAGTTATTCAAACGCAGTGTGTCCAGGCATCTCGAAATGATCGGATTTTGAATTTGGCTCTCTCTTGTATTTGTTTTTCTCTTGGAAGGAACAATAATTGCGGGCTCGCAGCCTTTGGTTCCTTCTTCCTCGCATTAAAAAAAAAACTGTCAACCCCAATTAAATAGTTCAGTAATGTTATAATTTTACAGTTGAAAGAAACGGTAACCATACCATAAAAAAGTCACATAACTCTAATCAGTCTGGTCTCCCTCAAGAAAGCCATCAATTTATCAGTCATAACAATATCTTCATCACCCGGGATGGTGGAAATAGCTAAGGAGACATTTGCGCCGCAATAATTTATAAGTGAAACACGTTCACGAATAAATCGCCGACAGTGCAGGATGATATGACTGTCAGATAAAACCACACCACAGATGTCACAGTGCAGTGGAAATCGTTTTTCAGTATATTGCAACATGTTGGTAATACATGTGCAGTTCACCCGCAACTGAGCCAGCATTCTTTCTTTCTGGCGACTGGGACGTTTTGCAGTGTCCCAGTAGCCAAGGAGCGGTTACCAAGTTAGTATAGTCGTCCACTGACCTTGCCACAGATGATGTATTGATTTCACTGAGGGAGAGACTCGACCGTAGATCACTAGGAACGTTCCAAGTCTCCTAAAGTTCCACAGCCGACTCCATAAGTAAGTCAGCCTGCTCATTGCCATAGCTACAACAATGACCAGGCACCCAGATCTGCGTGAAAGACTTGTCACATGAATGCAGTTTATTAACAGTGCAGCCCTGGATATCAATGGAATCCTTAATGCGAGAAAAAATTGTCAGAAGGGCTGATTTTGAATCTGAAAATATGAAAAATGAGTCATGCCTAGAGTTTACAGCATAGTCTATTGCTTTGTCAATCGCAAAAAATTCGGAGGTGAACACAGACCTACAAGTCAGCAACCGATACCTGAGGGCACATTCAGTCAACCACACATTAGCACCCACACATTCACTTGACTTGGAGCCATTGGTGTTTAATTGGTGGGGCGACAAATGACGTATGATGACGTTACGAAACAAGTAGTGGACTTCCGCCTACAGCGCCATGGTCATCGATACTGGGAGCCATGAGACATCAACAGTGAAGTTGGGTGGCTCCCAAGGTGCTATATTTTTAAGCATCAGCTGGTCAGTCACTGAGGTACACACCAAGCTCCTACGTCAATAAGTGGAGGTGAAAGGCAAATGGCCGACAAACCTGCCGCACAAGATGGCGGTTTTGATGGGGGTGGAGGGTACAGGCCACATTGCTGATATTGTTTTTTCTGATTGTTCTTAGTCCATAGGACAAGGCCAGGTGATCTCGGAGATAATGGAGGGGAGATACACATGCCTCCACTTCCATGCGAGCTACTTGGTACACCTCAGGGCTCCAAGACACATTCGCAAACATTTATTCTGCAACACATCCAGTCTCCTCAGTGTGGCATCAGATGCTGACCCATACACCTGTGAGCCATAGTCTAACTTAGATCTAATAAGGGACTTGTACATCATTAAAAAAGTTTCTCTTTCGGCACCCCAAGGAGTTCCCATTAGGTGCTTGAGGACATTTAATGGTTTATCACACTGAACAAGCAAATTATTGACATGAAATTTAAAGTTCAGTCAATGATCAAAATGGAGGCCCTAAAACCTTACAGAACTGTGGAAAGGTACTGTCTGATTATCTAAAGTCAAACACAAATTAGGGAAGTTACGAGTCGTAAAAACTACAGTAGCACACTTAGGGATGAAAAACTTAAATCCCTACTGCAAGGCCCACTGGTGGACGGAATCAAGGGCTGCTTGAATCCACCCAGTCGAAAATTGCGCATTACGGGAAGAGGGCCATGTTGCAAAATCGTCAGCATGGAGTGTGTATTCAAGATTCCTCAGTATAGGAGCTGATGACAAAATATCATTGGTCATAATACTGAACAAAATGGGACTAAGCACACTTCCCTGAGGCACCCCGTTTTCTTGGATGACTATATTCAGTGTTAAGTTATGGGGCACTTTGACAGAGAAAGTTCTGTCCCTTAAGAAATTGGATATAAAAATAGGCAAATTACCTCTTAAACCATAAACATAGAGCTTCATTAGTATACCGTCGTCACGTCATGTCATGGGCTTTATAGAAGTCCAAGAACACCCCTATCATGCATTCTTTATTGGCAATTGCTACTGCAATACAATGCTCCAAATTCATTACATGACCTAGCGAACTTCCGTATTTACTGAAGCCACATTGACAATCATTTAACAAATTCTTTGACTCTAAAACAAAAAGAAGCCTGTTATTAATCATTCGTTCCATGACCTTCCATAGACAAGAAGTCAACACAATAGGACGAAATGAAGTGGGATTCATAAGACAACCAATCTTTTGGGGTATTGGTATGATGTGCGCAAAACGCCTTGAGGTTGAGAACATTCGGGACACCCAAAGCTCATTGTACGAGGCTAACAGCTTAATCAGGTTGTCCTGATCAAGATGCTGGATCATACTATACGTGATAGTGTAGGGTCCAGGACTGATATCTTTACGGGATTTAAGGGTATGGAGCAGTTGATCTACAATAAACTCTTGATTGTAGGGGTATTCTAGGTTTTCTATGGCAAAGTCCAATATCTGTGGCTCATCCGTTGAAAACACTGGTCGTAACTGGCCGAGCTACTTACATGAGAAAAACTCCTGATGAGGATGTTAGCTGCGTCCACGGGATAGTCATAGATGGTGCTATCCACCTACAATGTGGTAACAGGGATGGAAAGGCTTTTAATATTTTGTATTTTAATGGTAGACCAGACTTTACCGAGTTGAGTAAAATGATTCACAGTGGACACAAAAGACCGCCAGGAGCCATGTTTCGCCCTTCTTATTAGTCTCCTTGCCTCACCTCTTGCTTGTTTGTATGCAATATAATTTTCCCCAGTAGGCTGACTATCAAAAATCCTGTATTTCCTATTGTGTTTCCTTAATGCTTGTCGGCAATCCGGCGTCCACCAATGAGCTATATGCTTCTCTTGAAATGTAGAATTCTTGGGAATAGCAGCCTCAGTCGCTTGTAAAATGGAACTGGCTAAGTTATGGACTTTTATATCCATGGTCTCCCCAAATATATCTAAATTGTCGATCCTTGAGAAGGATCCCTAGTCTGCTTTCTTATAGTCTAATTTTGGAGCTGGTGGGTCCCAAATAATGTCACGTGTATGAGAAAGACACATGGAAAAATGATCGCTTCCCAAGAAGTCGTCATAAGGATCCAATGAGAAATCTTGATGAATACATGTGGAGGCCAGAAATAAGTCAATAACCGAAAAGTTACCAGTACGATCTCTACACGGGTTGCTCTACCATCATTCAGCAGAGAGGAGTCGGCTATATGCTCCCCACAACCATCAATGCTCAAGCTATGTCATTGATGGTGATGGGCATTAGAGTCGCCCAACACTAACTTATTCCCAGGAAGATGTTCAGATAGTGAATTCAAAGCATCATTATAAATGGGTCCATATGGTGAACAGTAAACAGAGCAAATAGACAGATATGTGTTACGAAATTTTACTCTGCACACGACAGCTCCAGAGTAGAATTTAGAACTACCTCCGTTTGTTGGTTTGATTTGTGTGTGTAAATGGCAACTCCGTGACCATCATATCTTCAGTATGAGTGATAGTGTTTGAACTGTGGAAGATCAGCGTGATCTACCAAGTGTGTAAACATATCGTCTGACCTGTGTATAGAAAGCAAGATTGTTACGGTATGTAATTTATTCCCAAGAGTCTTACAATTCTACCGTAACACAGTGAATGCGATGGTTTAAAATTTACTTGATGGGCCAGTGTGCTTAGTTTTTCTTTCTTTATTTTCTTTTGTCTCCCGCTTCCAGGCACGTGGCTACCAGGGGACCCATCCCAGTGCTTGCCAACAGAAGCCTCCATACAATCATTATGAACAACTAGGCTCCTAGATTCCTCCGAGGAAGAGCTGATTCCTCTCTCCCTTGCTGGAGCAGGAGCAGCTAGGATATGAGGACGAATCCTGGTGGGAAGAACCGTGAGATTTACCTTAGTAGTCTTGTCAGGCTTCTGTTTCCGCTTCGTAGAAGTAGAATAAGAAGAAGCAGCTGGGATATTAGTAAGAGAGCTGGATTTGACAGGGGGAATAGACATGGTAGAAGAGCAATTGACAAGAGTGTTGGAGATAGGGTCAGTTTGTCTCCACGGTGCACATCACGGGACAGAACACATTTGTCGATTCATAGGAGGCATTAGGCTTGGGAGTTACATGCAACTCCTTTACCTTCTTCCTAGCATCGTAATAGGATATGCATGCCCTTGTCTTCACCATGCAGACCTCCTTCTCCTCCTTCCATTTGGGACAATCCCTCGAGGAAGTTGGGTGAGCACTCTTGCGATGAACGCAATATTCACGGATGTACAGTGATCAGCAGAATGACCCACAACCGCGCACTTGCCACACACTATGTTAGAAGCCCAGCAAGTATTTTCATGATACCCATAAATCTGACATTTTAAGGGAGTTTGGGATGTAGGGTCTGGCATTAACAGTTTCATAATCAGCCTTAACACTGGTAGGTAGAGAAACTTTATCAAAAGCCAAGATAAAAGTAGTGGTCTTCGTCCTCTTGCCCTCCGAGAATCTGGTAATAAATCTAGCTGAGCAAGTTCATGTGTACAATATGCTCCTCCTCCATAACCATGAGATCCCTGCAGGTGATAACACCCTTGCAGGAATTCATGAAATGCTGGACCTTCGATTCAATATCATAACAATGGAACTTACGCAGTTTAAGCTCTGAATTGACTTTCTTTACAAGAAAGTCCCCACTAGCAAATTTTTTCAATTGTTCAACCTTACCTGCACAGGCATCAATCACCTTGTTGATGGAGAAAAGATTGAGATTGGACGGAGGAGTTGAATCAACCGCATGATTCAAAACATATAACCCATTATTTACATTTACAGTATGTCTAGAGGGGCTCGAGTCTAGGGCTGGTAAGTCTGGGGGCAGTCAGTTCGTCAGACCATCAAATCATCATGACCAACTCCTCCAACGAAGGGGTGGGAGGCGGTAGGGGCATCCGCCAAAGCAGCCATCTCCCCATCACAGGGGAAGTGGAAAGAGAGAGAAAAACGAGCGAGAGACAATATACCCAGGGAATAAACACCGAAGTCTGAGACCACCCTGTCAAACCACTCTCGGGAGGAGGTGTCTGGGTTGATTAACTCCCCAGAGAGATCAACGGGGGATACACTCCAAGGGCGAGTAAGTAAAGGCAATCTCAGTAAATAGATACAGACATCTGCTATAACTCTAACTGGAGTAGGGACGAAAATTAGGATTAGATATCCTAACCTGAAACACCCTAAAGGTCAGCGAAAATCTAATGCCGGTGAAGCAGCCCTGTAACTAGAGGAGAGTACACCATGCACTTCTGATCTCCACAGAATCATCAATGAAAGTCCCCTTCTGTAGAGGGAATAGGACTCAACAAACAAGTTCACTCTTGCACATTGCATACACCATGTTGCCATTTATCCATATTTTTTCTTACCTGCTCATTGGTCCAGCAGAATCAAAACGTAGCAAGAATACACTGGCACGAGAGAGAGAAAGGGTGACAAACTTAAACAAGTGGCCCCCTCACCCGAGTGTAAGGCAGACACACTCTGATTCACTTTTTACACTAATCCACCATGACCCTCCTGAAATACTGCTGTGGCCCCCTTGGAGGCCGTGGCTCCCAGTTTGAGAACCAGCGCACTAGAGGTTAGAAAATCTACAGGGTTATATATCACATTGTATGAGCATTATTAAACCCTAATCTTCTTTCCACTGTTATAAGAAATAAGGAAAACTCAAAAGTACGAGAGCTATGTCAGTTACCTCTAACACAAAAGTACTCTGATGGATCCATTTCTTTCTTGGACCTACTTTTGTCGCACGGGACCATTTTACTTCATGGACTTATTTTTCCTCATAGAGCGATTTAATAAATGGACCTACTTTCTCCCATGGTAATTTTTTTAACCAATTATTTTCTGGTTAGGAGGGCTGATAGGAGGTTAGTGAGGGATGTTAAAGATATAGGAAGTGACGAGTGTGTGCAGCAGCACAAACTATTGATTTGTGATATGGTGCTTAAAGAACGAGTGATGAAAAAGAGGACTTATGTACCTAGGAGGAAATTATGGAAGCTGGAAAACGAAGTAGTAAGGGATGCCTTCTATAGCGAGATGAGGAGAGTGGTGGCTGAACAGGGAGCCGAAGATAGAGGCGTTGAGGAACAGTACAGAGCCCTCAAGAACAATCTCTTGGTAGTTACTGATGTAATATGTGGTTGGACAAGAGGACCACCAAGACATAAAGTAACCTGGTGGTGGGATGAGGGTGTAGAAGCTGCAGTTAAGGAGAAAAGAAGGCTTTTCCGGGAATAGAAGAAGGGTGGTAGCAAGGGGGAATACTTGGCTGCCAAGCGTAGGGCTAGAAGAGAGGTATACAGTGCGAAGTCTGAGTCACAGAGACTTTTACTTAATAACCTAAATCATGGGGAAAGGAAAAATATGATATTTAAGGTGCCAAATCAGATGAAGAGGGATAACCGGGATATTATAGGTGAACAGTGTGTGAAGAATGATGAAGGAAGGGTAGTGGTGAACAGTGAGGATATTAAAGATGCATGGAGAAAGCATTATAGCCGGTTGTTGAATGAGGAGTTTGACTGGGACAGGGAAGGTTTGGAGCCAGCATATCCAGTGTTTGGCCCTTGGCCTTTGATTGATGCTGCTACTGTGAGTGAGGCAATAGGCAGGATGAAGGTGGGGAAGGCAGCAGGTGTGTCTGGGTTGACTGCCGAAATGTTGAAGGCCTCAGGAGATATAGGGGTGAGGTTAGTCACTGACCTGATAATTATGATTATGAGTGTGTTGTCCCAGATGATTGGCTGAAGAGTGTAACTGTAAATGTGAATAACGGGAAGGGTGATGCCATGGAAAGAGGAAATTACAGAGGTATAAAGCTCTTAGATCAGATAATGAAGGTAATGGAGAGAGTTTTAGAAGGTATGATTAGAGAAAGAGTGAATATTGATGAGATGCAGTTTGGGTTTATGTCAGGTAGGGGGACCACTGATGCCATATTCATTGTTTGACAGCTTCAGGAAAAATATATTGGTAAGAAAAGGGATCTGTATTTTGTTTTTGTTGATTTGGAAAAGGCCTTTGACAGAGTCCCTAGAGAGGTGGTGAAGTGGGCAATGAGAAAGCTTGGCTTGGAGGAGTGGCTGGTTAGGTTGGTTATAGCCATGTATGTGGGTGCTCGCACCTGGGTAAGAGTGAATGGAGATTTGAGTGATGAGTTTTCTGTGAACGCTGGTGTGCATCAGGGGTCAGTTTTGAGTCCCATGTTGTTTTTCATGGTACTTGAAGCCCTCTCACTTGACTTCAGAAACAGACTCCCGTGGGAGATGTTGTATGCTGATGATTTGGTGTTGATTGCAGAGAACGAAAGGGAGGCGGAGGAAAGGTTTAGGAAGTGGAGAGATGGTATAGGACACAAGGGCTTAAGGGTAAATGCAGATAAAACAAAAGTGATGATATCTAGGGTTGGTGGCGGTACTATCAAAGACGAGGGAGAGTGGCCTTGTGCAGTTTGCCACAAGGGCATGGGAAGTAATTCCATCTTGTGCGGTGTTTGTGATAAATGGGTGCACAAGAGATGTAGTGGTATCAGAGGTAGACTGCGAGATAATGCTGATTTTATGTTTACGGCGTGTCGGGGAGAGCAAGTGGAGATTGTCAGGCATGAAAGGATTGAACTTGCTGGTGAATCTCTTGAGTGTGTGGAAGAGTTTTGTTATCTGAGAGACATGTTTTGTCCTGGAGGTGGGGCTCGAGCTAGCTCTGTGGCTAGAGTGAGAAGTGGTTGGAAGAAGTTCAGGGAGCTCTTGCCTCTCCTGACACTGAGGGGACTCTCCCTACGTGCTAAGGGGTCTTTGTATGCAGCATGTGTTAGGAGTGTAATGATGTATGGTAGTGAGACCTGGGCAGTAAAGGAGGAGGATATTCGCTGGCTCAGACGTACAGAAATGACAGTGATTAGGTGGACGTGTAGTGCATCCCTGCATGCAAGGTCTGGGGGGGTTTACGATGGAAGAGTTGAGAGGTAGGATGGTACTGGAGTGTACTGGTGCTGTGATGAGAGGTAGATTGAGATGGTTTGGGCATGTGGAGAGGATGGGGGATGATATTTGGCTGAGAAGAGTGAGAAGTGTTAATACTGGGGGTAAGGTTGTTAGGAGTAGACCGAAAAAGACATGGGATGAGGTCATTAAGTGTGACCTCAGGGTTAAGGGACTGACCAGGGTGGCTGCAATAGATCGTGCAGCATGGAGAGCCGCCATTAGGTGACCAAGGCCGATGCATGCAAGCATGTTGAAGCCTTTAAAAACGAAACGAAACGAATGTACCATTTATTTTCCTATGGGCCTATTTCATCATGACTAATTTTCCCAAGGACCTATTATCCTCCATGTTCCTATTTTCCCCCTGGACCTATTATCCACCATGGACATATTTTTCCTCCACGGAGCATTTTTCATTCAACCATCCAATTTCCCGCTGCACATTTTCTCCCTGTATGGGCTTAATTTATCCATGGACCTATTTTTCCCAGTGAACCTACTTTCTCTCCACGAGGACACACCAACCCCCCCCCGTAAACCCATTTCCTCACTTTTTCTGCCATGGACTTTTTATGATACCTATTGGGCCTATTTCTCCAAGGACGTATCCCCATTTACCTGCTTTCCCACATGGCCCTATTCAAACTCTGGACCTAATTATTGCATAGACCTATACCCTAATGGACATATTTTCCACCAACCATCCACCCTCAAACCCTCACATATACCTACTCACTCACAAATATTTTAAATCCATCTCTTCGCGGGCTTATTTTATAGTTATTGTGAGCGAGCAGGAAGCCACGAATCCACCCACCCACCCACCCAAAAAGCCCACCCACCTACCAAGAAAACTCACATACCTCACCCGCGTGACAACCCACCCAACTACCCCACCCTGCCCAACAGCACACTCATCTCACACTGCCCATTCACCCACCCACCCATATATTCAACCCTGCCCACTCATACACCCACCCTCATATCCTCACCCACATTGCCCACCACACCCACTTACCTCACCCACTCCACCCATGCTACACACCCACTCCACCCACACCAACTGTCCACTTACACTGCCCACCCGCCCTACATACTTACACCCCCACCCATTCAACAAGAAAACCCACCCACCCATCCGCCCACAAACCTACTCACCCGGCCACCAAGCTTGGGCTACCCAGAGAAGACTGCAATTTTACACACACACACACACACACACACACACGGACAACTGCCCTTATAGAGTAGCTTGTCATTGTGACGCTATTCCCACTACAACAAGCAGGATGGCCTACATCCGAAAACAGAATGTGATGTAGTGATGAAAAAAGTCACTATTAAGACTAAAAGTGGTGACTGGGGGATACTTACTGCTCTCTCTCTCTCTCTCTCTCTCTCTCTCTCTCTCTCTCTCTCTGTACACACATATATATATATATATATATATATGACACCCAAGTAACAGGTACTCACGCACTTGGGGCTAATACTGCGTGGTACATGGCCTGAAACACATTTAGACTACCTACGGTGAGATCCCTCGTGTATGCCAGCAAGCCGAGGCTGTTGCAACCTCCTTAAGTATTTCACGTCACGAACGATACATTTACTTCTGGCATAAGGTTGGTGGCTTTCCCCTACTCACCATGGATTTGGTGGTCGAATTGGCAGAGGTGGCCTCTAGTCCTAATGGAGCACGATTTGAATCCCGGTCGGGGCAAGGAACATTTTAAGGATTTGAATTTCGCTGAAAAGCAGACCTTACTGATCTACCAGAAGACCCGCCGATATTAAAAAATATCCTGCAAATACCAGTACACCAGTCCTGTATGAGACAGCCCTAACTTGTATTCAATACAGACGGTAGGTGGTATTAGCGCTGAAGTGGTGACATGTGGAGGTGTATGATATGTAGGACTACTGGGCTTTATGGAATGGGTTGTGAAGCCTATACCCAGAGTCGGACATATTAAAAAGAAATATATGATTAAAGATATACAAGACTGTAAGTAAGCCAAGGAAAATCTATGAAATGGCTAGAAAACTGAAAGACTGAATATACTGATAGGGTTCAGTAAAGATTGCCAGATCCTCGAACAAAGATGGTTGTATTATCTTTCAATCTAGGATTCGAGCAGCCATGAGAGTCCGTTGTGCCTTTCTCACACTTTCTTGCAGCATTCACATTCTCTACAGCAATCAGTCTGTAGCAGATTTCACACTTTTTGATTGCAGTTTTCACACCTTTTATTAATCCACCAGTCCGAATAATAAACTCACCTTTCATGCATGGGATTTGCAAGTCTGAGAGGTAGTGAGATTATTATATGCTTTGTCATCAGACGTGTGGGCTTGCCATCTCCCTTTAAAATAATGTTCTAGACTATGAACAGTTAGCCTGTGGTCCCTCCATCAAATAGGACAATGTTACCTATATTCTATATATAAATATACAGAATGCTTATTCCAGTGGCACAGTAACTAACCTGCCACATTCCGTCTGATCTCTGCCAGCCCACAAACAACACAACATGATAATTAATATCCATCATCTGTGTTGTGTTGTACTAGTGATATAAAATGTAGACTGGTGTATTATTACTGGGGGTATTTCATACTATGTCACTAAGGTCTCATGGAAGAGCAATGAACAAAGAGATATCACCTTCAAATCCTCAACTTTTCCTTGCAGTAGCCAGGATCGAACCATAGATCCCGCAGTCTTTTTCACAACCGTCTTTCTCTCATACACATGGGTAACCATTACAACACTTCTGATTTCCACAAGCACTGTTCTCCAAAACAAAACACTCTCAGCTTTGTGTTGAACCAAATGGAGAAGTGGTAAACTCTGCCTATGGTAAATTACCTTTGTAAGAAAAGGTGTGTCATGTCTCAATGGTTGTTCAGTCTGTATATGGATGGGGTTATAAAGAGATACAAGGTTAGGCAGTGGATGTTGGAGTGGCCCTAATGAGAAAGGGCATTATTTGGAAACTTCCTGTACTCTTGTCTGCAGATGATACTATATTGTTAAATGAAGACGAAAGGGAACTGCAAGGCTTGGTGAATGAGTCTGGGAGAGTGTGTAAAAAACGGAATCTAAAGATGAATGTAGGGAAGAGTAAAATTATGGTCTTTGAGAGAAATGAAGACACTGAATGCAGAGTGGGGTTGGATGATAAGGAAATGATAATGTGAATCCATTTTAGTACTTGGGTAGTGTGATGATTAAGGATGGATGTTTGGAGGATGATGTGCTTGAAAGGGTACAGCAGGGAAGAAAGGTTACTGATTCTTTGAAAGCAGCGATAAGAAATAGGGAAATGAACATGGGCAAGAAAAAGTCGCTGCATGATAATACTGTGATACTAGCTCTAACGTATGGAAGCGAAACTTGGACCTTGTTGGAAGGACACAAGTCAAGAACAAGAGCAGTGGAAATGAGCTGTTTTAGAGAAGCATGTGAAGTCACAAGTAGAGACAGACTGACAAGCAAGGAAATGAAGGAGCGCTATGGGTTGGTTGTGAATGTGATAGAAAGCATTAGGAGAAATACACTGAGGTGGTTTAGCCATGTGGAGAGAATGGAGAGCGAGAGACTAACAAGGAGAGTGTACATGAGTGAAGTTGAGGGGAGGAGAGGGAGGGGGAGGCCGAGGATGAGGTGGAAGGATGGAGTGGAGAGGTATATGAGAGAGGGATGTGTGAGCTGAGGCTGGGGGGGGGGGGAATGGCAGCGAAATGGCGGGGGACTGGGCGACATAGAGGCGATTTGCCTGTGACCACCTCTTTCGGGATTAGGGCGTCTAGCAACAGATAGATATAGAGAAAAGGTCCGATCCTGCAGTGAACAGATACACAGTAAGAGGCAGAAACTAGGAACTCCGATCGAGACGATAATTCTTTAGGTATAACTGAATATTTCTTTATCAGTTTTGCTCATACTTCTTTGGGTTATAGTATCATAGTTTTAGAAGAAGATGACATTTACTTACTTCATTATAATGGTACTGAATGTCAGGAAAGTCTGTGTTCAACAGAAGACAGGAGGTGTGGCTGTGCAAGATGTTGATCTTCCATGCATCCTATGTTGAAATTCATTGACATAAACCCTATCCTTTACTCTTCCCTCTCATATTCTTTTTTATTTATTTTTTTTTTAAGTGTAACAACAATCATAGAAACACTCAAAAGTCAACCGTATGATCAATCACTTCCATTTCAAATATCTGTCACTGGCACCGTACCAGTCGTTCAGTCTACGCATCCCTCATATTTGTCTATCTATCTGTCTATCTGTCTATCTATTGTCAGACGCCTTAATCCCATACGGGGTGGCCACAAACAAATCGCCTCTATATCGCCCTGTCCCCCGCCATTTCACTGCCCTGCTCCCACCTCACACCCCTCTCTCTCATATACCTCTCCACTCCATCCCTCCATCTTATCCTTGGCCTCCCCCTCCCTCTCCCCCCTTCCACCTCACTCACATACACTCTCCTGGTCAATCTCTCACTCTCCATCCTCTCCACATGGCCAAACCACCCCACTGCGTTTCTCAAATTTGTGCCATTGAAAATTATCTGGAAATTGTTAACCTCAAGTCAGCTAACCGTACGCACCTCGTCGTTTAGACCTTTTCAGTCCTCCCTGACAGCCTACTTTTCAAACAAACTGCTATTGCTCTCACTGCTGCGGTTTTGACTGCTGGGAGCTGCAGCCCATTCATCCGTATTTCTTTTCGCCAAATTGTTTCACAGGTTGGGGCTGCCATTCAAGCGGCTCAGTTGTTATCGCAGTTGCATTACTACACCTTGACTTACCAAACCTTCTTCTGTCACTCCTCGCTCTCTATTCTTCACACATCACTCTCAGTTTCTTATTCATCACGTGCCAGTTCACTTCTACGCAACCACCAGACATTACCGTATATACCCAGACTGCCTATGGAACAATTACTACTGCCACTACTCTATATACCCGTCCTCTGAACCTAAGCCGGTAACTGGTCACTACATGCCAAGTTACACAGCAGTGGTTGACTTGTTTACTGAGATACGGTGTTCACAAACTATGTGTGCATGTGTGTATGTGTGTGTGTGTTGGAGGAGGGGGATGTGAGTCTCCGAAACTGATGGTGAGGGAAGACTGCAAACCATAAGAAATATTAGACTGCGCCTGTACCAGAGCCTCACAACAAAAATTGCCGGGATATTTTTATTTACAGAGGCTTGAACAGGACACCAACAGTATTGAACATTGATAGGTTTTACCTGCCGACACCCGACAACGCGTTTCCAAACCACAGTATCGTCCCAAACACCGGGAGACACAAATGTAAATGGCGATTTCTTCCCAGAGAATTTTCGCTGTGGGAAAAAAATGCATTTAAAAAATGCAGTTTGAGAACACTGTGATGTTAACAGTTTGGAAAGTACTTTTTCTGAGACTGACAAGAACCAGGATTACGATACAGACTCTGAGATGATGACACACTTCCCAGAAATAGAGAAAATGGAGAGTGTATAATTAGGATTAATGAGCCTGTGCAGCCGTGCTTGGATCAAAGGACTTGCTGAGAGGCTGCCTTCCCAGCGCCACCACCACTCATGTTTCATTATTTACACGGCCTTTTTAAAAATATATATATTCTGGAATGCGTGGTAATGATCAGACGGGGAAGAAAGAATGCAATATAATACTAGAGTTCATTTATATATACTTATGATCCTAACCCAGTTGCTAGTGCCACTAGTCTGACGTAAATTATCTGCTACTAAGCTCTGAGTATTAAGCACGACTAATACTGATAAATATAAGAAATGGAAGTGCACTGTGTAACAAGAGAAGATATTGTCTTATTGGCCTGCATACACAGCGTGTACTTCACTAAAGGCTGCATCTAGTGTGTGTGTGTGTGTGTGTGTGTGTGTGTGTGTGTGTATGTGTGTGTGTGTGTGTGTGTGTGTGTGTGTGTGTGTGTGTGTGTCAGGTAAAATGCGTCAGACATGTTTTATCAATAGGCCCGCCCCCTAGCTGATTCAGGAACTACGTAGGGAATAACTTACTTGCTTTCCGTTGATAGTAAGAAAATATTCCATTGCCGGTAAAAACATCAGGGCCCAGTGCGTGGCTATGTTGCGAGACATAGATGCTACAACTCCGATCAGATGAGGGCGTCAAGAGGTTGGTATAGTACAATGGAATCTTTGTGGTTTGATGGACCACAATGTCCTGGCTGACTGTCCCAGTTCAGAAAGCGACAGGCGCTCGAGGGGTGAGGGCCCAGCACACTTGTTTGGATGGAGATGGGCTGGTTTCGGCACGCAGACTTGCTGTGCGCTGATTCTTTTTTTTTTTTTTTTTTTCCTCTTGCTTCCCCGGGAGTCATACCTCTCCACTGGGTACTCGCAGCAGACTTGGGGCGACTCCATCAGGGAGGAATTCATTATCATTGTCATTATCATTTTACCTGAATATGTCATCTGAACTGTAGGAAGACAAGTGTCAGAGAAAGGCAGTGAAATCATAATCATCGTAATCATCATCATCATAACATTTTTTGGCCTCATGCACTGTCTATAACGAGAGGAAGGCAGTTCTATGTTACAGGAAGGCAACTGTAGTAGTACCGTGTGAGTAGTACAAGAAATGGATGACTTAGTACAAGACAACAAGATAGACGTGTGTTGAGTGAGGGAGTATCATGACTGACAGCAGCAGGTTGGTGTGTGAAGGGTGTGTGAGTGGCCTTCTCATCACCCGCGTGTGTGATGGCTGCAGTGGACTTCACACATCACCATCAATCAGCTTCCTCTTGACTCGCCCTCCTCCCATGATAGCTTAATGATATTCACAAACCCTGTCAGAGTTATTTTCTCTTTGATTCTTGCCGATGTCCACTAGTACACATCACAGTCTATCGAAAGTTTATACAGAACTAGGCAATTAGGCATATTCGTGAGTCAGTTCGGGGTGGATTACTAGTTTACAGTACTTTTTGCATTTGTTTACCACCTTTGAAATAAGTCTGTCCTCAGATAAATGAAACAGTTTGAGAATTGTCAAATTAAGGTACTAAGAACATCCTCTTAGTGAAGGATTATGCACTCTGCGATAAGATTAGTTCAGCCTTCGTCACTGTCATTATAAATAAATGAAATACCGTAGGAAGAGCCAGAAAAATATTCAAGCAGGAAAAGAAGACCAGTTTGTTTTTTCCACAGGGAGTTGAGGACAAGAGGGACATAATGGAGAAAAGCTTTGGTTGTCATTCCGCAAAATAGAAATATTGTATAATCTATTGACAACTTCGTAGTGAAGATTTACTGTCATCATTTTTTTTTTTTTATAATGAATGGAGGAAGGAAAAACAAAGGAAAAACAATAAGTCCATGTGCCTAAAGGCATCCTCCATTCATAAAATACTTATAACAATTGGATTTAAAATTGATAGGATTGAATGTATGTGGGAAGCAACTCCCTGGAAGTGAATTCCAGAGAGTAGTAGTTCTGGGGATAAATGAATTTTGATAAGCAGAGGTTCTGCATTGTGGGGGAGAGAGTGTGAGTTCATGGGCGCTCCCAGCTGCCCGAGTATTTCGGGAGAAAATGTGAAGGGGAGGCACAATTGAAGCCAGTTCGTTAGAGCACTTACGGTAAAAATATCGATATAATAGTGCTAAAGAAGCAACATCTCTACGTACTGATAACGGAGGAAGGTCATGCATAATGGCAGGATTATTGATTAATCTAATGGCTTTATTTTGAATTTTGTCCAACTGCCTCAATACAACCGCTCCACATCCACTCCACAGTGGTGAACAGTATTCGATCTGAGAACGCACATGACTTTTGTTTATTGTGGCCATCTGCTCGTCAGTGAAAAACTCACGAACTCTGTACATAAGTCCCAGTTTTTTAGAAGCATTTTTAGCAAGGGATGTAACATAGGCTGTCCAGCTTACAGTAGGTTGGGGTTTAGAGTAACACCTAGGATATCAATTGTAGTGGATATGGGAATACTGACACCATTTAGAAATACGTGAGAGTCTGAGGGATTCTTTCTATTGGAGAAATTAATGTATTTCGTTTTCTGAGCATTAAATGAGACCAGATTTTTTTGCCCCCATTGATCAATTTTAGAAAGGTCCTGGATCAGAGAAATTGCTGTGTTAATTTGGGAATTTATAATGTCAAATTGTGTAAAGGGATACTAAATGTGAAAGAACTATAAAGGGTCGAGTCATCAGCATAAGAGTGTATTGGGTTGTGGACGACAGATAGGAGGTCATTTATATGTATGAGAAAGAGGGTTGGCGCCAAAACTGATCCCTGAGGTACGCCAGCATTTATGAAATGAATCATGGCAATCGATGAGAAGGGTGGGTAGTGAACTGAATGAAAGGACGGCAATCATTGATTATGTGGGTGTGGATGAAAGGAATCGAAGATGTGTAATGGATGCAAGAGCTTATAGAGGTTGGGGAAATGGTCTTTCTCATCACTGCTTGGTGGTAGCCAGAATCAAGATCCAAGTAAGATGAAGAAATAGAAGAAGGGAAGGACGGGAAGAAGGAGTAGTTGCAAGGAGAATGGAAATGTTACAAGAGGATAAGAAAAAGGCAGAATATAAGAGAGAAGTGGAGGAACGATTGGGTAAATATGAATTGGAGCAGATGGGGGACGTGGAAAGTGTGTGCAGGATATTCACAGAAGAAATATGTGCAGCACGTGATGTGGTGTGTGGGGTGAAGAGAAGACGGAAGGGGGTGCAAGGAACAGCGTCGTGGAATGAAGAGGCGAGACAGGCTGTGGCACAAAAGAAGAAAGCATACAATGAATAGATGAGAAATAGGGGCGTGGAAGAAGTTGAGAGGCGGAAGAGAGAGTTATATGTAGAAAGGAAGAGAGGTGAAAAGATTAGTAAGAGAGAGTAAGAAGAGAATGGATGAGGAATTTGGAAGGAATTTGGGTATGAAGTGGAGGGACTGTAAGAAAATATTCTGGAAAGAAGTGAAGAGAGTAAGACAGGGTGGCAGTGAAGTTAGCAGGGAGTGAAAAATAAAAATGGTAGATTACTAGTGGAGAACAGAGAAAAAGTGAGCAGATGGAGAGAACACTTCAAGGAATTGTTGAACATAGAGAATGGAAGTAATGCGTGTATAAGTGGTTGGGGAATGGCTGGGAGAAGGAGGGAGGTGAGAAGACAGGAAGAAATCAGTAGGATAGAAGTTGTGGAAACAATGAAGAAAATCAAATTGGGGAAAGCCCCAGGAATTGATGGAGTGTGTGATGAAATGCTGAAGCATGGGGGAGAGATAGTAGTAGAATGAATGTGGAAGATGTGCAGATTGGCCTGGGAGGAAGGTAGAGTCCCAGAGGATTGGAAGTCAGGTATAATTATTCCCTTGTACAAAGGAAAAGGGGAAAAAGAAGTGTGTGGTAATCATAGGGGGATTTGTCTTCTTAGTGTAATAGGAAAAGTGTATGGTAGGATACTTATTCACAGACTTAGGGAAAGAACAGAGAAATTAGTTGGAGAAGAACAGGGAGGCTTTAGGAAGAGAAGAGGTTGTGTAGATCAGATATTCATTCTTAGATCTTTAGTGGAAAAGTTTCTAGAGAAGGCAAAGAAGTTGTTTGCGACTTTCATGGATTGGGAGAAAGCATATGACAGGGTGGATAGACAAGGACTGTGGAAAGTATTAAGAATATATGGAGTAGATGGGACGTTGTTGAATGATGTGAAGAGTATGTATGATGGTGCTAAGGCTGCAGTGCGTGTGGATGGTGAAATGAGTGAATTTTTCTCTTTGAAGGTTGGGTTGAAACAGGGATGTTTCATGTCTCCATGGTTGTTCAATCTGTAAATGGATGGGGTAATAAAAGAGGTACAAGGTAGGGCAGTGGATGCTGGAGTGGCCCTGGTGAGAGAGGGTAGTGTTTGGAAACTCCCTGTATTGTTGTTTGCAGATGATACTGTGTTGTTGAGTGAAGACGAAGGGGAGCTGCAAGGCTTGGTGGATGAGTTTGGGAGCGTGTAAGAAACGGAATCTAAAGGTGAATGTAGGGAAGAGTAAAGTGATGGTCTTTGAGACAGGTGAAGTCAGTGAATGTACAGTGAGGTTGGATGGTGAGGAAATGGAAAATGTGAGTACGTTGAAGTACTTGGGCAGTGTGATGAGTAAGGATGGAAGTTTGGAGGGTGAAGTGCTTGAAACGGTACAACAAGGAAGGTTGCTGGTTCCTTGAAAGGAGTGATAAGAAACAGGGAAGTGAGCATGGAAGTGAAAAAGTTACTACATGACAGTATTGTGATACAAACTCTAGCGTATGGAAGTGAAGCTTGGACGTTGTTGGAAGGACACAAGTCAAGAGTGAGAGCAGTGGAAATGAGTTATATGAGAGGAGCCTGTGGAGTCACATGGAGAGACAGGCTGACAAATGAGGATATAAAGGAGCGTTGTGGTGTGGATGTGGATATAATAGGAAACGTTAGGAGGAACACACTGAGGTGGTTTGGCCATGTGGAGATGATGGAGGGTGAGAGACTGACGAAGAGAGTGTATGTGAGTAAGGTGGAGGTGGGGAGGGGTAGGGGGAGGCCGACGATGAGATGGAGGTATCGGGTGGAGAGGTATCTGAGAGAGGGGTGTGTGAGTTGGGAGCAGGGCAGTGAAATGGCTAGGTACAGGGCGACTAGGAGGCGATTTGTTTGTGGCCACCCCGTACAGGATTGAGGCGTCTGGCAATAGATAGATAGATAGATAGATCATCATCATCATCATCACTGGCAGGGGTACAATACATGTCAAGGATGCTTGCAAACCTGGGTGCTAATCGTGTTTCCAGTTAGCTGTAGCTTTGAATATTCAGGGCATTGATATCCTCAGCACATCTTCGTTAGCAAGTTACTGTTTCAAATGTGGGTTAATATTCACTTAGTATTATCTGTGGCCTCTAAATTTAAAGACAGTATCAACCACAAGGAAATTGCTTACATCTAGACGATAATCCTAAAAGTATTCATCCACCATATGGTTATTTATTGCTGTTTTCAGCCACAGCGAAATGTGTAAGAAAACGAACTTAATACAACACCGCTTTTTTCGATGATATATTTTGCATTACTTAATCATCCTGAAGTGCATAATGCAGCCGAAGCAATTAGTGATATCCCTTTATATACAGTAATATAATTTGGAATTTTCAGGAACAGGAAGAGATCTACCAGAGCAAAAAAATCTAGAAACTTGAAACATTTCGATCTGTGGTAATGTTTTTCAGTACTGTAGCAGTAAAAACACCTACCATAAGAGTGACACAGAAATGCTCCCTCAGTCACAATGCCATCTTTAAAAATTCTCGGACACGATGTACTTTTTTTTGTGTGTGTGTGTGTCCTACTCTGGGCATAGGCTTCACAGCCTGCTCTCAAGGCCCAGTAGTCCTCCCGCATTCCATACACCTCTATATGCCACTTATTGTGCTTCGTTCGATATTTCTTTTTTACGATGCTTTCTAGGTAGCAGATGGTGGCGATCATCATCCACTCAGGTGATATAGTGATGCCTACTTCTTCCTTCACTTTTGTCCTTCATTTTCTGTGTCTGTCCACATCTTTTTATATTTCTCCCATCCCTCCCTTCGCTTTTTATTACTTTTCTTTCCACTTCAAGTGACAATACATTGAGTGATAAGCCTGGTGGTTTCCTGGAATCCAGGAAACCATTTACAAAGTTAGGCAGTAAATACGAGTAGGCTATGTAATAAGATACCGAGGTGACGTGGGGCCTGCTGAGGTGCCCCTGCTAACTGGTTGGAGAGACGCAAATGCGCCGTCCATCCAGGAACCAAACCTCCACATTTTCACCGCGCTTTTCTGTGGCGAGGCGCAGTCTGCCGCAGTGGGGAATCGGTTCACTGCACGGGATGGTCCTGCAGGGGCGGTTGCTTACCTGCGGTTGACTGGTCTGCTCGACCAGGCAGTCCGCGGTAACTTCAGAACAACAGCAACAAGGTGCTTCTTTACACAAAGCAGTCCGGTATGGAAACCTAAAAAATTCATTTACTCTAATAAGTCTTAAGAAATCCCCAGCCTCTGACACGGCACAGGACACACAGCGGTAGCGTTACAACATTTTCTTATTATAGAAATCGCAGTGGAAGTGATATAAATATGTTAGCCTGAACGATTAACCTAAATTTTTATCCTTATCTACGATGGTATCTTACGAAACTGTATGGAACAGTGATACACGTGGGACAGTGATAGTAGTGAACCGTATACCAACGCAGCTTCACTGCTTTAACCTTGTCAGTCAAGGATGGATTGCGTCTTTTTTAACCAGAGTTGTTCCTCTGCCTGTCACTTTACTAGTAACCAGCCGTTCTTTTATTATTCCCTCCAAAGCGTGTATTATTTCTTCGTCATAAAGAAATATGCTTTCCCGTTTGTCTCAGCTCTTTATCCTATATTCATTCCTCCCCCAGGATATTTTTTTTTCCTTCATGGGATTTACCTTAATGTCTTAACCCTTTCTCTGCAATAGCTTTCTAAGGCCTAAGCTTAATAGTACATTGAAAGCTGAAATCAAACGGAAACAGCTTTAATCTTCGTTAAAATTCAGTTCATGGTAGCTTTTAGTAGTTTCGTTGGCCTTGGTATCTCAAATGACATGGAAAAGAAGGAGGACTTATAGAGTGCAACACCTGCGCCCATGCTTAAGAGCCAAATATATCTCTATGACCTTGACACTCCACTGATTACTTTCAAAATCGATTTAATTCATGCTTGCCAGACCTTTAACATTTCTACCAACTTTGGTTAAAAAACAGTCAGTAGCTTGCCTGCGGTTGATGGGGCAAATCCGCCACAAAGACTGGGACTGAACAAAAACAATATCAACAACAGGTAAAGGTCCAAAGCAAGTATTATTTCTCCGTCGTAAAGAAATATGCTTTCCCGAATGTCTCAGCTCTTCATCCCATATTCATTCACTCCCCCCTATGATCTTTAACTGATGGTTCCCATAATCATATCTTTTTATCCTTATTTTACCTTGAACCCATCCTCAACGTTTAGTGTACCTCGGGCAAATACTGTTGAAATTTACCTAGCCATGTGACCTTGTCCAACAGGTAAAACTCGTGGTCATCCTCAGTTGATCCACCTAGTATGATTCAAAGCAAATCATCGTAGTTTTAGCCATTTTATTCACACACACACACACACACACACACACACACACACACACACACACACACACACGATTAGTTATTTGACCTTGTTCTTGACCTTTGACCGACTAGTCTCAAAAGTTAGTCCCTTCGTTCTTGCCTGGCTTTTAAATTTTTCACCAATTCTGGTTTAAATCAAGCTAACATTTTCAACACTTCTTGATGAAATAAAATCAAAACTGAGTTGATCTTGCATATTGGCCTTGAGTTTGACCTTTTCCGGTGACCATGATGTTTGACTTACCATCAAATTCCAATCCTTTCGTTCTTGTCTTGTCATCAAACACGCCTTGGATTAAACCGGATAAAAAACTAGTAAGAAACTTGCTACGGAACAATGCTTTTGAGATGCAGAAGACTGATGTAGAAGAATTGCAGTAAAACAACATAGCGATAATTATCCGAGGGTTGTTCGCAGTCACCATTTTTTATGGACATGCTGAATGGATGCATAATTCAAGCACTAAGGAAAGGTGAACTCTGACCCCCAAAGACCTCATCAAGGTTCATTATTATCGTCAGGCGAAAGCAATGAAAAAGTACTAAGGACACCATGATGAAGGTAAATAAAACAAAACTCTTTCATTTAACGTTTCTGATTTATCTGTTAATTTCATTCTATATTTTTAGCAGCAACTACAAATATTTTACCATCAGCTGGAACAATTTTTCTCTCAGCTACAAATACTGGACTGCCAGCTGCACTTCCGAAAAACACTCACGTGGTTGTAAATTCGTGGGACAGATATTGGAGTGTTGACTGCATTCCAGGCTTTTTGTTTTTTTTCCAAGCATACGCACTGTCCACTAAATCGTGTGGGCGAGTTGAAGAATAGCTGCTGTTCAATTGCCTACACTCTCTGTTGGCAAGTCAAGGTGTGGCTTCTCTTCCACTGTCTCCATCCATCCCACTACTAACACTACCACCACCATCAGTACTTATGCCGTCACTCCCAGTACCACTATCACTGTGAGTACCAAAGACAATGCTACCACCACCATCACCAGCCACAGCACTGTTGTCACTGAGCTAAGAATATTATGTATATCATCACTACTGCTACCATTACACCCAGTATCACTATTACCATCATAACCATCAACAGTACCACCACTAACACTACAATTGCCACCACTGCCAATAATAGCACTGTCGCTATCATTACCATCAGAGCTACCACTACTTTCACCATCACTGTTACCACCACCACCAACACTACTATTACCAGCACTATCTCCATCGCTGCCACCATCACTTCCTGCTCACTAATACTTTCATCACTGTCACTCCTCCCATCACCATCACCATCACTTTCCGTACAGGTTTCACCATTACCATTGACACTATTACCACTGGCACTAATACCATCGCCACCACTAACAATCCTTTCATCACAATAGTCAAGACCACTCAGCACACAACCTCCATCACTGTCACCATCACATACTAACTCCATTAACTTTGCTACTGCCACCTGCATCATCATCAGCACTACGACAGTGATCACCAAAACCATTTCCATTCATTCCCTTTTACCACGTCGTCACTCCTTGGATCCTGTACAGTACATGAGTGAGCATTAAAATTCACCATATATTTTTTTTTTTTCACAGAGGTATTTAAGGACAAACGGTCTTCATTTTTCGGTCATTCACTCAATTGCTCAATTAATTATCGGATATTATAGAAGAATAAGGTCCAGGACATACGGTGGGTGTGGGATATGTGAAAGGTTGCAAATTGATACACCTCCACGTGGACAAGGATCTGATGCACCCTCCGATGGGCCTAGTAAACGCCGCGATGCATAGAGTATTTTTTTTTTAACCAGGGAAGGCGAAATTTTGCCCATTGGTAGAAATCAACCCATACAAGGCTTTAGGCTGGAACTCAAGACTACCTCTCGTATGGGTGGTGGGGAAAGGCGTCACACCGAGATCCCACACAATCCCAGTGTGAATGGCAGCAGTTTTAGCGAAGAAAACAAAAAATTTGCACTTTGGTAAACCTGCACTTGGACTAGGTTTTAGGCAGGGTGGGACTCAAATCTCTCCAATAGGGGGATGGCCTTCATGGGGAACCTTCATTTTTTATCTTTTTTCAGCACAGATCACCGTGAAATTAATAAAAAGCGAAAAGGTATAAAAATAATCAATCGTAAATGGTGCTATGACGAAAATATCATATGTCTCAGCAATATGGTAAACAAAGTAGCAAGTTGGTGGAGGACAAATAAAACAGATGAGAACAAAGAAGCGCTGAAATTCACTGCAACGAAATGCAGAGAGGCCAAGATCAGGGCAAAGAAAATTACTGGTTTGAATTCATGTCATCGATTGGTAGAGAAACGAGTAATATGCAAGTCTGGAAAAAAAAATACACAGAGACATAGGTGGGAAGAACACAGTGACAGCACATCCTGAACCAAAATCTAAGGCAAAGCAGTTGATGGAAAAATGGGCCAGGTCATCATCTCACGATTCCCTTCCCTGGGATGTAAGGCGCGTACAGTGAGAGGAGGCAGAAGCGAGAGGAGCAAACAGGACATGCTATCTCTAGCACTGATGATACCACCACCTACGTCAGTGAGTGGGAGATCAATAATACCCGTAAAAAGGGCAAGTCAGCAGCGCCAGGTGTTAACGGTATAACATACATTCCTGCAGCCATAGCATGAGTCAGGGGAAATCCACTCTGGTACCTGTTTAACATGAGCTACTCTCTTATGAAATCACCTGAATAGTGATAGGAGGCAACATTTATACCAGTACCAAAGCCTAATCAATCCGACGACTCTCGACCTATATCACTAGTATCTTGCTTATGTAAAATGATGGAGCGTATCCTACTGAACAGAGTCTTGAACAAAATAGGCAACCAGTTTCAACAGACTTTAAAAGGCTATATTAAAGGGAAGGGAACGTGAAACTGCATAGTAAGCTTCCTTGCAAACACCAAAGCAAACTAGCCATCATAGATTTGAAAGGTGCCTATGATAAGGCACAAGGCACAGTTATACTAAGTGAACTTCAGAAAATGAGTGTCAAGTGCAAACTGTTATCTTGGATATCTGACACCTTAACAACAGAGGAGTCAAGGTTTTCTTCCAAGGAGCCTACTGTACAGTGCGAGGCATGGAGTTGGGAACGCCACAGGGAGGAGTACTAAGTCCCAGTTTCTTCAACGTGCTAATGAACATCATGGCAAATATAAAATATCCCAAAGGAGTTGTTTACTTGGGATATGCTGATGACATACTAATACAAGCCCCATCATATGACAAGATGCAAAACTCACTCTTACTTTTGGAGAAAGCGTGCAAAGGAATAGAGTTTATTATATCCGTTCCCCAAACAGAAATATTTAATCACACGAGAATGACTGAGCAGGAATTTGTCCTCAATGGAGATGCCGTGCAATGCATATTCTATTACAAGTACCTTGGTGTAGTAGTTGTTGGGTCTTGGGCTAAATCACTTGAGCTCAACGCACTACTACACAGGTGCAGGGAAAGACTGAAGCCCCTTAAGGCTACTGCATGGCACGGGAGCGGAGAGTCTATCTCAGTACTTACACTGATGTCCATTGCTTATATCAGAAGCCTCACTGACTATGCCGCACCCATATTAATTAATCTTGGGAAACCTAACCTCCAAAGCTAGAAACGATACACAATGAGGCTATGAGAGTCATTTTAGGGTGCCCAAAGACAGCCAAAGTAATCAATCTGAGAAATAAGCTTGATATCCCCAGTTGAATGATTGAATGACAGGATAAGGGAACTAAATAACACAACTGCTCTCAGGATACCGAGGGGGACGAGTGATACACTTCCCAGGACAGAGCTACTGCACTGTCTTGATCAGGGTCCCACTAGGTCAGGTAACTGGGTCCATACCACCGTGAAAGATATCTATAGCTACGGACTCACAGGGAAGGCTTTTCACACAGACATTGGCAGTACTCCACGTTGGGAGCAAACTTCAGTCAATGTACAGTTCTCTCCACATGGTTTTAAGAAAAATAAATTAATGCCTTACGAAATAAAAACCATATATAGGACATTAACAGACAGGGAAAAAAATGAACAAATTGACCATATTTACACTGACGGGTCTGGGGACACAGAGGAGGGCAGAGCAGGGGATGCAGTCACAATAGAAAGAAACGGGCTCTTCTCAAGTGACCAGAGATGGGTATCCGGCTGCAGGACTGGGCCTCGTCAACACAGGCTGAATTAATGGCCATACTCTAGGCCCAAAAAGTCGTGCAGTGTACTGGTAAGAGTGCTGTCATCTTCACCGACTCCACGGCTGCACTTCACGGCTTAAATTCAAATTCCTGTACGCATCTTAAACAGATAAATGAGGCAAAAAAAAAAAAAAAAGAAAAGAAAATAGAGACAGTCACGGGACAAACTGTGAAATTTGTTTGGGTACCATCACATATTGGGATTTCCAGTAACGAAAGAGCCGACAGACTAGTAAGAGAAGCCGTACAAAAGCAAGAAATAGACTATTCCCTTGGACGGTCTGTCAAACACATCACGTCTTTCATTAGAACTAAAATAAATGAGAATATGATCACAGCAAGAAAGGAAGAGAGTGGAAGCAGATCCGCTCATTACTGTAATGATGTTGTCCTCCAGGACAATTTCACCTACGGCAGGCGAGGCGGTGACGGGCGTAGAGAGTCAGTGGTAGCTAGGTTAAGACTGGGATATAAGTACCTGAGGGAAGTTGGTGTTCATGCAGATGATGAGAATAAAAACTGTCGAGTGTGTAGTCAGGTTGAAGGTCACAGACTTGAACACAACACCGAGCACTGTCCGTGTACTGAATTTAGAAACTGTATAGCAAATGACATGCACAGCGAAGCCAGGCACCTTCTCTCAAAAGTCCCGGCAGATCTTAAAAAATATAAAGGGTTTGCTTCTCCACACTAAAATTTATTATAACTAAACTGTGGCCTCTCTCTCTCTCTCTCTCTCTCTCTCTCTCTCTCTCTCTCTCTCTCTCTCTCTCTCTCTCTATTCCCCTCAGTCCTCTGCATCCTTACCTTTCCACTATCTGTCTCTTCCCTTCTCTCTCTCTCTCTCTCTCTCTCTCTCTCTCTCTCTCTCTCTCTCTCTCTCTCTCTCTCACGTGATCACAACTACATCTAACTTTTCGCTTACAAGTCATAATTCTTTCACTGACGCTCGTCACCTCCTCACCCTCCAATTAATCCTGCTACACCACCTTTCTTCATCCCTCTCCTCCCTTTCCTGTCATTTCTCACGAGTCAGTTCGCAGTCACCAAGCGTAAAAGAAACTCGCAACATTGTTCTTCCTTGGGGGGATTTTTATGCATGGTCGTGGAGAGTGTTGACGTGTATATCACCTGCTCTCTCTTCTAACTTTGTAGGGCTGTCTCACAGGCAATAGCTTTTTTTTTTTTTTTTTTCACCCTTCTGGTGATTCTAGGATAGGTTGTTTCTTACTTTCCTCCCCTCCCTATTAGCTAGGAGCAGTAGTTGTCTGTTCCTGTACACTGAGATTACTTTTGCTTATTGCCCACGGAGGGTACCCCCAACTGATCGCTCTGGGGCGTGAAATAACACGGTCGGTCCTCCCTGGAGTGGTTTGAGAGGGCAATTTCACCCTTAGGTGTGTGGTCTCTGGTTGTTCGTCCCTTGCTTGCCTTTCCTCCTTCTTCCCACTTTCCCCGTTAGGGGGAAGTGGTCCCTATGGCGGACGACCCTACTGCGTCCGCCCCCTTCAGGGGGGGTAGGCGGTCCTGACGATACCCCAACGGATTCACGGATTGACCGCCCGCAGACTGAACGGCCCCAGACACATCTCTTGGACATACCTGTGAATAACGCCCAGTATGTCACCCTACATGCTCTAGGTTCTACTCCCTTGAGCAGTCTCAATCCTTTCCTCATCAAGAAAGTGATTGATTACTGTGCTGAGGAGATGGATTAAGTAAAAAAACTTGGTAATGGAGACCTTCTCATCAAAACCGTAAATTCATCCCAGGTAAAAGACTTAATGAAACTGAGTAAATTCCATTCATATGATGTCGAGCCGAAGATCCCGCACGCCATGAATTCCTGCAAAGGTGTTATCACCTGCAGGGATCTCATGGTTATGGAAGAGGACGAGATCATACGGGAACTTCCTTAGCAGGACGTAATCGGTGCCCGGTTTATTACAAGATATTCTGATGGTGTGAGGACGAAGACTGCAACCATTGTCTTGACTTTCAGCAAAGTTTCACTCCCGGACCATGTCAAAGTTGGCTACGAAATTGTTAACGTCAGGCCTTATATCCCCAATCCACTTCGTTGCTTAAGGTGTCAATTGTATGGGCATGGTGATAAGACTTGTCGGGCTTCCCAGTCAGTGTGTGGCAAATGTGGAACACAGGGACATGATGCTGAACACTGCACATCGGAGACGGTACGTTGCTTTTGCTGGAAGGGCGCACACTCCACTTCCTCTAGAGATTGTCCCAAGTGGAAGGGGGAGGAGGTCTGCGTAGTGAAGCAACTGAGGGCATTTCCTACTACAAAGCTAGGAAAAGGGTGAAGGAGTTGCATGCAACTCCCACGCCGAATAGCTCCTATGCTTTGGCGGTAATGTCTCGTCCCGTGATGTGCACCGTGGAAACGCAGACTGACCCTGAACCTGTTCCTCTTGCCTCACACTCTACGTCTCCATCTGAGCCTCCTGTCCAATCCACCTCTCAAACTGATACCCCTGTTGCACCTACCTACTCTCAGGCTGCTGCTGCCTCTCAGTCAGCCAAGCCTAAACCGAAGCCTGACAACTCTAGTAAGAATAACATGACCACCCTTACCAAGTTACGACCTCATGTTCTTCCTGCTCCTGGTCCAGCGAGGAAGAGAAAAGGGAGCTCTTCCTAGGTGGAATCTGGGACCCTAGTTATTGACGAAAACATGGAGGTTTCCATCACCAAGCACTGGGATAGGTCCGCCAGTAGTCGCTCGCCTGCTGGCAGGTGGCAAAAAAAGCCTAAGCACACTGGCCCCCAATGTAAATCTTAAACCACTGCATTCACTGTATTACAGTGGAATTGTAGAGGTATTGGGAATAAATTACAAGATATAGCAATCTTGCTTTCTATACACAGGCCAGACATTGTTTGTTTACAGGAGACGCGCCTGGAGGATCATCCTGATCCTCCACAGTTAAAACACTACCACCCGTATAGAAGATATGAAGGTCACGGAGTAGCCATATACACACATAAATCACACCCACAAACGGAAGTGATTCTAAAGTCTACTCTGGAAGTGGTCACGTACAGAGTAAAATTTAATAACACGTATCTGTCTATTTGCTCTCTGTACTGTCATCCACAAGGCCTCATTGATAGTGATGCTTTATATTCACTATATGAACATCTGCCTGGGAATAGGTTAGTGTTGGGTGATTTTAACGCCCATCACTATCAATGGGGTAGCTTGAGGATTGATGGTCGTGGGGAGCAAGTAGCCAACCTAATACTACAGTCCAACCTGTCTTCTGAACGATGGTAGAGCGACTCGTGTAGATAATCGTACTGGTAACTTTTCAGCCATTGACTTATCTTTGGCATCCCCTGGTATACATCAAGATTTCTCATGGGACCCTTACGACGACTCCTTGGGAAGTGATCATTTACCCATCTGTCTTTCTTATACATGCGACATCGTTTTGGACCCTCCACCTCCAAAATTTAACTATAAGAAAGCAGACTGGGGATCCTTCTCAAGGATCGCCAATTAAGATATATCTGGGGAGACCATAGATGTTAAGGTCGAAAATTTAACCCAATCCATATTACACGCAGCTGAGGTTGCTATTCGCAAGACTTCTACAGTTCATGAGAAGCATAGAGCACATTGGTGGACGCCAGATTGTCAACAAGCATTAAGGAAACACAATAGGAGATACAGGATTTTTTATAGTCAGCCCATTGAGGAAAATTTTATTGCATACAAACAGGCATGGGGTGAGGCAAGGAGAATAATAAAAAGGGCCAAACGGTCTTTTGTGTCCACGGTGACTCGTACAACACCATTAAGTAAAGTCTGGTCCACTATAAGAATATTAAATAATAAAAGCCCATACATCCCTGTAACCACCCTGCAGGTGAACAACACCATCTATGACGAGCCCGTGGACATTGCTAACACCCTCGCCAGTAGTTTTTCCCATGTAAGTAGCTCAGCCAATTATGACCAGCGTTTCCAACATCATAAATGCACGGCTGAGCTACAGTTAATAGACTTTGCCACAGAAGACGTAGACTCCCCGTACAACCAAGAGTTTACGCTAGATGAACTGCTCCTTGCCCTTAAGTCCTGTAAAGACACCAGCCCTGGACCAGACACCATCACGTACGGTATGATCCAGCATCTTAACCAGGACAACCTGATTAAGATGTTAGCATTGTACAATGAGATTTGGGCGTCTCGAACATTCCCAAACTCATGGCACTTTGCGCACGACATACCGATACCCAAAGAGGCTGGTCATCTTATGAATCCCACTTCATTTCGTCCTATTGTGTTGACTTCTTGTCTATGTAAGGTCATGGAACGAATGGTAAACAATAGGCATCTTTTTGTTTTAGAGTCAAAGAATTTGTTAAATGATCAACAATGTGGCTTTCGTAAATACAGAAGTTCACTAGGTCATTTAATGAATTTGGAGCATTGTATTGCAGAGGCATTTGCCAATAAAGAATTCATGATAGGGGTGTTCTTGGACATCCATAAAGCCTATGACATGAAATGGCGACAAGGTATACTAATGAAGTCTATGCTTATGGTTTAAGAGGAAATTTGCCTATTTTTATTTCAACTTTCTTAAGGGACAGGACTTTGTCAAATTGCCCCGTAATGTAACATCGGATATATTTATCCAGGAAAACGGGGTGCCGCAGGGAAGTGTGCTTAGTCCTACTTTATTTAGTATTATGATCATTGATATTCTGTCATCAGCTCCCATTCCGAGGAATCTTAAATACTCGCTCTACGCTGACGATTGTGCAATATGGCACTCCTCCCGTAATGCACAATTTTCGGCTGGGCGGATTCAAGCAGCCCTTGACTCCATCCACCAATGGGCCTTGCAGTGGGGATTTAAGTTTTCCATCCGTAAGTGTGCCGCTGTAGTTTTTACGACTCGTAACGTACCTAATATGTGCTTAACTTTGGATAATGAGGCGGTACCTTTTCAAAATTCTGTAAAGCTTATGGGAATTCATTTTGATCATCGTTTGAACTTCAAAATTCATGTTAATAATTTGATTGCTCATTGCGTTAAACCAGTAAATGTCCTCAAGTACCTAGCTGGTACTACATGGGATGCCGACAGAAAATCTTTATTAATTGTGTATAAGTCCCTCATTCGATCAAAGCTAGACTATGGCGCACAGGTGTATGGCTCGGCATCTGATGCCACGCTGAAAGGATTGGATGTGTTGGAGAATAAATGTTTGCGAATGTATCTTGGAGCCGTCTGGTGTATCCACATAGCTCACATGGAAGTGGAGGCGAATGTGCCTCCCCTCCGTATTCACCGTGACCACCTGGCCTTATCGTATGGCCTACGAACATCGAGAAAAAGTAATATCGGCAATGTGGCCTGTACCCCCCTGCGTCAATACCACCACCTTATGCGGGGGGTGCATCGGCCACTTGCCGTTTGCCTCCATTTACTAACTCAGGAGCTTAGTCTGGACCCGTGACTGTGACAAGTTGGTGCTTAAAAATATAGCGCCTTGGGTGCCACCCAGCTTTACAGTGGATGTATCATGGCTCCCAGCATCAAAGGCCAAGGCGCCGGAGGTGGAGGTCCACCACTTGTTTCGTAACATCATCGTTCGTCACTTGGGGTCCCATCAATTGTACACCGATGGCTCCAAGTCGAGTGAATGTGTGGGTGCAAGTGTATGGTCGACTGAATGTGCACTTTGGTATCGGTTGCCGACTCATACATCTGTGTTTACCTCCGAACTTTTTGCTATTGACAAAGCCATGACTATGCTCTCAATTCTAGGCATGACTCATTTGTCATATTTTCTGATTCAAAATCAGCCTTTCAGGCAATTGTATCTTGTACTACGGACTCTCACGAGATCCAGGGCCACATCGTTAATAAGTTGCATTCATGCAACAAGTCATTCACGCTGATCTGGGTGCCTGGTCATTGTCGTATCTACGGCAATGAGCAGGCTGACTTACTTGCCAAGTCGGCTGTAGAGCTCGAGGAGACTTGGGACGTTCCTCGTGATCAACGGTCAAGTCTCTCTCTCAGAAAGAAATCAATAAATCTTCTGTGGCAAGGTCAGTGGACCAGACTAAATATTCCAACTTGTAAGCCGCACCTGGGCGACTGGGACACTGCCAACCGCCCCAGTCGCCTTGAAAAAAAAGTATTGGCGAGAATACGGCTCAATGCCACCATTTTAACTCACATGAAACCATATATGGAAAGACGCTTCCCACCGCACTGTGACATTTGCAATGCGGTGTTATCTATCAGTCATATCATCCTGCGCTGTCGGCGATTTATTCGTGAACGTACTTCACTTATAAATTACTGCGGCTCAGTAGACGTCCCCTTCACCCTTTCCACCATCTTGGGTGATGGGGACATTGTTATGACTGATAAATTGATGGCTTTCTTGAGAGAGACCGGACTGATCAGAGTGATGTGACGATTTTCCTGTATGGTTATGGTTTTTATCAACTGTAAATATGTATATATTGTACTATTAATTAGGGTTGACAGTTGACGTATTTGAAATGTTCCTCATCCCACTGACCTATTTCTAATATTGATGTCCCCTACATTAAATCCCGTTTCTCGACTGACAGTCACAAGCTGATGAGTGCAAGTGTGCAATATAGAAAGGTATTGGACACTTGCAGTCGATGGTGGTCTGTTGGGCGAGGTTCTTCACTTTTTGTACATATTATGTAAATACATTATACCATGTTCCTGAAGTTACTAATTAGGGACGACAGCTGACGTTTATGGAAATGTTCCTGACTTGTCTGGTTCTCTTTCATATATTGATGTCCCCTACATTAGGTTGTGCCTCGACTGACAGTCACCAAGTGATGAGTGCAGGTGTGTAATGTAGAGAGGCATTACATATCTGCAGTCGATGGTGTTCTCTTGGTCGAGGTATTTTTACCATTAGTGTAGGTTTAGTTATTTGTCTCTTTAGGATTTAGTATAGGTTAGTGATTTGTCTGTTAGGTGATTAGTTTCAGGTTCTTTAGATTAGGCATTTTTGTTTATAATGTAAGGTCAATAAATATAAAAATATAAAAAAAATAATAAAAATAAAAATACAAAAAAATAATAAAATAAAAATTATTTATATATGTTAGTTTGATTTATATTATATATATATATATATATATATATATATATATATATATATATATATATATCTATATATATATATATATATATATATATATATACATATATATATATACATATATATATATATATATATATATATATATATATATATATATATATATATATATATATGTACGTGTGATTCAAAGTATGTCTGTATATATGCAGGGAAGTGTGTGTGTGTGTGTGTGTGTGTGTATATATATATATTGTTACATAGCCTATGATTTCATCATCCTTTGTGTAATTTTAACGCACAGTTGCTGCATGTTTGATCACGAGCGTGTTCTGCCTCAGTCCCCCCCTTCTACCGTTATAGTAGAGTAAGTCGTCCTTTCTGTTATTCAGTGCGGGATTGTCGACCGTTTGTCCCCATCGCTTCATTTGCGCGTCCTTATTACAAGTTGTATCAAGCTCTGCTGGCCCCTATATAATGAGCTCAGTCTCTGCATCATTGCCACTTAGATCTGCTCCTCATTTTGTTCACATCTCTGTCCTCCCCTGTACAGATATTATTATTGTGAGTGCTCAAGAAATCTCCAAACATCTAGCAGCTGTGTGTAATTTGAGTATAACCGTTGTTGCATTTTGTTCTTGTACTGTATAGCATAAGTTTAATTTGTAGGCCTAGTGAAGTTTTTGTAATTCGTGTGGGGTTCTTTATGTCAGTCATTTTTGATAATAGTTTGTATCTGTAATAATTTATCTGGCATTCACTGAGTATTATCTGGTATCTCATTTTATCAGGGCTGACTTAGATAAATTTATTCTTGCTAATTTCGTGTTAATAGAGGCTATTGCAGTTAACCATATATTTAACCTGTTTATTTGCCATTACATTATCCTTATGAGTTCTGAATGTTTTGTTGTTAGTTTGTGCATTAAACTTTAACTTGTAATTTTACCTAACTCTTTTGTTTTGAACCTGGAACTTTACGGGACAGTAGTGATTCTTAGCATTCTCACTTAAAGTGTACATTATCTTTCTCTGTTCCGTAACATAAATTTGGCGACCTCATATCAGGATATTCAGGATATTATCATAAGGATATTGTTTGATATTTTGTGACTGTGATATATTCATGATGGCTACTATTTCTACACTTGATGAAGCCAAAGATTTTTTGTCAAATGTGCAAACAGTGTGTGATATAGAAAACAGAACAAAGAATGAGCTTAAGCTTGTTGCTCAACAATTGGGAATTGCAGTTCACTCTCATCATTCTAAAGATCAAATTGTTGGCATGATTAATAAAAGCTTGTTTAATGTAACTCCTCCAAATGAGCAAACGCAGATTGAATTAGCTAAGTTACAGCTAGCCCTGCAGGAGGCTCGTGTGAAGGAAGCTGAATTTCAAGCACAGGCTAAGGAGGCTGAATTTCAGACAAAAGCTAAGGAGGCTGAGTTTCACGCACAAGTTGAACTTGCTAGGATTCAGGCAGACCATGAGTATCGCATGAAACAAGGTGGAACTGGATCATCTAGCTCTGATGATTTTGATGTGGCTAAAAATGTTAAACTTGTCCCTCCTTTTAATGAATCTGATTTAACAAAGTATTTTCAGTTGTTTGAGAGGGTAGCTACAGGTTTTAATTGGCCTAAGGAGTATTGGCCAGTACTCCTTCAAACTGTTCTCACCGGTAAAGCTCAAGTAACTTATGCATCTTTGCCTCAGGATCAATCTGATAATTATGATGTAGTTAAGAGCTTGATTCTTAAGGCCTATGAGCTTGTTCCTGAAGCCTATAGAGTAAAATTTAGGACAACTTACAAGCAAGATAAGCAATCCCATGTTGAGTATGCAAAAATCAAAGAAGATCTGTTAGAGCAGTGGTTAAATTCTAAGAATGTGGATTCTGATTTTGATAAATTTAAGCAGATGATTTTGCTGGAGGATTTCAAAAGGTGTATTAGTAAAGATGTAAGCCTATATCTTGATGAGAAAAGAATAGATAATTTGTCTGATGCTGCAGTTTTAGCTGATGAATATTTTCTCACAAGAGATATTTTAGAGGAAAAAGGAAAGCTGAGAGTCAGTACGTTGCCTCTACTCAGAGTACAGGTAACAGGAAAGAGAATAAGGATGATGTTTCTCAGGAAGTAAATACCAGCTTCACCTCTAGATTTCAGAAAAGTAAATGTACTTATTGTAGTAAGCTTGGTCATACTACGGAGAGATGTTTCAGGTGACAGCGTGATGTGAACAAAAAGGAGTCTTTAAATATTCAGTCAATTGGTCTAGTGTCCACTCTTGAGAGTTCCCAGAATTCTTTAACTGAGTTAACTGAACCTGCTTTGAGGGGTAACTTAAATTCTCATGATGGAGCTCCTCTTTTGAGCAGTAACGTGGGTGACACTCTCAAGAGTTCATGTGCTAATTTCCTGTCTGATGGTTTTGTCAGTCCTCTGGACAGTAATGACAGGAAATCAGTTAAAATATATCGTGATACAGGTGCTTGCCAATCCCTTATGCTGACCAGTGTTCTAGGCTCTAATTTTAATTCCTCTGATGAAACTGTAATCTTACAAGGTGTAGGGAATAATTACTTCTCTGTTCCTCTGTGCAGAGTGAATTTAGAGTCTGGTTTTGTTAATGGTTCTGTTATGGTTGGGTTGGTTGAGACACTCCCAATGTCAGGTGTAACTTTCTTACTTGGAAATGATATTGGTGGAAGTCAAGTGTGTCCAGCTCCTCAGTTGTCTAGTGAGCCAGTGGCTGCGTCCCAGGATTGTGATGTCCCTGATGTGTTCCCTGCATGTGCTGTCACTAGGGCTAAGTCTAAAGTTACTGGTGATTTAGAGGATAATGATGATGATGATGTTATCCTAGCTGACACTTTTCTTGCTAATTTGGACCACTCACCAGATGAGGCAGTACCCCGTAGTGTTGATAATTTGTCTCGTCAAGAGTTGGTTGAGTTGCAGGTTGCTGACCCTGAGTTGAAAGGTCTAGCTAACTCTGCTTACAGTGAAGAAGAGTCAGCCGGTGCTTCTACTTGTTATTATGTAAAGTCAGGAGTACTTATGAGAAAGTGGAGACCCCCAACAGCATCAGCCGACTGTGAGTGGGAGGTTGTACATCAAGTTGTCATCCCTCGTGTTTGTAGGCAGGATATCATTAGAGTGGCTCATGATTCCAGTTTGGCAGGACACCTTGGAGTGAGGAAGACTGTGGCACGCATTTTGAAACACTTCTACTGGCCAGGTATCTTCAGGGATGTTTCCTGGTATTGTAAGTCTTGTCACACCTGTCAAGTTGTGGGGAAGTGTAATCAGACCGAAAAGGTTGCACCTCTAGTTCCCATTCCTCCTTTTGAGGCGCCTTTCACCCGTGTGTTGGTGGATATTGTGGGCCCTCTTCCTAAGACTTCTTCAGGATTTTCTTATGTGTTGACCATGATTGATATGGCTACTCGTTATCCTGAAGCCATTCCACTTAGAAACATCTCAGCAAAGAACGTGGTTAAGGAAATGCTAGGGTTCTTCACAAAGTTTGGTCTGCCCAAGGAGGTACAGTCAGACCGAGGAAGTAATTTCATGTCAAATGTTTTCAAGCAGTCTCTGAAAGAGTTGGGCATCTCCCAGATCACGTCTTCAGCTTACCATCCCCAGACCCAAGGAGCGTTGGAGAGATATCATCAAACACTCAAATCGATGCTCAAGAAATACTGTTTGGAACATCAGAAAGACTGGGATAAAGGTCTTCCATTCGTTGTGTTTGCTGCAAGAGAATCTCCAAATGAATCACTGGGCTTCTCACCTTTTGAACTACTGTTTGGCCATGAAGTAAGAGGACCCCTTAAGTTACTCAAGGAATGCTGGCTGTCGGAGGAAGACGACGTCAACCTGCTGGAGTATGTGATGAATTTCAAAGAACGGCTGTCCACTGCTTTACAGCTGGTGAGAGAGAATTTAGGAGCTGCTCAGGAGAAGATGAAGACCTGGTATGATAAGAAGTCCAGGTTACGCCACTTTCAGCCAGGAGATCAGGTTTTGATTCTGCTACCAGTTCATGGGCAACCTCTTCAAGCCAAGTTTAGTGGCCCTTATTTCGTGGAGAAGAAACTCAGTGATGTCAGCTATGTCATCGCCACACCAGATCGTAGAAAGAGCAAGCAACTTTGTCACATCAACATGCTAAAGTTATATCACAGGCGGGACGAAAATAATCCAGTCTGCACTGTAGCTGTTCCACCCGAGTCTGCAAGTGAAGCTCTCCCATGCAGTATGAGCCTGAGTGATAGTTTGGGGAAGAATCCTGATATCATGAATGATCTCCAGACTAAGCTTTCTCATCTACCTCCCAAGGAAAGGCAGGAGTTTTCGGCATTACTGCAGGAGTACCTGCAAGTGTTCCGTGCCACTCCAGGAAGAACCACTGTGTTGATGCATGATGTCGATGTTGGAGACGCAAAGCCAATTAAATTGCCTCCTTACCGTGTGAACCCAGTGAAAGTTCCTCTCATCCAGAAGGAGCTTGGCTACCTGTTGGACCACAAGATGATTGAGCCCTGTCAGAGCGAGTGGAGTTCTCCTGTCACTCTAGTCCCTAAGCCAGGTGGGTCACATAGGCTTTGCATCGACTACAGACGTGTTAATCAGATAACTAAAACAGACACTTACCCTCTCCCTCGTGTGGAAGATTGCATAGACAAGATCGGAAAGGCTAGGTACATAAGTAAGTTTGATTTGTTAAAGGGATACTGGCAAGTACCTATGACTGAACGTGCTAGGGAGATCTCATGTTTTGTAACATTAGGAAAGACATTTGCATGTTCTGTAATGCCATGTACAGACTGTTTTAGAGTAATAAGAAATTTCCTTTGTAAATTTCTTTTTCTTTGTGGGGAGGTGTTACATAGCCTATGATTTCATCATCCTTTGTGTAATTTTAACGCACAGTTGCTGCATGTTTGATCACGAGCGTGTTCTGCCTCAGTCCCCCCCTTCTACCGTTATAGTAGAGTAAGACGTCCTTTCTGTTAATCAGTGCGGGATTGTCGACCGTTTGTCCCCATCGCTTCATTTGCGCGTCCTTATTACAAGTTGTATCAAGCTCTGCTGGCCCCTATATAATGAGCTCAGTCTCTGCATCATTGCCACTTAGATCTGCTCCTCATTTTGTTCACATCTCTGTCCTCCCCTGTACAGATATTATTATTGTGAGTGCTCAAGAAATCTCCAAACATCTAGCAGCTGTGTGTAATTTGAGTATAACCGTTGTTGCATTTTGTTCTTGTACTGTATAGCATAAGTTTAATTTGTAGGCCTAGTGAAGTTTTTGTAATTCGTGTGGGGTTCTTTATGTCAGTCATTTTTGATAATAGTTTGTATCTGTAATAATTTATCTGGCATTCACTGAGTATTATCTGGTATCTCATTTTATCAGGGCTGACTTAGATAAATTTATTCTTGCTAATTTCGTGTTAATAGAGGCTATTGCAGTTAACCATATATTTAACCTGTTTATTTGCCATTACATTATCCTTATGAGTTCTGAATGTTTTGTTGTTAGTTTGTGCATTAAACTTTAACTTGTAATTTTACCTAACTCTTTTGTTTTGAACCTGGAACTTTACGGGACAGTAGTGATTTTTAGCATTCTCACTTAAAGTGTACATTATCTTTCTCTGTTCCGTAACAATATATATATATATATATATATATATATATATATATATATATATATATATATATATATATATATATATATATGTTTGTATATATATATATGTATATATGGGTAGCTGTATATACATATATATATCTGGCCTTAATGACCAGAGGCTTTCCCCAATGGTCGATAGGCAAAAAGAAAAAAAAAAAAAAGTTCTTCCTTGTATGTACATTGTGCACCAATAGGTTCATTGATACATATTCTTTTGCACTGTGTAAATGTCTACCAATATGCCATCACTATATCTTTGTAGTTATTTCTATACCACTAAATAATTTCAATATGTATGGGTATATACGTGTGTATGTGTACTATTGTACACAAATATCTGTTGCAATGTATGCTTTTATTTTGTAATTATTATATCTGTATGTTCTGTACCAATATGTTGATAAGACTTCAAGAAAATTATGATATCGTCCAATACCTTTAACATCCTGTATCTCAATAGTTTTCGAGTCAATTTTTAATAGGAAAATTTTATAGCATCTTTCCTATCACAACCTTCTTTCTGATCGTCAGTATGGGTTCCGTCAGGGACGCTCCACTGACGATCTTCTCACCTACCTTTCAGACTCCTGGTCATCCTCCTTTCGGGACTTTGGCGAAAGCTTTGGCATTGCATTTGACATCTCAAAGGCTTTCGATCGAGTCAGGCATAAATCTTTAATTTCCAAACCTCCCTCTTACGGTTTCTATCCTTCTATCTATGCCTTCATCCATAGCTTCCTTTCTGGTCGTTCTATAGCCGCTGTTGTAGACGGCCATCGTTCTTCTCCTAGATCTATCAACAGTGGTGTTCCTCAGGGGTCTGTCCTACCACCAGCTCTCTTCCTTTTATTCATCAATGACCTTCTAAGCTGTACATCTAACCCTATCCACTTGTTGATGACTCCACTCTTCATTTTTCCATTCGGTTCCCCCAACGTCAATCTCAGCAGTTACTTCAACAAACAAGGGATGAGGCTATGGCACACCTACTCTCTGATTTGGCTCGTATCTCTGACTGGGGTAAAAATAATCTTGTTGTTTTTAATGCATCAAAGACCCAGTTCTTACACTTATCAGCCCAACATAATCTTCCACAGGTGTACCCACTAATGTTTAATAATATTCAGCTTAACCCTACATCATCCTTGAACATGCCTGGGGTTTCATTCACACCGGACTTATCTTGGAAAGATCATATTACATCTCTTGTAAAATCTGTTTCCAAGAGATAAGGTGTGCTAAGCCGACTCCGTTTCTTCTTTACCCCTGCACAATTGTTGACTCTATACACAGGTTTTATCCGCCCCTGTGTAAAGTACAACTCACGTGTGAGGAGGCTTCCCACATACAGCTCTTCTCAATAGGGTGGAGTCAAAGGCTTTTTGTCTCATTAACTCTCCTCCTCTTGCTGGCTCCCTTCAACCTCTGTCTCTTCGCCACACTGTTGCATCTTTATCTCTTTTCTATCGCTACTTCAATGGTCACTGCTCCTCTGAACTGTCTGCTTGCATTCCTCCACCTCTACGACGGGCAAGTAGCACCCGTCTAGCAGCAAACTCTCATTCTTTTTCTGTCCAACTCTCTAATGCAAGAGTTAACCGTTACTCCCAGTTCTTCCTTGATGCAACAGGTCAGCTCTGGAACTGTCTCCCTCTGTCTGTATTTGCTGCTACCTATGATCTCCAGTCTTTCAAACGCAGTGTGTCCAGGCATCTCGAAATGATCGGATCTTGAATTTGGCTTGTATTTTGTTTTTCTTTTGGAAGGAACAGTTATTGCTGGCTCGTGGCCTTTGGTTCCTTCTTCCTAGCATAAAAAAAAAAAAGTAGTCATCTGTGTGCTCCTGCAGTCTGTTCTGTATGAACATGTTTGTTATAGCTAACTATATAATTTGTAAACAGTGTTTATGTTAATTTATTACGACCTGCTTTGCGAAGCGAGCGGAGTGGTAATGTTTTCTGTTGTGATGTTGACTTTGTTTGTGTATGGGTGAACAAGATATCTCATGAACGGCTTGAACTATCAACATGAAACTTTCAGGGTATTAAGATATGGCCAAAATCTTGGACGAATTCGAAAATGGCCACTCGAGGTCAAGGTCACCAAAGTGGCAGCCAAAGGCCAACTAGTGACCTTTGGTGACCTTGACCTTGACCCCGAGTTCCCATTTTCGAATCCGTCCAAGATTTTGGCCATATCTTGATACCCTGAAAGTTTCATGTTGATAGCTCAAGCCGTTCATGGCATATCTTGTTTACCCACACACAAACAAACTCGCAACTGAAGACATTACCACTCCACTCGTTTACCACCCGCGTTGCGAAGCGAGCGGAGTGGTATTATTTTCAGTTGTGAAGTTGGCTGGCTGGCTTTGTTTGTGTGTGTTTTACATCCCGAATTTGCGTCAAATAAGAAATGGAGGTGCAAAATTATGTGCCGAGGGAAAACTTTCTGGCTACGTGGGCGGTGAGATCCCATCGTGAGATGGTGTCTTGTTCAACTATGTTTATATAAATGTACAGTGTACTGTACGTGTATAATTATTATATATACTGGATGTATGTATATACTTGTCTGTTTATGCATATAAACATATGTATGGAATTTTAAGTTAGTTGTACGTATGTGTGTGTGTATTCTTGCGTGTGTGTAATGTGTGCAGGCATGTATGCATGCGGGCGTGTATATGCCTATATATATGTGTATATAACATGACCGTTTATTTCTAAGTGCAGATCTGTGTAACCACTACGAGTGTACACCATATACGTCCGATGAATGATTATGAACACTTAGATGTAAACAGTGCTGTTATGGATCACAGAAAAACGAGCTTGAGTTGATGCACCGGAGGAGTACCAACTATGTGAGCTGTGTTCGCTGCATTCATGCTGTTGTTCTCTCACAGGATGGGGGACGCTGCTCAATAAACTAGCCCGTTTGGGCAAAATTGAAATTGAATTCTCTCTCTCTCTCTCTCTCTCTCTCTCTCTCTCTCTCTCTCTCTCTCTCTCTCTCTCTGCAACATTCATTCCACGTCAAATAAAAATTCTCTTTCAAAGTCCTCTGGCACTTCAGCTTTTACAACACTTTCCTCGGTTTTCCTCCATCACTTTTATCATTCTCTCTGTCGAAACTTCAGCAGTTTTCCTCGTTTTTTTACTCTCTCTCTCTCTCTCTCTCTCTCTCTCTCTCTCTCTCTCTCTCTCTCTCTCTCTCTCTCTCTCTCTCTCTCTCTCTCTCTCTCTCTCTCTCTCTTAGCAGAAAGAAGACAAGAAGGAGAAATAAGAAGAGAAAGGTTGTTGTGGTAATCGAATCCGTTAGCTTTGAGTGAAAAAAAAAAAAAATGCCTGAGGTGGTGCTAGATGATGTTTGGCACCGAGCTATAACTTCTTTTTCGTATTTAGTTATGTTCAGTTACATGAAAGTCGGTCACCTTGTTTATCAGTCCACTGTTTTATTAGTTACATGTTTGTATGCACTTGTCTTTTATTAGTCATTCAGTATAAGATCAAAGCTCCGGGGAACAATGGGGTGAGGGCCAGGCATGAGAGGGTCCAGACTGCTGATGAATATAACAGTGCAGGAAGAGGAATATACGAGTACAGAAGTAAAATAATGACGGTGAGGAGAGGAAGACCGAGAACGAAGTGGTGAAACAAAGCCGAGTAGGGTACGAGGCAGGGAGGGCGACGTACGATGTAGGATCGTTAATGAGAATGGAACGAAAATGCCTGGAGGTGTTTTTACCCATACCAACTGTCAAAGGATACGATCTGGAGCAGCATATAGGTTGGTGATAGACAGAAATATATATCTATATCTATCTATCTATCTATATCTATCTATCCATCTATCTATCTATCTATCTATATATATATATATATATATATATATATATATATATATATATATATATATATATATATATATATATATATATATATACAGAAAAGAGAGACAGACAGACAGACAGACAAAGGGGGGGGAGGTGGTGGTCTGCAGTCGATTTTAGGCTTGGGCAGGGAACAGTTTACGGATTTCAAGTTCATAAAAGCAGACTTTACTGATTTGCCAGAAGACCCGCCGACATGTAAAAGTACTCCCGCTAATACCAATTCATCAGTCCTGCATTAGACAGCCCTAGCATACATTCGGTATGGACGGTGGGTTTTTGTGCTGGGATGGTGACATGACATGTTTTTTTTTTTTATGTGAGGAAGAAGGAACCAAAGGAAATGCGCCCGCAAAACTGTTCCATCCAAGAGAAAGACAAATTACAAGAGAGAGCCAAATTCAAGATCCATTCATTTCGAGATGCCTGGACACACTGCGTTTGAAAGACTGGAGATCATAGGAAGCAGGAAATACAGACAGAGGGAGACAGTTCCAGAGCTGACCTGTTGCATAAATGAAGGACTGGGAGTAACGGTTAACTCTTGCATTAGAGAGTTGGACAGAAAAGGGGTGAGAGTTTGCTGCTAGACGAGTGCTATGAGCCCGTCGTAGAAGTGGAGGACTGCATGCAGACAGTTCAGAGGAACAGTGACCATTGAAGTAGCGATAGAAAAGAGATAAAGATGCAACACTGCGGCGAAGAGACAGAGGTTGAAAGGAGTCAGTAAGAGGGAGAGAGTTAATGAGACGAAAAGCCTTTGACTCAACCCTATTGAGAATAGCTGTATGTGGGGAGCCTCCCCACACATGAGAGTTGTACTCCACACAGGGGCAGATAAAACCCCTGTATAGAGTCAACATTTGTGCAGGGGCAAAGAAGGAATGGAGTCGGCTTAGCACATCCAATCGCTTGGAAACAGATTTTACAAGAGATGTAATATGATCTTTCCAAGACAAGTCCCGAGCAAATGAAACCCCAAGCATGTTCAACGATGATGCAGGATTAAGTTGAGTATTATTAAACATAAGTGGGTATACCTGTGGAAGATTTTGTCGGGTTGATAGGAGCAAAAACTGAGTCTTTGATGCATTAAAAACAACCAGATTATTTTTAACCCAGTCAGAGATACGAGCCAAGTCAGACATTAGGTGTGTCATAGGCTCATCCCTTGCCTGTTGAAGGAACTGCTGAGATGGACGTTGTGGGAATCGAATGGAAAGGTGAAGGGTGGAGTCATCAGCGTATGAGTGGATAGAGTTCGATGTACAGCTTAGAAGGTCATTGATGAATAAAAGGAAGAGAGTTGGTGATAGGACAGAGCCCTGAGGAACATCACTGTTAATACATCTAGAAGAAGAAAGATAGCTGTCTACAACAGCAGCTATAGAACGACCAGAAAGGAAGCTAGAGATGAAGGCACAGATAGAAGGATAGAAACCGTAAGAGGGCAGTTTGGAAACTAAAGATTTATGCCAGACTCGATCGAAAGCATTTGAAATGTCAAGTACAATGGCAAAGCTTTCGCCAAAGTCCCGAAAGGAGGATGACCAGGAGTCTGGAAGGTAGGTGAGAAGATCCCCTGTGGAGCGTCCCATGACGGAACCCATACTGACGATCAGAAAGAAGGTTGTGATAGGAAAGATGCTTTAAATTTTTTCTACTAAGAATAGACTCAAAAACTTTTGAGATACAGGATGTTAAAGGAATTGGACGATAGTTAGATGGTTGGGAATGGTCACCCTTCTTTGGGACTGGCTGAATGAGAGCAAACTTCCAGCAAGAAGGAAAGGTACAAGTTGACAGACAAAGGCGAAAGAGTTTGTCTAGGCAGGGTGTAAGCACAGAAGCACAGTTCTTGAGAACAACAGGAGGGACTCCATCAAGCCCATATGCCTTATTAATACTGAGGCCAGTGATGGCAGAAAATACATCAACTGAAGAAATTTTAATGTCAGCCATGAGGAAGTCAGAGGGGGGAAGTGATGGAGGAACAGCACTGGAATCGCCTAAGGTGGAATTGGAGGAGAAAGTTTGAAGAAAGAGATCTGCTTTATCAGTAGAAGAAATAGCTACAGAGCCATCAGAGTTGAAAAGAGGAGGGAAGGATGATGAGGTAAAGTTGTTAGAAAGGTTTTTGGCAAGGTGCCAGAAGGAGTGGGAAGAGTTCGAGTTAGAGAGTTGAGAGCATTTAGTATGGATGAAGTTATTTTTAGTAGAGCGAAGAACAGACTTAGCACGAGTCCGGGCAGAAATGTATAAAAGATGTGATTCAGGGGTGGGCTGGCTCTGGTATCTTTTATAGGCCCCCTCCTCGTTGCGGACAGCATTAGAACAAGCGTGATTAAACCAAGGCTTTCGTGCATTAGTCAAAGGATATGAGAAAGGAATGTATGCTTCCATGCCCGAGAGAATAACCTCCGTAATGCGCACGGCACACTCAGATGGCTCCCGGCCATGGAAGCAATAATCATTCCAGGGAAAATCAAAGAAGTACTGCTTGAAGGCCTCCCAATCCGCAGCTCGAAAGTGCCAGAGACGACGTTTTTTTGGAGGGTCCGCAGGCCGTACCGGAGCGATATGTGGAGGTGTATGGTATGGAGGAGGACTACTCAGCCTTGGGACCAGACTGTGAAGCCTATACCCAGAGTCGGACACACACACACACACACACACACACACACACACACACACACACACACGCACACACACACACACACACACACACACACACACACATACAGACACACACACACATACACACACATACATACACACACACACACACACAGATGGGGTGTGCTTGTGTGTGTGGGGAGACATGTGACATACTAGGCATATAAAAACAAGAAAAACTGGCAGGACCCATTGTTTTAGCGGTCCGTCACTAAGATAACAGGCCCTTCCCACACCACCACTCACCACACCCTTCCCACACCACCACTCACCACACCCTTCCCACACCACCACTCACCACACCACCATTCACAACACCCTTCCCACACCACTAGTCGCCACACCATTCCCACACCACTAGTCGCCACACCATTCCCACACCACCGCTCACCACACCGTTCCCACACCACCAGTCAACACACAGTTCCCACACCACCACTCACCACACCCTTCCCACACCACCAGTCACCACACCCTTCCCACACCACCAGTCACCACACCCTTCCCACACCACCAGTCACCACACCCTTCCCACACCACCAGTCACCACACCCTTCCCACACCACCAGTCACCACACCCTTCCCACACCACCAGTCACCACACCCTTCCCACACCACCAGTCACCACACCACACCCTTCCCACACCATTTGTCAACAGAACCTTGTCACACCAACACTTCAACCCTCCCACTGAGCAAGGACGTAAAAACAGTGGTATCTGCATTTCTGTGATAACTGTATATACCGATTATGTCACTGCTTACTACAATCACCCCTCCATGTTACAAATCATATTATTCTTCTTTCAGCGTTTCCTTAGACGTTAATTGGTGATGCAGAAGTAGGATGTTTACCAATATTTATCAGAAGACCGAATGTTTATGTTGTTATAGTTCGAATTTCCTTTTATGAGTATACTGCCTTGAAATGCATAAAAACCTGGTTCAGTAATACCAAAATGATATAATTAGCTGTGTATGTGTGTGTGTGTGTGTGTGTGTGTGTGTGTGTGTGTGTGTGTGTGTGTGTGTGTGTGTGTGTGTGTGTGGTTACTCTGGACATACACTACGTAGATGTTTCCTTAAGACCACAATAGTCTTTCTGCACACTAACATATGGTTCTTTGGGCCTTCACATATTATCGCTTGGGTACCAGCAATGAGCTGTTTGCATTGGGATGTTTTAAAGTTATCTCATGCAAGGCACACACACACACACACACACACACACACACACACACACACACACACACACACATCTTCTGACAGTAATTATTCTTCTTCCCCAGTTAAATGGTTAGACGAGTTTAACACTAGACGGGAGGGTACATTAAATACGGTAAACAGAAAACAAGGCAGACACGAGAGGCGAATGTCAGCCTGAAGAAATAAAGTTATGGAAAGAGAGAGGAGAGAGAATAAGGAATGAGACGAAAGAGGGAAAAAGATAAAGGAATTGGAAGAAGTGGAGGGAGAAGAGAATTGATAAGGGAAGGAGCGCGACCACTGGCAGAAAACAGGAGAAAAACTGGGAGGGGAAAAGAAAGAATGAGGAAGAGAGGAGAACCTAAGGAAAGGATGAAGATACAAGGGAAGGGGAAATCAACTTAGAGGTAAAGGAGGAAATATTTCACGAAAAATTGTACTAAGTAGTGTAGGAGAGAATAGTAAATTATCATTATCATTGTCATCATCAACATTATCATCGTCACCACTACTATCTCCATCATCATCTTCATTGTCCTGTACTTTATTCGAATTCTTTTTACTACCCTCCACGCGCCAAAGTCAGATGATGGTGTTGTTATCACTGAGATCAATAGGTGTCAGTCTGTAGAACTGGGCAGCAGGACAGCTGGCCGGGCATAAAGATTTCGTTTCTGGGTCAGAACTCAGAAAGTATTCACAATAGAATCATGAAATGTCACGTACTTATGTGTCCTATAGTGAACTGGTGCCTTTTGATAGGTAGAATGCTGTGTCTTAAGTAGTTTTTTTTTTTTTTAATACTGAAAAAGTTGAAAAATCCACAGATTTCAATGCTATCTGCACAAGGAATCTGAATGGCCCAGGTTATGTGTCCTTAAGTCATTCTCCTTACACCCACCTTTAAAAGAAAAGATTGGAGGGAGGGGGGAGGGCCGTTATGCTCTTGGTTAGATGCGCAGGGAGGTGGGGGGATGTGCTTGGACAGATGGAGGGTTGCAGCAGCGTAGCATTGCCTATGTTTTATAGTGGAGTGGGTTGCGATATTAGTAGTTGTAACCTCAGGTTCATCTGAATGTGAGACTAATAGACTGTAGGCTGAAGCTGTACCATTTCTGCTGTCCACCATACCCATTTCAAGGTATAGGGAGGGAGCTGAGGGACATTTACATAACCGACAGTGAAGTCACACATCAAGCCACCAATCGTTCAATCTTATAAATCATACCTTGTATTCCTTTGGTGAAAACTTACACAAAGAACAAAGAAAAGAATGAAAATAAACAAATTACAATAAGGGCTCACAATAGTATATGTTTCTACCGTTTTTGACAACACCTTTTAACATCTCAATCTTCATTTAGTTAATTACAATACAATACAGGTATATTACTTCCAGTCACACTCTTCAAATTATGGATGCTGAAAGTACTGAGACAGCCCTGCACCTACCGATCCAATTGACTGGTTTATTCTCAATGATAGCAAAGAAACGTGGTCAAAGAGAGCAGGAGGAGACATTACTGTCCATTTTATTTGCTGCACGCAACAGCAATAGGTTTTGGTCAACACTCAGCGCACCATTTAACTGACAAACAGAGATGACCATATTATCATCGTAATCCTGTTTTCATTACAATATATTAAATGGGCACAAACCAGAAACAACAGCAGCAAAACTATGATTACTATCAACAGAGTGCCAGTTGGAATGAACAATGTATACGTTTGTTACCAAATTCAACAATTCCTTTTGAGAGACAAAAATTGTCACATATCACGGCAGCCTCCACCATTCATTCAAGAAATTTCATCCTTTGTCAGTGGGTCTGGAATCGTTAACGAGTATGTTTTTCTCCAAACTAACCTCCTTTTATGCCTCCACCCGCCTATGGTGGAGAAGGCATTAAGTGATTTGTTTGTCCGTGGGTGCATGCTGGTGTACATCCACAGCACTTTCTGGGCGATATCTCCTGAACCCATTGACGGATTACCACCAAACTTTTGTCGGTGATGCAGTATAAAGAACTTTGACTTGATTAGATCAGCTAGGTCAAGGGCTCAAAGGTCAAGGTCATATGGGCGAGGGCGCAATATCTCCTGGATCTGACAATGGGTTTCAACCAAACTTTTTTCAGTGATACAGTATGAATGGATGATGAACTGATTAGGTCAGCAACGTCAAGGGGTCAAAGGTCAGGGACATATGGGTGAGGGCACGATATCTCCTGAACCCCTTGATAGATTTCGACCAACCTTTTGTAACAGAAAAATTATGAAGTGACGATAAACTGATTAGATCAGCAGGGTTAAGGGGCCATATGTTACCATATGGGTGTGGGCGAGATATCTCCTGAACCTCTGGACAGATTTCAACCAATATTTTGTCACTGATGTAGTACTAAGGGACGATGAACTGATTAGATCAGCAGCATCATGGGGTCAAAGATCAAGGTCATATGGAGTCGACTTAGTTAATCCTTGTAGGTGCTATATCTCCTGAACCCCTGGACGGATTTCGACCAAACAGTGATACAGTATGAATGGAGAATGAACTCATTAGGTCAGCAAGGTCATGGAGATTGTATGGCGAGTCCGTGTACGAGGCTAGGCAGAGGCATACCGAGCTTTGCTTTGCGTCGACAGCTTAAGGCACGAGCTCTCGGCATTTCATTGTTTTTGTGACCGCCAAAAGCAATTACCTTAGGGAAGGCATACCTTGAAGGATTATAAATGTTCCTATTAACACCTTGATTACCATGACAACATTTATATTGGTTCATTCTATTGTCAGATTATAGTTTCAGAGCGACCTGTCTTAACTGAAGTGTTAAAAATCATTCATGCTTCCATCAGTCTGTCTCTCGTCTGCCTTCTTCTATTTTCCTTCTCAGTCTTACCAGCCTTCCTTTACGGCATTTCATTGACGTATTTTTTTTATATTCACTCTGCCTTCTTTTCGCCTGTTTCTTATCGGTTCTCACCCACATTGCCCTCCTCACTCTTTTGGTCTTTTCTCACTTCCTCTCCGCATTTCTTTGTCCTTTCCGGTTTCTTATCTCCTCCAGCCTCCTTTTCATCTTTTTCTCGACTTGTCTATTTCTCATTCTTTTTTCTTTCCTCTGTCCTTGGCCATCACTCTTTCTCACTCCTCCCTGTCTCTTTCTTCTTCTTTCCCCTCACACAAGGTCAAGTGGCAATAACCAACTTTCTTTTTTATTTTAATTCTTGTCGAGGGGGAGTTGCGTGATTCAGAGAGGATGCAGGAGTGTGGTTGAGAGTGGTTGGGAAGAACTTAACTCATTTGCGCCCAGTGTCCTCAGTACAGGACGGAACTGGTCCCGGGGTAGAGACCTATGAGTTTCGCGACTATGAGCCGATAGGCGGTGCACAGTACGCTTAGGACCCTTCCAGCACAATCCCTCACACATGAGCCCTGGGAGCTAATGGGTTAATAAACCATCCCCTCAACACCTGTGCTCTCTCTCTCTCTCTCTCTCTCTCTCTCTCTCTCTCTCTCTCTCTCTCTCTCTCTCTCTCTCTCTCTCTCTCTCTCTCTCTCTCTCTCTCTCTCTCCTTGCATACTTTTTTAACACCCTCTTCCTTTACATTCTCTCCATCCATTCTCTCCCTCTGTACTTATTTTCTCCCATTTTCTCTCTCCTTCTTTAATCTGAACCCGTTTCACTTCCTCCCACATCGCCTTCCTCCCACACCCACTGTAAAACCCTCTTCGCTGCCCCTCCTTGTCTCAACTTTATTATTCATTTCCTAGGTTTTGGTTTCCCTAGTTCCAGATTCCCTGCTACTGGCATCATTTTTCCGTGCATATAAGACAAAAAAAAAATCTCTTCAGTGTCCACAAGGTGTACTACATATATTTTTACATAAACACAGTCACCATCTCTTCAGACAACCCAAGCTTGCATTCTCCACTCCCTGCCTCGCGAAAATGTTGGTCCCTCCCTCTATACCTCGTGTGTCCTCTCAACGTATTCACAGCAGGGTTATTCACCACAAGTGTCCCTCGCTTCTCACTCCTCATTCATGGTTGTCCCACTTGCTCCCCTCAGCGCGTCGTTCACAGTATTCTTTCTCAGTCATGCCCCCACGTTCTCCCACTGTTTTCGCCTTATTTTCATGTGAGAGGAAAAACAAAATTACGATAGAAGCCAAATTCTTCCTTCCAAAGAGGCGAAACGGCAAATCAGTTTCGTGCGGATATATAAATGCAACGTCCTAATCACACTATTACTTATTAATTTTATTATTATTATTATTATTATTATTATTATTATTATTATTATTATTATTATTATTATAATCACCCGCCTTTAGAAGGCGGAGCAATAATGTCTTTGTCTGCCTCTGTGTGTGTGTGTGTGTGTGTGTGTGTGTGTGTGTGTGTGTGTGTGTGTGTGTGTGTGTGTGTGTGTGTGTGTGTGTGTGTGTGTGTTTTCCGATTTTATCTCATGAACGGCTTGAGCTATCAACATGAAACTTTCAGACTATCAAGATATGGCCAAAATCTTGGACGGGTTAGAATATGAGCACTCTGGGTCAAGGTCAACGTCACCAAAATGGCTGTCACAGGTCAACTAGTTTTTATCGCCCACCTTTAGCACCATTATATCTCATGAACGGCTTGACCTATCAACATGAAACCTTCAAGGTAGCAAGATATGGCTAAATTTTGGACTTGGCCAAAAGCATATTCTGGCAGGCGGTTAGCACTCAGATCCCGAATGCTTTTCTTTCATTAGTATTGTTATTATCAATATCATTATTATTGTTAATTGTTTTTGTTATTATTATTATTATCATGGTAGGTGATTGGGACAATCATCCAATCACTTAATGTAGTGCTGCCTACTTCTTCTGTCACCTTTATCAATCTTTTTCAGCATCTGCCCTCCACTCTTCCTATTTCTCCCACTTTCCTGTCACTTTTTATTACTCTTTTTTCTTTTTCTCGTGGCTTTACATAGAAAGCCTAATGGTTTCCTGAAAGAGAACAAACCATTTACAACTCTTGGTGGTAACCATATAGCCAACCCATACGTGTTCCCTCCGTGTCAGCAAGTGGGTTGGCGGAAGTTTAGTAGGCCTCCTCGTCAAACCACTAACTCAAAGACAAACGGCCAACCCTTTCCGGAATTATGGCGTCTGGCTAGAAGTAGTAGTAGTGGTAGTGGTAACGGTAGTAAGCAAAAAAGAAAATATAAGAAGAAATTCTCAACACAAGCATGGTGCGTATTTATATTTGACTGCAGCATGGAATGTAAGGGGTGCGAATGATGGGGTGAAAGAGAGATTGTCTAGGTGCTTGGGGATGCAAAAGTGGACATATCTGGATTAACTGAGACTAAATGGGGAGGTGAGAGTGCGATCAGGTGGGAGTATGAATGGCGTATATTTGGGGGAGTAGGTGAGAATGAGAGGGCAAAAGAGGGTGTATGTATTGTTGTGTGCAAGAAATGGAAGGAGAATATAAGAGAGAATGGATCAGTTGGTTCAAGGATTGTGTGGGTAAGACTGAAAAATGGAGCACGTGGGCGATTATGTGTGTGTATGCACCAACGCAAGATCGTGCAAGCAGAGTGAAAGAAGAGTTCTGGACAAATGTGGAAGCATGCATGGAAAATTTTGAGAGGAATGAGAGAGTGTATTTTACTGGAGATATGAGCGGAAAGTAAATGCGATGGTCGATATAGTAGTTGGTGAGTGGAAGTGCCTGCAGATGTGGATGAGAACGGCAGTGTTCTAGCGGACATTTGTGCGGGGAGAGGGCTGGTGATAGTTAATACCTTATTTAGGCACATAATGATCCACAGGTATATGTGGCAAGTGATGATCCACGGGTATATGTGGCATGAACGGAAGGCAATGATTGATTATGTGTGTGTGTGGATGGCAGAATGAGAAGGTATGCAGTGGATGCAAGTGCATACAGAGGTTGGAGGAGTAGACTTTCTGACCACCAGTTGGTGGCGGTGAAAGTCAAGCTTGCTGTAACTGAAGGAGGGAAGGACAGGAGGAAGTACCTCATACAAGGAGGACTGAAAGGTTGGAAGAGGATGGAAAAAGAGGCAGAATATAAAAGGGAAGTTGAAAAACGATTCGATGAATATGATTTCGAGCAAAAGAGGAGGTGGAAGGTGTGTGCAAGATATTTACAGAAGAAATTTGTGCAGCATGTGAGGTGGTGTGTGGGGTGAAGAGAAGAAAAAAGGGGGTGCAAGGAACAGCACGGTGGAATGAAGAGGTGGGACAAGCTGTGGCACAAAAGAAAGCATATAGTGAGTGGATGGGAAGCAGAGGCATGGAACAAGTTGAGAGACAGTCACAGGATGAGAAAAGAATGTGTGCTTCCATGCCCGAAAGAATAACGTCCGTAATACTCAAGGAACACTCAGATGGCGCTCGGCCATGGAAGCTATAATTATTCAAGGCAAAATCAATGAAGTACTGTCTGAGGGCCTCTCAATCTGCAGCTCCAAACTGCCACAGCCGCCACTACATGAGAGGGTCCACAGGCTGTACCGGAGCGATAGGACACGTTAAGGTGATAAGATTGTGATCAGAGGAACCCAATAGAGAGAAATGATTAACAGCATAAGCAGAAGGATCAGTTGTAAGGAAGAGGTGCAGTGGGTTGGAACTCTCTCCATGGTGGTCAGAGAGGTGGGTAGGGTGCTGTACAAGCTGTTCTTGGTCATTAAGGACAGAAAAATGCAGGCCTGTTCACCAGGTAGATCAGTGAAAGCTGAGGAGAGTCAAAAGTTGGTGCTGGTAACCACTGAAATCTCATAAAATGGTGATTCAAGAGTGAAGGTAACTTCATAGGATGTGTGCCTTCTTAGATGTAAGATAGTTGAAGAACTTTTCATAGTTAGTAGAATTAGGAGATAAGTGAACAGGACAGATATATTTAGACAGAGAATGACAGGATCACCAAAGCCAAAGAGTAGAGAATTCAGAAGATTCAAGTTCAAGAACATGAGACCATGTCGATGTGTACATATACACGGCAGCCACGTTTGGCATTGAAATGAGTAACAGATAACGTTGGAGAATACAGAGAAAGGCTTGCTATCAATCCTCTCAGACAGTTGAATCTCTGTGAGGAAGAGAAGGTGAGGTTTTGAGGAGAGGTGGTGCCCAACAGAGAGAAAGTTAAAGGAAAGACCATGAATGTATCAGAAATAAAGAGGTGAGTCAGACAGTGGTTCCAGGGATCTCACTTGGTCGTCACTGGGAGAGGGGTGGATGGTGGGGGCCTTTATGGTCTCCCCTCCCCAGTGACTACAAGGCTTGATGTTGAGACGCCATTTTTTGACAAAATCTTGAATAAGAAGTGTAGCGCGTAACATGCATGTACGGTACTTTGGTGCTGACACTTAGAGGAATTTGTAATGAAGAGTATGCTGGCCTACTCTCTGTGTTACTGAAACACTAAAAAGGTTCAGCAAAGGGGGATGGTCAGAAGCTAGTCCCGAAGGCTGATGAAACAGAAGCTGCAGCTCTCCCTGGCATCAACTTTCCATCCATCTATTGAAATTATCTAAAGAGATGATTTGAAACTTAACTGTTCCAGTTGTTTGCAAGGGCAAAATATAGGACAGGAAAGTAATTGTCTTGTGCCGATGCATAAATTGTTGGTTTTGAAACAAAGCATTGCCCAGTCCAGATACAGCTCTCATAAGGCACGGTCCAGAAACAGTCTGTAGCAGGTGATGAACCACTTGATTTGAGAGATTTACAGACCGAGTCATCTAATGAGTTTAAAGTACGTAAGTTATTGATAAATCGGCCTACTTTCTCTTCAGTTTTAGTTGAAATGCAAAGTTTATCATAATGTCTTAGATTTACGAATTTGTTGCAATCATTAAGGATTTCCTGCATCTTCGATACATAATCCATTTATCTAATAAAACAACACTTTCCCTTTGGCTTTCTCTTATGAAATCGCTAGGAATGAACAAGGATTTGGTAATATGCAAACCAGAAAAAGGGAAAGGTTTTAAGTTATTAGATAAACCGGATTATGTATCGAAGATGCCAGAAGTCCTTAATGGCTGCACCAAATTCATAAAACTAAGATACAGTACGATGATCCATTATGCATTTTGACTAAATCTGAAGCCAAAATTGTACGATTTTTCAGTAAATTATGTCCTCTAAACGCATTAGATTACTCTGTCCGCAGTTCTCTCAAACCAAGCGATTCCTCACCTTCTACAACATAATGGTCTACTAAAAGTTCGTAAACCCTTATTGTCTCCTCGCCCTATTATGGCTGCTTATAATACTGCAACTTATAAACTGCATAGTTAAATTTATTGTTCTCCTCTTAAAAGATTACACAGTCAACAACTACACTGAAAAAAAAAAAAAATCTTTCGAAATCTCCGAATCTTTGTCTGAACTCAGAGTTCCATATTCTTTTTTTTTTTTTTATGGTTAGCTATGATGAAAGATCACTCTTTTTCAGTATTCCTTTAGATGAGACAATTCTCTTTTTTTTTTTTTTTATAATTGGTGTTCCTAGGTATAGTTACTTGTATGGGGATGACTAAATCAGTTTTTTAAAATCTTTTAAGACTATGGGCAAAGGACAGACTTTTTTTATTTTTAATGAACAGTTATATAAGCAAACTGACAGAGTGGCAATGGATCCCCTTTGGGTCCAACATATGCTAATGCATTCCTGTGTTATCACGAGAAGTCTTGGCTAGATAACTGCCCAACCTTTTCTGCATTGTAGGTATGATGTTGACACTTTCATTTTTAAAAAGAAAAAACATGCCACAAAACTTTTAGAGTACCTTAACAAACAACACAGGCATACCTCTTTTAGTATGGAAGTAAAAGCGAATTCTGAACTTTCTTTTGTCTACTTGAAAGTAAGAACGTAAATGGAAAACTTACTTCCTCCATTTTTTCGCAAAGCAACGTTTTCTGGTTGAAGCACCAGGTTCTACAGTTATTGTCACTATAATTTCAAACTTAAAATCATACAAATTTTACTAAATAGAATCTGTTCCTTGTGGTCTCATTTTTATCTGTTTCAAGTAGAAGTCATATTTTTTTAAAGAAGAATTTTATAGATAATGGGTACACTGGATCACTCACTGATAGGACTGTTGGCACATTCCTGAACAACAGGTACAAATCTAAACAACCAGTACTGTCATTAAACAAAAAAGTGATGTTTATTTATGATTCCATATCCCGGTGGCGTACCACAGTAAATCCAGGAGAACTTCTTTTATTGTGTCAATTTTGTCTTCATTTTGACTCCAGATTATTACTTGAAAATTCTTTTAAAATTTGACCATTTTTTTTCATATTAAGGACCGTATGCTGACTGACCTACTGTATGCTCATCTGTTGTTTATAGTTTTAAGTGCCCCATTTACCAAGTGGGGTATATAGACAGCACTTTGCATGCCTATAAATACAGGACAGACAAGCACCTGGGTCACTCGAGCAGATCTGGTTCTAGGCTGTGTTGCCCCCTTCCCTTATCACTACGAAACCACGCTGAGGTGTGTCATTAATTTAGGAAAAAAAAGCATTTTCAGATAATAAACACATGTAAGGAAAACTTTAGAACACTGGAATCCATTTCCATCAGGACTCTGAAACCTACTTTTAATAACACTGGTTCAGCAGTTCCTTTGTACTTAAAATAGAGGGGATTTTTTTTTTTTTTTTTTTTATGCAAGGAAGAAAGAACCAAAAAACAGGAGCCCGCTAACTGTTCCTTCCAAGAAAAAAGAAAACAGTTCAAAACAGAGCCAAATTCAAGATGCATTCATTTCGAGATGCCTGAATACACTGCGTTTGAAAGAAAGGAGATCATAGAAAGTGGGAAACAGCCTACTGACAGGGGGAGACAGTTCCAGAGCTGACCTGTTGCATAAATGAAGGACAGGAAGTAACGGTCAACTCTTGCACAAGAGAGTTGGACTGAAAAGGGATAAGAGTTTGTTGTTGACGGGTGCTACGTGCCCGTCGTAGGGGTAAAAGGATGCAAGCAGACAGTTCAGAGGAGCAGTGATCATTGACGTAGCGATAGAAGAGTGCACCAGTGTGGCGAAGAGACAGAAGTTAAAGGAAACCATTAAGAGGAGGAGAGTTGATGAGACGAAAAGCCTTTAACTCCAACCCATTAAGAAGAGCTGTATGTGGGGAGCCTCCCCACACATGAGAGTTGTACTCTACACAGGGGCGAACAAACACTCTTGTATAAATTCAACAACTGTGCAGTGGTAAAGAAGGTACGGAGTCGGCTTAGCACACCTAATCTCTTGGAAGCAGATTTTACAATAGATGTAATATGATCTTTCCAAGATAAATCCCGAGAAAATGAAACCCTAAGTTCGTTTAAGGATGATGCACGATTAAGCTGGATATAATTAAAAATTAGTGGGTACTCCTGTGGAAGATTGTGTCAGGTTGATAGGTGTAAGAGTTGAGTCTTTGATGCATTAGAAACAAGATTATTTTTACCCCAGTCAGAAAAAAGAGCCAATTCAGACATTAGGTGTGCCACAGCCTCATCCCTTGCTTGTTGAAGTAACTGCTGAGATGGACGTTGCGAGAACCAAATGGAAAGGTGAAGGGTGGAATCATCAGCGTATGAGTGGATAGGATTAGATGTAAAGCTTAGAAGGTCATTGATGAATAAAAGGAAGAGAGTTGGTGATAGGACAGAGCCCTGAGGAACACCGCTATTGATAGATCTAGGAGAAGAACGGTGACTGTCTACAATAGCAGATATAGAACGACCAGAGAGGAAGCAATAAATGAAGAAACAGATAGAAGAATAGAAACCGCAAGAGGGAAGTTTGGAAATTAAAGATTTATGCTAGACGCGATCGAAAGCCTTTGAGATGTCAAGTGCAATGGCAAAGCTTTCTCCAAAGTCCTGAAAGGAGGATGACCAGGAGTCTGGAAGGTAGGTGAGAGAATCGCCAGTGGAGCGTCCCTGACGGAACCCATACTGACGATCAGAAAGAAGGTTGTGACAGGAAAGATGCTTTAAAATTTTTCTGCTAAGAATAGACTCGAAAACTTTTGAGACACAGAATATTAAAGCAGCTGGACGATAGTTGGAGGGTTGGGAATGGTCACCCTTCTTTGGAAATGGCTGAATGAGAGCAAACTTCCAGCAAGAAGGAAAGATACAAGTTGATAGACAAAGGCGAAAGAGTTTGCCTAGGCAGGGCAAAAGCACTAAAGCACAGTTCTTGAGGAGAATAGGTGGGACCCCATCAGGCCTATATGCCTTGTTAGTATTGAGGCCACTGATGGCAGAAAATACATCAGTTCAAGCAATCTTAATGTCAGCCATGAGGAAGTCAGAGGGGGGAAGTAATGGAGGAACAGCACTGGAATCGTCTAAGGCGGAATTAGAGGAGAAAGTCTGAGATAAGAAATCTGCTTTATCGATCGAAGAAATAGCTACAGAGCCATCAGAGCACAAAAGAGGAGGGAAGGATGATGAGGTAAACTTTTTAGAAAGGTTTTTGACTAGGTGCCAGAAGGAGCGGGAAGAATTTGAGTTGGAGAGCTGAGAGCATTTAGTATGGATGATAATATTTTTAGCAGAGCGATGAACAGACTTAGCATGATTCTGGGCAGAAACATAAAATAGATGTGATTCAGGGGTGGGTTGGCTCTGGTACCTTTTATAGGCTTTTTTCTTGTTGTGGACTGCATTAAAACAGACGTGATTAAACCAAAGCTTTTTTGCATTAGTCAAAGGATATGAGAAGGGAATGTATGCTTCCATGCCCGAAAGAATAACCTCCTTAATGCGCAAGGCACACCCAGATGGCTCCAGGCCATGGAAGCAATAATCATTCTAGGGAAAATCAAAGAAGTACTTCCTGAGGGCGTCCCAATCCGCAGCTCCAAAGTGCCACAACCGACGTTTCTTTGGAGGGTCCACAGGCCTTACTGGAGCGATAGGATAGGTTAAGGTAATACGGTTTTGATCGGAGGAGCCCACCGAAGACGAAAAATTAACAGTATGATGCCTTTCCTTTTATTTTTACTGTTTTTTCTCTACAATTATGTAACATAGTTTTACTTAGATATTTTTTCTTTGGGGTTTTAACCACTGAAGGTGGCAGGAATAAATTAAAAATGCAGCTCATAACTATCTTGGTGACTTTATTCCTCTTGCAGTTGAGATTTCCTAAGAACATGCCCATATCTGTAACATCTATCTATCTATCTATTGCCAGACACCTTAATCCCGTATAGGGTGGCACAAACAAATCTCCTCCATGTAGCCCTGTCCCCCGCCATTTCACTGCCCTGCTCCCAGCTCACACCCTCCTCTCTCACATACCTCTCCACTCCATAACATAACATAAACCCCTTAAATCCCATGACATCCGTCTAGTAATTCTTATAACTCTCAGAAGATTCTATTCAAAATAGGAAATGCCTCGTACTGAAGGAATTAGTAAAGGCTATGTTTAACATCCCCAGTTTCAAGTCTCCCACCACCTGACTGAAAGTATCTGGAAGACGTAAAAAATAATCTAAAAATGTGTAGGAGCTAAATGTGTTGTGGTTACGGTCCAAATTTCATAAAACTCTTTTACTGGAGAAGAGATCCAGTGTTCTCGAGCACGGCAAATTAAGTGTTTTTTACCACGTAACATAATTCTCGGTTCCTTTAAGAGCAATCTGTTGATGTGACCCGTTTCCGCACAGACGCTAGGCTTTTTACACCACACCAGTTGTTGTTGTTGTGACCTCTCTCCGCACAGACACTCTTCACACTTTTTTCCCTTCCAGTGACTGTTGTTGTTTTATTGTTGTTACTCGCCGTAACCTCATTCCCCAGACACTCTTAACATTCTATATCATACCTGCTGTTGTTGCTTTCTGTTGACACCATACTATCTTTTTTCACAAGTTATTTTGTTGTGCGTTCTTCCTGTTGCCACCTCACGGTTTTTGTTATCACTGTTGTTGTTGTTGTTGTTGTTGTAGGGGTGTCGCACCTTCCTTCAGACACCGGGTTAAATTCTGCTTTTATTATAGACTGAGGTCCATCCTTTTCTCATCAGTCCCGTCATATAGTGCCATCACTCTTCCTTTGCAGGTCCTCGTCCCGCTTCCACCATACTGTGCCATCACTGATGTTGTCCTAAACTGTCTGTTTATCGCCCTTCCGTTTTGGAACCTTGTTGGCATTGTAGTTGTTTCCGTCTTCATATTTGCCGTGTTGTTGTTACGCTGTCATCATTTCCTCGCCCCAGCACCGACGTGCAGTCTGGTGTCACCATCACTGTCAGTGTTGTGATCCCAGCCCTCACTCCTCTTTATCTGTCGCAGTCCGTGTCAGTATTTCGTAACCCCATGCAGCGGACCTGTTGTGTGATGAATGTGGGTGTGCCGAGTCCTGGCGAGGCTGGGAGCTATAAATGTGTATTAACCATCCCCTTGGCCCACATCACCGGCTGCCCTTGTTTCATGATGACTACTCTGGGAATTTTTCATACCTGAATGAGACAAAGCAATGCTGTTGAAAGGTTGTGCGGACAGAAATGGCTTAATAAATCATTTTCTTATTTGACAGACACTCTCTCTCTCTCTCTCTCTCTCTCTCTCTCTCTCTCTCTCTCTCTCTCTCTCTCTCTCTCTTGCTGTTTTCTGGGCTCCTTGCACATTACTGAAGATGAACAGATGGAGGAAAAACAAATTAAAACAAGAACTCTAAAGTTGATGAAGTAATATTCAAAGAACTCCACATTCTAGATGAAAATACTCTTGTTATCATTACGGACATAATATTAATGGACCTTTGGTATGACTCAAACTTTTTTATTGATTTTGACCTGTGACCTTGAGGTCAAGGTCATTAATATTACACAAATCATGCTCACTCATGACCCACTACAGTACCACCGAGTTTGGTCAAAATCGGCCAAATACATTCCGATTTAGCACTTTCAGGCATGAGATGGCCATTTTGATTTTCCTCAGTATCTCAAAAAGTATTTGTTGAATCAGTATCAATACCCAGGTCCACTAATATACTCTATGTTCACCACTACATACTGGAACATTTGAAAAGCAATCGATTCAGTAGTTTTTGCTGTGCAGGAGCAAAAATTTGAATATATATATATATATATATATATAGTATAGAGAGCGCTAGTACGGCGCTATTGGCGGGAAAAAAAGAGTGCCAAAAGGAGCCTGCAACCATGATACATCGCTCCTGAAAGTTTCAAGTCTCTATCACAAACGGTCTTGTAATACCAGCCTTCTAGATCTTCCCCCTCCTCCCCCCCACAAAAACATATCTAGAATATTAATAAGAACTCCACAATATATAGAGTTCTCAACCCGCCGCGTCCCGGAGACGTGAATTCACGTCCTCACATGATGTGCACTCATATCCCGGAGATGTAAATTAACGCGGCAACATTGCAAGGTCCCTAATTTGCACAATTTTCAATTTTCGCGAGTGATTTCGCAAGTGATTTTTGGCACGTATACACGGGACACCTTCCTCTATTCCTCTACAAGATGCCAAGCAGGGACAATGCCTTACACCGCATAACCTCTCCCCCCCCTGCACGCCATTGTCTCGGCAATTCACCTGTTACCAGTGACCTGGCCAATAAAGACATTCAGGGCCAGAGTGATTCCCCAATCGATGACAATGTGGAGGACAAAGTTTACATAGCATTAGAGGAAGAAACAGTCAGAAATGATGATCAGGTAATGTGGGAAAAGAAGGTCATGAATGGTGATGAGTTAGTGAGTGAAACAATGCTGATAATGCCTATATTACTGATTGAAAACCAATATACTCTTGTACTACATATAAATTCAAACCAAGTAAATAAATAAATACTGTTTATGAGTGGATAAAATAGTTACCCTCCCATAGAACTCGTTTTCATTGGTGCCAGCCTGTTAGAAAACCCAGTCAGGTAAGGAGGTACTCGTACCTGGATCGAGTATTTTAAACCTTAGGTAAGCGATTTCTCTATGAATTTTCGATGTTTCTCACCAAAAGCGGATGTTTGAGCCAAAAAAAAAAAAAAAGGTCCAAAAATGTCGGGACTGGGGCGTACCACTGCCCAGAAAACGTCAGGATGGGGCGGGTTAAATAGGGGAAAAATCGATACACCAGATTACAATTATTCTCCATCGATGAAATAATTAAACACTTGGACTTGAGCTGCTGTAGGTTGCTGCTTGGGGGGAGGGACGAATCTAGGGAAACGAGTTCCAAAGAAAAGAGATTCAGGAATGAAAGGAACACTGACAGACAGAAGTTCTGCTAAATACCAGTGTCGTGATTTAGTCACGAGCACTATTAGATGCCTATATAGCATGGGGGAAGGTGTGGAGAGGCGGAACAATGAATGCAGCTCTATCTTAGCATTTGTCATACTTCCTATGATTTACATTCTTTCAAACGCACTGTCCAGGCATCTCGAAATGAACGAAACTTGAATTTGGCTCTGTTGTATTGTCTTTTTACCTTAGAAGTAATGATATGTGGGCTCCTGGCCTTTGATTCCTTCCTTGCATAACAAAACGTATCTATAGAACAGTGCAAGGGAGGTCAACATTCCTTCTTACATGTGGATGAAGTAGTTTATTTAAAACTAGCAGGGGTATCCGGCGTTCTCCGGGCCAAAAAGGCGAACACTCTAATCCTATTTGTTGTAGTTCAATCTCTCTACTCCAGAAAGACCATGTACCTCTTATGCTTTTGAAGAGGGATTATAAGAGGTCCAGGAACTCTCTATTTCAGTGTTCGCAGACTAATGCACAGTGTTTGTGCGCACTTGTTTACTATTACCAGTGACCTCAAATTACTTCCATTGGTGACCTCAAATGACCTCAGAGGTCAACCTCACATAGCCTACGTCCGAACTGGAGGTCATGTGAGTTTCCATGCCAAAAATTGGGCTGCTGGGCCCAGTAGTTCAAGTGTGTATTACCAGTGACCTCAAATAACCTCCAGCCAGTGACCTCAAATGACCTCGGAGGTCAACCTCACATAGCCTATGTCAACTGAAGGTCATGTGAGTCTTCAAGCCAAAAACTGGCTGCAGGGGTACCCGGCGTTGACCTGGCCAAATAGGCAAATACTCTACAAGTGACCTCAAATGACCCAGATCTGATTTTTGACCCCCCTAAAACCATCCTGGGGTCACCCTGATTCAAAATATAAAAGGGTCTGGGGGTCTTTGGCCCTTGGTTAGGGAGTGATTGAGGGACAAACAAACAAACAAACAACATAGCTCTTTTATGTATATATGGTATATATATAGATTGCTGGGATATTAATTACTCTTATAGGTTTGTCTTAAATTGTATCCAGTTGTTTTAGTGCAACATTTCCACATCCACTCCACAACGGTGAGCGAAGCTGACAGCGCACATGACTCTTGTAAATTACAGCTAACTGCTCATTAATAAAGAAATTATGAATTTTGTACAATAATTCAAGTTTCTTTGTGGTAGTTTTAGAAAGTGATCTAGTGTGAGAGGTCCAAATGAAGTTAAAAAAAAGAAAAAGATAATTTCATCACGTTAAGGTAGAAATCTTGGTTGCACTGAAGATGATATGGAAATTAGACCACATATGTCGACTAGTAGCCTGGATATAATTGGTTGTCCCAGTATTAAATGAGACAATGATATTTTTCCCCATTTATTGATCTTAGATGTCTTGATTTACGGAGATTGCTGACTTGAGAGTTAAAGATGTCAAACTTTGTTATGCTTGGCTAAGTGTAAATGAACTGCGAATCATTCAGTCAACTGCATATGAGCAAATAGGATCATGTATAACAGACAAGAGATCATTAATGTGAATAAGAAACAAGGTAGAAGCCAGAACTGATCCTTGTGGCACACCAGCATTAGCTGAGTGGAGTTTAGAATATATATAATCTCCCTTGACTCTAATCTTTCTGTTGCTGAGATAAGAGCAGATTAGCAGGACAAAAGATTATAGACCATAACAAGGGAGTTTCGACAAGAGGGAACGGTGCCAAAGTCCGTCAAAGGCTTTAGAAATATCAAGGTCTATGTTGACATTTCTTCATGTTAGTCAGTTGACTTATGGATTTTACGAGTAATAAGACTGAGAATGTCTACACTGGATCTTTCATAGAGAAGACCGTATTATCTGTCACTAATTAACCCTCACACGCCGGGCAATATTTAATGAAGTCACCTTACTATGGGCGATTTTACGGAAGCTGCTGAAAATTGCTTGTTTTCAAACCTTAATACTTCTTAAAGTATAGCACTTGGGGAGAGGAATAACAACCAATTTACTCAATAACTCTTTGTCTTGCGTATGAAAGTATTCCTAGGTCTCTAGGTTGTTGCGCGGAGGAGTAATTACGTGGGGAAGGGAACTCATTTTCGCCGCAAGAGCGGCGAGAGAGCAGGACACATGCATCAACCTGTGGCACCAACTATGGTTTTGCTCTCAGTGTGATAACTTACTCCACTACTAGATAAACTTGACACTGTTGCATCCAAGGCATGCCTCACTCCACTATCACTGAGCCCTTTTCTAGTATTCTTGGCAAGAGGCTTGGCAGGGGCAGATGATGCAAAGGTCCACATAAGGTGGGACCAGAATCAGACAAGAGACGTAAGAAAACATCGTCTTACACCTGGCAGCGTCACAGATAGGACTGAGGTATGCATGCCTCTGATGCTGGGAGGCTATCTCCATCCTTTGCTAATGAAATCAAGTGGCGGCCACTTCAAACTGTGGTATAAAAACACTTGCGGTTATAGCCATCACTTGGCACCCCCCAGATCCACCAATTTCAAGTCAGAAATAACCATCACCATGTGCTTAAGGATTAAGTTGTTGGATTGAACATATTTAACAGTGTGCTTGTTTATGACAATCTCATGTACTTTACAAAGAGAAGATGTGTTAACTATTGGTCTATAACGAGAGAGCTCAGGGGAACTTCTCTTCTTTGGAATTGGGTGGATGTTGCCTTTTTTTCCAAGAATTAAAGAATGAAAGTGGATGCATGCATAGTATGAATATTTCAGATAGAACAGGAGCACGTTCTGGAGAAAACTTTCTCAAAACTATTGGTGGAATTCCACTTGGATCTACAGATTTGCTGGTTGGTAAATTGCTTAGGACAGATATGGCGTATGAGACTGTATTTTAAGTGGAACAATTTCGAGAGACCTAAGTTCCATACTCTATTAGACTGACCTGTGCTCCTGAGATGAATGGGGCGAGTAGGGTGTTTGATTCGCAGTTGCTGATTGGTCCCCGATGATGTAAACCATAGCTCTTCTTATTTTAACACACACACACACACACACACACACACACACATACACATAATTAAATATATATATATATATATATATATATATATATATATATATGCAAGTTGCTTGCATTACAAGCAGCCATTTTAAATATGGAATAATTTCCGAAGCTAAGGAGGCCAAAATTTGCTTAAAAAGCTTACCGTTATCAAAGGAAATTAAAGATGAGTATATAGTAGCTTTATAAAACGATGAGTGACGTTTGAAGTAAATTATTTCCCCACTGTGTACACCTATGCCCGCATGTTGTGCTGCATCCACCTATGGTATACAGCTACATCTGCATGTTACACTATACAGTAATACATGACTGCATTTACTTCAGTGACATCATTGGCGACCGATTGGCACCTGCCAATCAAACACCCCCTACTCGCCCCATACATCTCAGGTGCCAGCTCAATCAAATAGGGTATAGAAAAGGAACATTCTGACTTCTCCACGGGGGTCATTATTTTTAATGTTTGCGTCTGAAAGTTTGAGGGGGGGAGTGGGTAATGACTAGACGTTGCAACCGAAAGAACTTGAAGAAAACCAGAATATTGCCATTATAATTATCTAATAATTTTGATCTTTCGTTTGTCAAGAAAGTTTGATTTGGCGAGATCATGAATACCAGTTTTAATACTCTCAGGCTCTTACACTATTGCTAAGAGAAATAAAACTGATTTTCTTTAGCGGGAATAAAGTTCTACATTTCTCCAGATCATGAGATAATTACTTGTCAGCTTAATGGACAGATTAGTTTATTACAAGGCCATTCCCATGTTAATTTCATGATGTCTTATTAATGTGATTGGTGGAAGGAGGCTTGGGTGGGGAGTTAGGGGGACTTAATGTGGGTCAATGAAGGTTAATATGGTAATGAGGAATGGGGTGTGTGAGGGGGGGATCCAAGTTATCATCGCCCATTTCTTTGTCGTTAATGTTTTCAATCTGAGAGGTTTCTTCAAAGTTTAACCCTTCAGTCAAACATTTTAAAGCTTAAAATAATATCTTCTTGTATTCTCAAGATTATATTCAGCCTACTGATGTTTCTGGAAGTAGAAGGATTTGATACACCAACAGACTTGAGTAACAGCTTCATCATTAGATACCCTTCAAGAGTCATTTTGATTACTATGGATGCTAGGACAAAATGCAAAACACGTCACCGTAGTGAGAGATCTGAAAAACGTTTCTGGTCATCATCCACATCACCATTACCACCCCGACCCCCACTATCATCATTATCATCATCATCATCATCATCATTACTGGGGGAACAGTCCTATGCATGACCAAGAGCTTTCTCAGATTTCTCCACTCATAACTAACTCGTGCCATGTAAGCTCAGGAAATCTGTTGACATAATCTCCATTTTGTTCTCAAACTATCGTTTCCTGTCACGCCATCCCTGGGTTATCATTGTCACGCTGGTATTCCATCCACTATCTGTTCCAGGAAGGGCATAACTTGCGGCCTTGCCCATAACCAGTGTGTACTTTAACGGTGGTATTTGTGTCCTCTATTTTATACTGTTCGCTCATCATGCAAGCTCAATTTTTAACACTAAATGTAACATGCAACATAATAGTTCCCATTCGGTTCTGAAATGTTATATGTTCTGCAGATTATATTAAACCCCTAGTTTCCGAACCGTATGTCAGAACAAGAAAGAATAATAATTATTGACCCATCTTTTATTTTATTTTACCTTGAGGATGCTTCCTCGACCTCAGGTTGTTGATTTTTTTCATATTGTTACCAGGAAAGAGGAGTGTTTGAAGCATCCCTTTCGTTTTATCAGTCTTGCACTTCATCTTCTATTTTCAGCCAAAGGGGATGAAAGTGTATGTCAGACACTACACTCATCTTCTTCAATGTCATCATCAGTTCTACGTTCAATCTCTTCTTGTTCAGATAAAATACAGTTTCTTTTAGTTCCTTCCTCGATTCACTAAAAAAAAAAAAAAATCTATATCTTGACCGGTTCAAAGATTGTTCAGTCACTCACTGCTTTTAATAATCTCTTTGTCACCCCAGACCAAATGTATGAGAACATCTTATGGGTGTGGCGTAACTTGAATAAAATTGTACAGTCCTTTTTTAACACCTTTCGTTATTGATATTTCTAGCTATCCTTGAGGAATTCTGTGTAACCGTTCTGTCTATTTATATTCAAATACGGTATATCCGCTAGATTTTCTCCTTCACCCTGCCACATCATAGTTCAATTACTTCCTTAATCATTTAACCCACATCCCTCGGGTGATTGAAACAGTATGTCACATCTCACAGGTAAGCTGGCTGAAACAAGTCGTTTTCACACACTCATATATCAGTAGCCATCCCACAGAGCAATCAGTTGACAACCAAAATATCTGCTGATCCTTCCTTTTTCCTCTGGGTTTCCACAAGCACTAAAAGGAGTCATTGAGGAGCACGAAAGGGATTAATAGAGGTAAGTTTGCCTGTGTCCAGAGGCTGCATTCGAGTGCATGCGATGACTGCAGCTTTGCTTGCCTGCCACATGTCGCCATAGCAATAATTCTATGCAAGCCACTCCCTTGTGCTACCACACTGTCTCCATAGACATTTCCTCTGTCGTGAAGCATGTTTCCATTCTTCTGTTCAAGTGGTGCCTACCACTTCACTTATTTCACAGCCATTCCAGAGTGACAGTGTGCCTTGTGGTGTGCGGTGGATAATAAACTTACAATTATACAATCCCTGAATGAAAAACACAAAATTTTCATAGACTTCCATTTTTTTCATCTTATTTCACTATTATAACTCAATGTTCTTATCGTTTACTCTGCCAAACACAATCCATCTCTCAATATCGTTTTCTTATTTATTTCTTTATGAAAATACCATTAAAAGGAACTTAATTCTCTCCACACTAAATACTGAAGAAATCACCTACTTACCTTGAGGCACTTGTATGTACGGCTCATTTCTTTTCTAGAAATTAATATTTACAGAAACCTTATACAAACGTCACTCGTAAAATATATAAACAAAAGAGCTGTAAATATATACACGTCGCTGCTGCACACATTATTGTAATGTCACTTTCGTGAATTAAACAACACTCGTTCACTTCTTTGCATCCCACTGTTTCTTGATGTCACTTGCGCACAGTATTTTCTAATGTCACTTTCGTACACTACACTGCAGAAGCGAAAGCCAAGAAACACACACACACACACACACACATACACACACACACACACACACACACACACACACACACACACATCAGTTTCCCCCAGGAAAGGAGAGGAGAGGAGACAAGATGGTACCTTCTCTATGTGATACGTCTACCCTGATGATAATGACTTACGGCTTGACAAAGGAGAAAATAATATGCCCAATTCATGCCCTATGCCATAGTTACTAAACCCCTTTCTTGGGCGACTTGGCTAGGCTAATTGGTATGCTTGGAGGTGATGCGCCACCAGCAAGCGGGTGAGTAATGTATTGGACGACTAAGATATTTTAATTTTTCGCTGCAGAGGCAAGTGGATGACTGACACTACCAGAAACGCACTCAGCTGACTGTAATGAAATGCCAGAGGCCACTTGTCATTGTACCTGACATTCCAAAGATGTAAGATCGAGCCGGGCATAAATCTTTAATTTCCAAACTGCCCTCTTACGATATTTATCCTTTTATCCCTACGTGTCAAGTGGGGTTGGTGGAGGATTAGTGCCACTCCCTGTAAAACAATTAACTCTAAGCCCTTGGCCACCCCGTCTGGGATATATGGCGTCTGGCAATGAATGAATGATGAATCTCTGCCTTTATCCCTAGTTTACTTTTGGTCGTCCCATAGCTGCTGTTGTAGACGGCCACCATACTCCTCCTAGAGCTATCAGTAGTGGTGTCTCTCAGGGCTACGGCCCATCACTAACTCCCTTCTATTCATCAATGACCTTCGAAGCTGTACATCAAACCCTATCAACTCATACGCTGATGACTCAACCCTATGTCCTTCTGCTTCTCTCAGCGTCCATCTCAGCAGTTACTTCAATGAATAAGGGCACACCTAATGTCTGACTTGGTTCATACCTCTGATTGGTGAAAAAACAAACATTGGTTTACTGAATCAAAAACTCAGTTCTTACGCTTTTCCACCCATCAGAATCTTCTGCAGGAGTATCCTCTAATTTTTAACAATATCCGCCTCAATCCTGAATCATCTTTGAACATACTTGTGTTTTCATTCTCTCAGGATTTATCCTGGAAAGATCATATTACCTCTCATGTAATATCTGCTTCCAAGAGATTAGGTGTGCTAAGCCGACTCATGCCTTCTTTATCCCTGTACATTGTTTACTTTATATAGGAGTGTTATGCTCCCCAGTGTAGAGTACAATTTTAATGTATGGGGAATGTATGGGGAGGCTCCTCACATGAAAACCATCTCAAAAAAGTGGAGTCAAAGGCTTTTCGTCTCAACAACACTCCTCTTACTGGTTCCTTTCAACCTCTATTTCATCGCCCCACTGTTGCATCTTTATTTGTTTTCTCTCTCTACTTCAATGGTCACTGCTCCTCTGAACTGTCTGCTTGCATCCCTCTACCACGGCAAACACGTGGCACCCGTCTAGTAGCAAGGGGTGACATGTAGAGATGTATGGTATGGTGGAGGACTACTGGGCCTTAGGAGCAGGCTGTGAAGCCTATGTTCAGAGTCGGAAACAATAAAACTTAAATAAATAAATAAATAACTCTTCTCTGTCCAGCTCTCTAATGCAAGAGTTAATTGTTCCTCCCAGTCCTTCACTTATGCAACAGGTCAACTCTCGAACTGTCTCCCTCTATCTGTATATCCCACTGCTTATGACCTCAGTTTTTCGAACGCAGTGTGTCCAGGCATTGGTAAATGAACGGATCTTGAATTTGGTGCTTTGGTATCTAGTTTTATTTTTTTCCTGGAGTGAATCATCTTGCGAGCTTCTAGCCCTTGGTTCCTTCTTCCTTAAATAAACACACACACACACACACACACACACACACACACACACACACACACACACACACACACACACACATGAATTTTATGAAATAGGAGTCCAGAAGTACATCCCACAGCACAAAGAAGCAGATAAGAAAATACAGAAATGGTTCAATACAGAATGTAAAAAATCAAAAGAAAGAAGAGATTTGTTGTGGAATAGATACAGAAGACATAATAGTGAAAGGGCGTATAATAATTACAAACAGGCAAGAAACGATTATACAAGAATAAGGAGGGAAGCCCAAAAACAGTTTGAGGAGGATATAATAAATAAAAGTAGTGATCAACCAAAGCTGTTTTACGGTTATATCAGAAGCAAAACCAAAGTAAAAGATATAATACAATCAATTACGGATGAGGGAATCACTTATACACAAGAGAAGGATATTTGTGAAGCACTAATTAAGAATTTCCAATTAGTTTTTACAGAAGAAAAAAGTTTTGAGAGGGACTATGTGGAACATGCATGTCCACACATACTACCAGATATACAAATGGCAGAAAAAGTAATACAGGAGGAGTTAAGTAGATTAGACAGAGGAAAAGCAAGTGGTCCTGATGAAATTTCATGTTGGGTACTACGAGAATGTGCAAAGGAGTTAAGTAAACCATTATTTTTAATTTTCAAGAAATCCTTGAGTCAAGGTAAACTACCTGATATTTGGAAAAAAGCAAATATTGTCCCCTTATTCAAGAAAGGAAATAGACAAAATCCACTCAACTACCGACCAGTATCACTGACCAGTGTTGTAAGCAAGGTATTAGAAAAGCTTATAAGAAAAGCTTGGGTAAATCATCTAGAAGAACACAGTATGATAACAGAAAGACAGTTTGGTTTCAGAAAGTAAAATCATGTGTTACTAATCTGTTGAGCTACTATGACAGAGTAACAAAACACAATACAGGAAAGGGAAGGATGGTGGACAGTATCAATTTAGATTTCAAGAAAGCTTTTGACACAGTACCACACCAAAGACTTTTATGGAAACTGTACCATCAAGGAGGAATTCGAGGCAAACTGTTTTGTTGGATGCAAGACTTTCTCATAAAAAGAGAAATGAGAACAGTACTAAGAGGAAACTACTCATCATGGAAAGAAGTGACTAGTGGAGTACCACAGGGTTCAGTGCTGGCACCAATCATGTTTTTAGTGTATATAAATGATATAAACAGTAACACTGGAAATGAGAGCTATCTGAATATGTTTGCAGATGATGCAAAAATACAAAGGAGAATTACTAACACAGACTCTTGTAAAGAGCTACAAGAAGAATTAAATAAACTTCATGAATGGAGTAGTACATGGCAAATGGAATTCAATGTGGACAAGTGTCATGTAATCAAGTTTGGTAAAAGTGAAAGACCTGATTGGGATTATAAGTTAGGAAATAAAACCCTATACACATCAGAAAGAGAGAAAGACCTAGGTGTGATCATCAATAACAGACTATCTCCGGCTGACCACATCAGCGAGAAGGTACGGAACATGTATACACTGCTTGCAAATATGAGAATAGCATTCACATACATAAATGAAGACATGCTAAGAAGGATAATAACATCATTCATTAGACCAACCCTGGAATATGCATCAGTAGTCTGGAGTCCCCATCTCAAAAAGCACATAGACAAGATTGAAAAAGTTCAAAGGGCCGCTACAAGATGGATACCAAGCTTAAGGGACCTAAGCTACGAAGAAAAACTAAATAAACTGAATCTACCAACACTACAGGAGCGAAGGAAAAGAGGTGACATGATAATGCTATACAAGTGCATATCAGGGAAGGAGAAAATAGACATAAATGATTACAGGATGATAAAGTTAATGTACTCAAATGTGGATGGAATGGTATCTAAATTACTAGAGATGAATGATTATGTCAGAGAAAATGAACCACAAATAATATGCCTAACTGAAACAAAATTAACACCAAGGATATCCAATGACATACTAAACTTAGAGGAATACAATATATGGAGAAGAGACAGAAATTTAAGAAAAGGAGGGGGAATTATAATATTAACTAAGAAAAATCTAAAAGTCAAGGAAATATAACTAGATATACCATCACAAGTAGAAATGATTGCAGTAGAGATCAACACACCTGAAGGTAAAGTAATTGTAGCCAATTTGTACATGCCACCCAGATCAAACACATGGGAAAGAGATGAATATGAGGACCTGGCAGAGAGTACAATTCAGAGTTTAAGATCATTACTATATAAAATGGAAGAGAAAAAACTGCATAAGAAGAGAGGTGATAAAGACGTAAGGAAATTCAGTTTCCCAGACAGAGCAATTGACCATTGGAATGCAATACCGAATAAAATAGTGTGTGCTAAAACAATTCACAAATTTAAGGATATGTACGATAAATATGGTTTAAGACACGGGACAGTACGAGCTTGACTCATTCCTGTAAAGATACAATTAGGTAAGAACAATTAGGTAAGAACACAAACACGCACACACACACACACACACACACACACACACACACACACACACACACTCAACTCTCTCTCTCTCTCTCTCTCTCTCTCTCTCTTAGTAATCCTTTCTGACAACAGTTACATTACAACAATTCCTGGGCAGGGATTACTGAGAGTGGTAATCAGCCCAATAAGCCAATTAAAGAAATAGGCAGGAAAGTGGTGAGATAAATAAGTAATGACGCTCCCCCTCGCCCCTGTCCATTACCTGCTAGTAGGCTATTCTGACGTCACCGGTACCTAAGGGATTAAGGGGATTCGTGAGACAGGGGTCCAAGATGAAAGAGGCTGGCAGAGATACACAGAGAGAAGCTAAAGCACTGACGATCAGGGCCAGAAGAGTGCATGATATTCCTCCGCCTCTGCCTCGCATTTAGACATGTCAGACACTTTCATCCCTAAGTCTGCATCTCAGATATATAATCATAATTGGGTAAGGCATTCTTTGCTTAGGAATATCAGCCAGCAGAAGGGTAAGTAGTTGTTGGTTGTGACATGGATTGATTAGTGGACGTGTTGTTGGTTGTCATTATGATACTGGTAGTGGCACTGTAATACTGTTGGTGGGGGTGGAGTTGTGGTTGTTTGGTTGAGTTGGTGATGGTGTAAGTGTGGTAGTATGGTTGTGTTGTAGGTGGTGTAGTTGTGGTAGTATGGTTGTGTTGTTGGTGGTGTAGTTGTGGTAGTATGGTTGTGTTGTTGGTGGTGTAGTTGTGGTAGTATGGTTGTGTTGTTGGTGGTGTAGTTGTGGTAGTATGGTTGTGTTGTTGGTGGTGTTTAAACTTTCCAATTTTGATAAATATTCTATAATATTACGTAAGTACAAAATTTCCCAACAGAACATACCAAGATGGCCACCAAAACATGCTTTCAAATGTCCCTGTTCTTAATTCTCTGTATATTCTTTGCCACACCAGTGTTCCTGCTCCTCAGATACTCCCGTCCCTCCTGCTATGCTCGCGGGCTTCACAAAGGCTCTCGCCTCGCCTCTCTCTGCCTCCCCTCACGCTCACTACTTATTATGAAAAAGTTTACAAGTCTTTTTAGCTATTTCCCGCCTCACTTCTGGTACTTAAATGCACAGGAAAGGAAAGGCTGAAAGCTTACAACTGAAAAGCTCTCATGATCCCGCACTTACTCATCTTTTGTTTGCTCAACTCTCCATTGTGGCTACTTTATACTCGTATTCTCAGTTATTCATGTGTGCAGCGTAGTCTTCCACAGTTTATTTTGTCTTTCAATCACCTGCAGCACATAAAGAAAGCTTAATGCAAATCACAGGATGATGATAATGAGCAGAAAAAGAGGAACGGTAGGAGAAGGGAGATGACGAGGATGAGGGACGATTTTTTGAAACGCTTTGTGATCTGGCAGATAGAACTGACTGGATGTTGGTTTTGATTTTTTTTTTTTTTTAACAGGACACAGTAGTTTTTCTCCTATGTTGTTAACCTTTGGCTGGGGTTACATAACGCACTATTAACTGCATCCAGTTTTAAGCAAACGCTCCAAATATTTTAACGTCGCGGGTGTTTGAGTCATTTAAACTACTGCCTTCCAGCTACACCCACATAACTTGACTAAAACACACACACACACACACACACACACACACACACACACACACACACACAAACACACACACACACACACACACACACACACACACACACACGCACACACAAATTCATTAAATATCAAACATATAATCCAACCAAACAAGCCAGAAATGCCGTGACAACAGAGGGAGAACCGGCCATGGTTGATGTGTGTAGAGTGGTGGTGCTGTGTTAGTACCATCCTCACGAAGCACTAACAGGACGTATGGTAAACACGGTAAAATATACGTCGAGAATATAAGGAGACCACTCATCCCCTCACCCCTCTCTCAGCTGCATGGGAGAGACAAATCAAGACAAGACACAAAGAGTATATTCATTGCTTCTTGCTCAACTTAGCCCACTTTTGTCCTCCATCTAAGCATCATAAGACCTTAATAGGTGAGAGAGGAGGCAGACAGGCATGAAAGTAGGCATGAGGAGGGATGAGGTGAGATAGGCGGTGGAAGATTTGAAGTGAAGGAGACAGATGAGATGAGCTGAAGGAGCGATAGGAGGAGGGGAGATGAAGGAGACAGAGGATGAGATGAGGTGAGGGAGGCAAGGGGAGAAATGAGTTGATGATACGAGGATTATCATACTGCATACAATTCATATCCATTGTTGGAGTCGGGCTCATGTTTCAGTTCAGTCTTAATAGACTTAATGTCTTCTTCCTCCTTCAGTCAAGTAGCATTTATCAATCTGTGCAGCACCTCGTCAATTCCTATTTTATTCTCATTCCCCCTCCTCCTGCCAACATCATTTAACTCATTTAGCTACCTACAGTGTACTACCTTTCCTATCTTCTTCATTATTCTCACCAGCGACATATTCCCATTATAACTAAGGCTCACAGTTCATTTCGAATCTTAATAACATAGTCCGGTGGCCGCTACAGTAAAACAGGACTCCTACCATCTTAACAAGGGATTAAATACTCTATCAGTCTTTGCATCACACTATTTTATATAACTAAGGAAGCACTCAACTGAAGAGTTAATGCAGGCAATATCTGCCCCGTCCTGTTAGAAAGCCTCTTGCAAACTGAACAAAAGCGAACAAACGTAGCTCAAATACTTGATGCCTTCTTACTAGACGTATTCAGCTCAACTCATCCTTCCATCTACTTTCACAGTAAATCACAGACCTTTCGTCCTTCCTCATTAATGACCCTCTGGATGCCTCACACCCACTCTAATTGCTCGTAAACCCACTCGTCATTTATTCTTCATTCACTCGTATCCCCCTTTCTGACCCAGGGACACACACCAAGTTTATTGACGTCCTTTGTGCCCTGGTCTCACACTGTCATCATCATCATCATCATCTTTACCTTTATCATTTTTATCATCATCATCATCATCATCATCATCATCATCATCATCATTTTTATCACCATCTTCATCATCCACCCAACCATCATACTGTTTTTCCCTGTTTCTCTCTTAACTATTCTCCTTTCAAACGTACTCACCAGATACCTCAACACCTAACACCTTTTCTTTTCTCTTTTCTCTTCTCCTTCTCTCTTTCACATTCAACAATCTATTCTGCTCCTGTTTTGCTTGTTTTTCATCCTTTTTGCACGTCATCCTATTTTCTTCAATGTAATTCCATCCTACAATATCCCATCTATAGTTTTTATCCAGCTTCCTCTTCCTTTTTTTCTTTCCGTTCTTCCCTTCCTACCTCTTTTCCTCCACCACATTCTCTTCTTCCTCAATCATCCTGGTATTTATGTGACCATTCCTTCATATTTAGTTCTTTTCCAGTTCATTTTCCTTTTTCCTCTTTCTCTGCTGTGTATCTCCCCTCTCCTCTGAGTAACAGTGCATATACAGTATCTTTCTTCATCATTTTCTCACTTCTTTTTTTATTCTCCCTCTGCCTCCGCACTACCCTTGCCTGATCTCCCTACACCCTCGCCTGTCGTTGCGTTATAAACAGGGTGAGGGTAAGAGCTGGGGGAAGGCAGCAGGGGAAGGTAAGTAGATGCAGTGTTGATGTCGCTCTCTAAATACGTGAATCAGGGGAACTGAAGTTGGAGGATTAGGAGTCAGGGGAGGAGGGCGTGACGAGGGGACGGATCTGAAGCGTATTAGAGTAGGACAGGAAACTGGAGAAGTAGCAGTTTATGAAGGAAAAACTTTGCAAGGTGAGAGGGATATGGGAGGACGTGAATGAATAGGTGACAATGTAAGGAGGATATGATAGTGAAAGTAACGAAGAAATAACATCAACGTGATCATCAGTGTATCAGAATAACTCGAGCAATGACAGGGGAAACGCTATTAAACAGTTTCTGACAACTGCTGTTCACAGGAAATGTTCCTAAATAGTCTGTGACAACTGTTGTCCTCCTAAGCGAAGGTAAACACAGTTACTGACGGCTTAAACCATCGGGAAGCACATATGCACATTCTTTTACACACGTTCTTCTACCAACAGGCTTGTTAGTTCATATATACGTCTTAGAGCTCTGACAATATATATATACACCATGATTAAAATGCTAAATTTGCATGTTTGTGATTACAACAGACAAATGTTGCAAGGTTAGAAAGTAGGGGTAAGAACGTGAATAAGGAAAGAGAGGTATGGACGGCAAGAGCTGTAAGATAAGGTTAACCGTAAAATATTGTGTTAATCACTTAAAAGTGTCGTGAAGTTATGCACAGCAGCAGTTTACTCTTATTATGAAATCGACCCCTAGGAAATAATCCGCAGTAGCAAGAAAATCTCCGCCAAGTTAAGAGATAGACTACTGTACAGCAGCGCATTCCAGCCTTGATGGACGGTCTACCTTAGAATGGATATGTTGTGAGGGTGGACAGTAGTTTTAGGGTTGACGGAGGGGAGGAAAAGATTCGAAATTATAATTATCAATAAAAAATATTTACACACATAATATCTGTGCTCTGTCTACACCGTTGCGGGGGAAACGTGGCCCACACTGAAACATTAGCTTATTAGTGAATAAAGGAAAACTCCCCCAAAGTATAAAGAACACGGTTAACATCACCTGATCAAGAGGGGTTACAGCTGGAGGAGGGAGGTGCAATAAGGCCATAGCTCCTGTGCTTTTGTTACTTTTCATTTTCATTTGCATAATTAATTTCCTGCCAATAATGATATAAAGTAATCTGTGATATGGGTATGTTTAGCACAAAAATATGCTGGTTTATAGAATGTGTTTACCGTTGACAAACTGATTGTTTTAAAGTCTATCAAAAAATATAAAGTAGGCTAGTTGCTGTTTAGTAGAACATACCTGTGTGGCATTAGAAACAATGAAGTAAATTTGGATTGAGGAAGAGACAGTACTTATTTTCTTCACTGACAGAGTAAATCTCATGGTGCTGTCAAAATGGCCAGCAGTGTTATCGTACATGGCCTCGATTTATTATCTGAACAATCTATGGACTGTATGATTCCCCAAGGCAAAAAAAAAGTGAGTGAAAATACTGGATTCAAAGTGAACACGAGGACAGGAGAGCTAATGTAGATCAGGCAACGTTTCTGAATAACCATCTGTCACGAGTCGGCTAGTGACATTGGCTTTTGTGGGAAACCGCAAACTCTAATGGAATCCCAGTTTATCGTTCAGTTAACCGCTCATTCGGTCGGGAGTCTTTTCAAATCAGTTTTTCACTGTCATAAGTGATCGTCTTTGTGCAAGACATTCGCGCTTCCGCTGAGCGATTTGTTTTGGGCGCGTTTCGCTCACTCTAGCCGTTAAAAAATGCGGCCATAGAGCTCCTTTCTTTCCCACGAGTTTGGCAGTCAAGTGTCTGTCGTGACGGAGTGAGGTTCTGTGCTCCAGCAGTGAGAGAGTGAGAGGTCAGCTAGCACCCAGATTCCACTAGACTACAGTTCTCCAGGTTCCCACCCTTCTTCGGTGATACACTACATTCATTGACCAGTATTTCCTCTTCGTATTTTCCTAGGTTTCAGAGTTTAGTTAAGTGTGCTGTTTCCTCACATGCTGGCCGGCTGCGCTGCACGTTGTTTTTTTTCTAGGCATAAGAATTTAGCTTTTGAGTGAGTGAGTGAGTACGATCTCTTTATTTGAATTGATTTTGAGATGTAACGTTAAATTTATTTCTTTGTAGTCAATAAATTTAACAGTTCTTTTTCTTGAGCTTAATGTAATGTAAACTCGTGTTTCATTTCTCCACAATTATGCTTATTTCCCTTATAGCTCCTAGCTTGCATAAACGTTTTGCTATTCATAACTGGTACTTAGGCCAGCCTTGTTGTATTAAGCTTAAAATCCGTTGTACCTTCTAGGAGTTATGCATCAGCAAGAACCTGATATTAATAGTATTAGTTATCTATTGTCAGGGGTGAAGTAACTTTCTCCAGAGGCTAACAGTACTAATAAACAGCAATTGAGTAATTAGTCTCTGCTGTGTACTGTTGAGAAAGTTTATACTGTAAATTCTCGTTCTGAGAGAGTCTCACAAGCGGACCGGTATAAAGCAATCATTACTTGATTTAGGAAGACAATTCATTGTCCCTGCTCTTCAGAATTATTGAGAATTATCCTTTAATATTGCATATTGAACATTATCATTTAAATTATTGCATTTATTTTAAAGAGCCCGTGACACTATCCTTTGACGACTTTATGAGAGAATGCGAGAGGAAATATGAGATGGAGACAACATAGCAGACGTTGTCGCTATAGGTACGAATGTTAGACTTGGCTGCTAATCAGCATATTTTGATACAAGAAAACCTTGATCTGTATTTCCCACAGAATGACAATGATCACCTAATATCCGGTACGTGGGTTCTTAATCCGTTTCCTGATGACAGGGCTACTAGAATGGCACTCAGTAAAATGCATACCTCCGCCAACGCGCTATCTCGCAATGTTAAAGAAAGTGAAAAAAAAAAAAAAATCCTGGATCCGCACCTTTATCCGGATCCGCACCAAAATTTAATGGAGGGTATTCTGGGCCAAGGCCCATTCTTCTACCAAGTTTCGTGGAAATCCGATCAGTAGTTTTTGTATAATCTTGCACACAAACCAACCAACCAACAGACAGGGGTGAAAACATAACCTCCTTGGCGGAGGTAATAATTCTGGTTGCCACTCTGGAGTTTGGAACGGATTTCACCGAAATAATTACCATTCAAGAAAATTGCTCAAATCATGGATTTCTGAGTTGCTTTGTTTAAATGGCCCAGAGTATATGCAGTGAGTTCAATGGGCAACAGCCAGGCTTGTGCAGATTCCAGCATATCTGTGTGAGCAAAGATTCTCAGCTTCCGTTGTAGTCAAGTCAGGGAAAAGAAATGTCATTCAGTGTGTGGATCTATGGGATGATGCGCTTTGAAAGTCGTCTCAAACCTCATTTTCCGCTGACAGAAGATATAGTACCACAACAGCCAAACAATTAGTTTTATTAAAATTGATATAGAAGACATGCGCAGTAATCCAAACATATGTAACTTGGTCTGACCTTCGAGATTTTGTATTTGTGTGTGTGTTTGTGTGTGTGTGTGTGTGTGTGTGTGTGTGTGTGTGTGTGTTCTGAACGAGTTGAATAGAGAGTGTTGCGATGGTTTGGGCATATGGAGAGAATGGATGAAGAGCGATTGGTGAAAAAGATAACTGGATCGGATGGAGAGGTGTAAGGCTCCATCCGACCACGAATTGGATGGATGGACAGTGTGAAGAGAGCGTTAGATGCAAGAGGGATGTCTGTAGAGCAAGGAAGAGTGGCTGCACGCGATAGGAATGAATGGAGAGAAATTGTGAATGAATAAATTGTGACGCGGCCACGAGGGGATATTCTCCGCATTAGGTCTGATCAGCTGATCAGGTCAGGTGCGGGTAAGGGGATGGGTCCATTATGTGTGGCAGGGGTAAACCAGCTCTTCTGTCGGGCCTTGCTGAGGATGTCACTGATTGCACTGCGCAGGTGACCCTCGTACGGTGTGGTGTGGTGAGGATTTGTCCCTTCTCCCCTTGGGGCAAAGATGCGAATACACGTGTGTGTGTGGATGAGTTAATTGGGAGTGTGTCGTCCTGTCTCGGTTGCCTCCCTTTTTTGGAGGGAAGCAGCTTAGGTATATAGACAGATGAAGTGGTACTGTGTCATTTAAACGACGTGTGGTAGTGTGGCATGGAAAGTATGTGTGGTAGTGTGTGATGTTGGGGAACAGTGATGATGTTTGAAGGGGGAGAAGTGTTGTAATGTGCTAGGTAGATGAATGGTAGTGTGTGATGTAATTGAAGTGTGTGTGTGTGTGTGTGTGTGTGTGTGTGTGTGTGTGTGTGTGTGTGTGACGTACCTTAGGCCTGGTAGAGTTTCATGCGAGGGAAGTGTGGCAGTGTGTGATGTAGGAGAGATGTGGTAGTGTATGATGTCGGGAAAGTGTGGTAATGTGCAAATAAAATGTGACAGTGTGTGATGTGGGAGAAATGTGGTAGTATGAGGTGTAGCAATGAGAGGTGTGGCTGGGTGTGGAGTGGTTATTTTTGCTAAGACAGTATAAGGTCTGGCACCGTGTGGTATGTATAAAGCGATAGTGTGTGGTGTAGCAGTGAGAGGTGTGTATGAGGCGTATTAGTGTGTCATGTAACAGTGAGAGGTGTGTATGAGGTGTGTTAGTGTTGGTGTAGCAATGAGAGGTGTGTAGGAGGTGTGTTAGTGTGTGGTGTAGCAGTGAGAGGTGTGTATGAGATGTGGTAACGTGTAATGTACAAGTGAGATGTGTTTGTGAGGCGTAGTTGCTAGTAGTGTAGGAGGGAGAGGTGACTATAAAGTGTGATTCCGTGTAGTAGTATGTAGGTTTTTTTGCTGCACAGTTGCTCCTTTTATCACTTGTAATGCGGCTGTTAGCATCATTCACTAGTAAATCGAAAGGAACCTAATAGTAACGACACAATGCCATTTATTAATTTTAAGGACCTAATGCCACTTACTGATTTTAACCCTTAAAGGCATATCTTCACCATATTGGGATATTGTTTTTGTAAAACATGTGGTACCTTGTCTTCCTTTGAAGATGCTGGCCAGGTCGTCCAGGTATGTGAAGTGTTTGCCTAGGCCTATTGTGTGAAGTAAGTGTGCTCCCTCTTGTTTTCCCATTGTGGGATTTATTTGCGTTTTTAGTCCATCAGACCTATCGTATGCTGTGCAGGACTCACGATTTTAGGACTTAACGTATGCTCTACAAGTATAACTACTATAGGAGTGTGCCACTATTTTTTTGGAAATATATGTGTATGACTGTTTTATTGTTATGTATCTTATGTTATTATATATTATATATATTATTTACATTATATATTATAGAAATACTATATATATACTACATATATTACACTTTATATTATACTTTAGGTACTATATTATTTTATTGGGTTTTTCCTATTTTTTTTTTACTTTTTTTGCTGATTATAAGTAATATTATATAAAGACTAAGATAAAAGTGGAACAAAAGACTAAAGTGAAGACTAAAGTGAATATAAAGAATATATCAAAGGCAAAGGACAAAGGAAAAGGTCAAGGAAAGACACTGCTGTCAGACATAGAACTAGAGACTCTTGTGAACACCAGTGCATCAAGTGTGACCTCTCAGTGTGTCTCAGCCACAGCTAAACCCTGTGTACCGATTGTGAGGGGATGTAGTTCAGTAAAAGAAAACTAAACATTGTGTCTTATATTATCGTCATATAAAGTATCAGTCCTCATCATTTGGGTCTTAAAATCATAGTTTAGTGTCAAACGAAATTTACAAAGTCATTAGGGTGTATATACAGGGAACCATAACGTCATAAAAAATTTGTATAGTGAAAATTTCCCTTTTTTTTTTTTTTTTTTTTTTTTAAGCCCTTTTCAGGGTGTCTTCCCACAGTGACCCTCATGAGCCAGAAGTGTGAGCCACTTACAGGATACGGCCACGGGACCTGAGAAGCAGCATATATAATCTCAGATCTTAAATCCTCATACGGGCCGAGTAATTAATTTTTTATTCAGTAACGTCAAAAAAAAAGGCAATTTTGGTGAGGTTCCTTTAGTCACCCATAAAACATTTTTATTTTTCAATAATTACTAAAGTAAGTATATCACAGGAAAGTAGAAGAGTTGTTCTTTCTTTTCATGGCCAGAAACCCAATAAAAATTGATTACAACCATGTGTTTTGATTTTTCGAAAAAGGAGTTGGTTACACTCAACGTATGTCATACAAGACAGGTCCAACAACGTATGCCTTTATTAAGGACCCAGTGCCATTTATTGATTTTTAGCTAGACTCCAACTCGCAGTAATTATCTGGTCCTGATGAATCATTTAATCATACGAAGCATTTTTTTATTGTTAGGATGATTTCTTCTGTGTGATAAATCCAAGAATTATGTACGCTTGATTTAGAAGTATGGCTTATTTATGCTGGGTGCACTAACGAAAATTTTACTCCTTTTTCACTGCACCTTTCATAGTAGCTGACCCTTACATAGTAGATGAAGTTGAATAAACATGTTGTTGTAGATGGAAGCGAAAAAAAGGATGATGATGATGATGATGATGATGATGATGTTGATGATGGAGAGAAGGAGGGAGAGAAGGAGCAAGATATTGGCGATGATGATGATGATGATGATGATGGAGAGAAGGAGAGGAAAGAGGAGAAATAGGATAATGATGATGATGGAGAGGAGGGGGAGGAAGAGAAGCAGAATGATGATGATTATGATAGAGAGAAGGAGGGGGAGGTGGAGGAGTTGAAGGATGAAGATGATGATGGTGATGTAGTTGTTGATGCTGATGCTGATATTAATATATACTGATTTTGATGATGATTCTGTGGCTTGACACCTACTTGAAAAATCATCATCATTCTCTCTCTCTCTCTCTCTCTCTCTCTCTCTCTCTCTCTCTCTCTCTCTCTCTCTCTCTCTCTCTCTCTCTCTCTCTCTCTCTCTCTCTCTCTCTCAGTCATGCTCCAGAGAACTGTGTGAAATTTGGACTATGCTTCAGAACAGTTAAGTTTCCTCTCGTCGACTCCGACCTGTAAAAGATGGCTTTGCACATTTCTGAAATCTAATTACTGTACATAGGAACCCTAATGTCTGGAGCTACCTGTGTGAGCTTCGTGGATAACAGTCAGTTGTACAAGGCGATACACTACATGTAATTGTCCCAAACTCGGGGTACAGCAACTTCATGTAGCAATGCGTTAAGTAAGGCCGATGACAACATTAATTATTGCAGTTCACTAGGTGTACCTCCACTTCCCTTCCTGCCCTTCCTCCAGTCACTCCACCATCAAGATCCTCCTTCACTGTGTCTCCTCTCAGCCACAGTTCCCCACCTCTGCGCCTTGCGTCCTCTACGTCTTTCCTCAGAATTTGCATCTCTGAGTAAATTGCTCTTTGCGTGACAATTTTTCACTCCCTGGCTTTGCCGTTCATCTTCCTCTTCAGTTTCCAGGTCGTTAACTCCTTCTCTCCTACGTCACTCTCACCTTTACCCATTGGCAGTCCACCCTTCTTCACTCTCACCCTCACCCACTGCCAACCTAAACCCTCACCCTTAACTGGTGCCAACTCACGCTCTTCCTCACCCTCATCCACTGCCATTCCACACCTTCCCTCACCCTCACCACGCCAATTCACACTCTCTCTTTCCTTTACCTTTTGCATACTCTCATCCACCCTCAACCTCACACATTGCCAACCCTCACCCTCACCACAAAAACTCAAACTCCACATACTGTCAGTCCAAACCCTACTTCACATTCATCAAACCAACTCACACCCACACACTGTCAACCCATTGCCTACTTCACTTTCACCACGCCAACCCACTTCATACTTTCACCTCACCCTTACCCACTGCCAACCTTCACTCACTGCCAGTTAACACCATCCCTCTCTCTCATCACCGCCAATGCACACCCCACCACACTCTAACCCTGTCTTAACCCACACACGTCATCACCTTCACCGTCTTCTAACTCATGCCATACTGCTTAGTACTTCGTCCCTCTGAAATTTAATGACACTGATAATAGATTACTAGTCCGTATTTACCTTGGATAATTCCTTAACGATTTTTGCATTTTTAATTAGCCTTGTCCACCTCAGCCATTCCCAAACTACACAGTTTTCTACACCACGAGGCAGCACTAAGGTAGGTTTATACCCATATGTTTGATAACGACGGCCTGAAGCAGAATATGGTTAGGGTTACATGAATTGTGTAATACAGCGAGAGTTTCATCTTGGACTTGGGCTGTGCAGCTGTCGCTGTGATCCACCCAACGTGCCTCATAATTCTGTAAAAATTTTGTCCTCTATTCATATACCTTGTGCAAAGACTTATTTCGACATCGTTTTGTGTCACAACCGCACTTATCCCAGTCATCCTTTAGTCCGTTAGGCAATTTCGATGCATAGAGATGACACGAAGCTTTTAAAGAACAATCATTGTAAGTTTATAGGTTCAATAACCAGTCTCTATTTTTGTACAGATTTTCCATGAGCAGATATCGTACAAGAGATTTTACTGCCTCCAAAAAACAACTAAGAATTCCATGTTTTTTGGAAATCCCACACTGGCAGATCTTATAGTGTATTATTAAATGTGGGATTAATTCTACACTCCCATTCTTGTCGTGTCTGACTCAACAGTGAATGATTTCAACGGTATTCTTAGTCTTTCATAGGGTAACTGGTCCTCTGTGACAGAATCTTCGTAGTACCGTCTTGGCCCCTTCATTGCTAACTTCAGTTGTTAAATGCAATGGGCTCAAATATATATAAATGAATGGATTGCTCTATTCCCTAATTGTGTTTTTTATTTATCTTTAGTATTACTTATTGGCTATTTTTCCAAGCTATAGTGTCTAGTAACTCCTTGTAATTAAGAAATATATAACGAGATGATGGACATGGTATTAATTATATCTTTTTTATAAACATTTTTTCCTGAACTATCTTATCCCGTTCCCCTGCCCCCCCAGAAAAAATAAATAAATAAAAAATAATTTTGTGGCCATACCTATTCACAGCCTGAGGCATTTTGACGTGTGGCCATGAGAGGTGAACCGGAATACATTTACATTTGTGGTGGTCCGTCACAAGTTTAGTGGGTGCCGCTCACAGCTGCTGGTGGGATCGGAATTAGTGTGTGGACGGGACGCTTACAACACGACACAGAGAGACTAATGGTCCTGCACTGTATCTTGTGACACTGCAATATTCTGAGGGGAAGCGCGGGATGGGAAAGCAGAGAAAGAAAAACCAAAAATGTAGGTGATGAAAGAGAAAAGACCGACAGAGATGGTGAAGAAAATAGGGCTTGATAGAGGAGAGGTGCAAAGTAGGTTAGGGCGTGAGGTAATGTAAGAGGTGCTTGGAATAGATGTAAGAGGCAGACAAGGAATGAGACAGGACAAGTAGAGGAGTGAATATTAGCTGAAAGATACAAAATGTAAAGCCAATGACCTCTTGATTAGGAGGGGTGGCAAAAAAATTAGTAAAATAATCTCTCGGTAACCAGAATATAATGTAGAAAAAATTCAACATAATCAACCAGTTTGGCGAGTTTGGATGTGAAGGATAAGTACAGTGCTCTGCTAGATTCAGCGTTGGGCAATAGTTAAGGTAAGAAACAAGTATAAAAAAAAACACACACACACGTGTTGAAAGGAAAGACAACGGATATGATGTAATGCGGAGTCTAAGTCAGATATTACATGCCAGGTTCTCCAGACTAATGGAAGTATTATGTCAATCAGCAAGACTGTTGTTCGTTAGAATAGCTACATTTTAAAACAGTTTAAGGACAACACAGCAGACAACTATATTAAACTCCGCAGCTTGAAATCTATTACATGTCAAGAAGATGAGCTGTGGTCCCCCAAAGGCGAATCAACAACAATCAATTGGGCTGGATTCCTATTTTCAGTGTTATGAAGCGCTAGACATGTAAAGAAATTATTGACTGCAACTCTACGGGAAGAAGTAAAGAGAATGAAGTATGAATGAGAAGCTAGAGGACCTGACACCAAAGTTAACCCTCTGATTGGTGGGTTTTCCGTCAACTCAACAAAATCACTAAGCTTCTGCCTGAGTGGATTATGTACAGTAATTTTGTCTATGATAAAGAGAAGGATAACATGGTACGAGAATACAGTCACTGCTAGGATTTCCCTCAGTTGAATAAAATCACTTAGGTTTAGCCAGAAAAAAGTACCTATACCCCATCATACCAGCAAAAAGGATTAAGTGCAATCACAAAGTGGATGAAATGCATGAAGAGTGATGAAAAATGGAAAGAAAACGTTTAGGAGGAAGAGCGAGATGCTTCCTGGTTTGTGTGAGAATTTCCGCCGAATAACTGGAGACCTGGAAGGAAAAAATATCTAAGCTGGAGAAGGGGAGGATGAAGGGGACAGAGAAGAGACGTGGCAGTACAGGTAACAGCGTAATAAATTGTGTTACTCTAGTGTGTTTTACAGCATGTACCGCTAAGAGATTTTTTGAAATATACTTTTGCTACATACAGATTAAATGATAATGTTTTATTGCTCCTTTTAATAATAAAATCAACTGTCTGATAAAATATTCTTCTTAAAAACTACTAGGCACACCGACCGAAACTGAGCCTTATATTGCTGGTGCAGTTTCATGAAAATCATTTTGTGTTGCAGGCTTGGATGAAGTTAGGTAGAGGCAGATGTAGGATGAGAGGGATGGAAGGCAGGGAGAGGCACATGGCAAGGTGAGGCGGGGGTGGGATGCAGGGCGAGGCAGATGACAGGGTGAGGTTCGGGTGGAAGGCATGGAGAGGCAAGTGACAGGGTTAGGCAGGAGTGAAAAGAAGAGAGAGGCAAGGTGGTGCTGAGAGCCGAATAGCAGCCGAGAAGATACTTAAATCTTAGCGCAGAAGGTGACAGGAACAGATATTTGTGATGAAGCAGGGAGAGGAGACAAGAACAGAGGACATGATGGAAGACAGACTGAAATATACAATGGAAGGCAAAGGTGGATGGTAGAATGGAAACATGGATGGAAGAGAGATATGGAAAGCATGGGTGAAAGGTAGTTAGGGGCAGATGACAGGGAAAGGTAAAGGTGGAAGCCATGGAGAGGCAAGATGTTGTTCGTGGCTGAAACAGCAGCCAGTTTCACACTTCATGTCACTGAAACAGTGGACAGGGACAAGACGGACATAAGACGGGGCATTTGGCTGTATTTGCCTCAAGTTTCACAGGTTTGAGAGACTCTGGAGTAAGTGTTCTTTGTCTCATGGGCTAGGTTTCACTTAACTCCTTCTCTTGTGAGCTTGGAAGGATTCCTTATGTGTCCCTTGCCTCCTGGCATGTGTGGTTCAGGTGAAAGTTTCCGATGCCGTGTGGGAGTAGGAGGCGCTGTAACACCATTTTATACTGATTACCTTATAATTTCTCGTGTACATGTGTGTCTGTCATTCACCAATGTATTGAGGATTAATATCACCTATTTTACAATAAATTAATATTGTTGGGTGGGCTTACGTGACTGCCTAAGACCTCTTTCCTTAGGTTTTAATCTGCATGTGGCATCATACTATTCATGATGGAGAGGAATACCTTCATGTGGTCGCATCGACATGACCGAGTGCTAATCCTTCCCAGTTACAAAAAACGTCTCTCAGTCGCCTGTCCGTGTTATTTTCACGTTTGTTCAGCAACCCACCTAGTTTACGTTCAGATGAGACTGGTGTTGTAAATACTGCTACAACTATACCTTACTGTTACCTCGTGGCCTCTGGGACTATATTGCATTTTGTCTCTTCAGATGGCGGCACTTGTTGCCTCTTATCATTTCTCGATTATTATTATGTCTGGCAACTTTTCTTTGTATTTTGTCCACTACACCTTATAATTCTTTGACATTTTATTCAACTTTAATTTCTCCAAACTACTAGCGTAAGGATCGTAAGAGGAAATATTTGAAAAAAAGTGTGAATATGTTTTATGTCCTATTATTTTCCAGACGAGCCGCTTCCATGATATTTTCATCAACATAGTTCGGCGCTGATATAACAACTTAGCACACGTCGAATAGACTTTATCCCCTGACCTTCACCTTCGCCGGATTAATCTTAAAATCGAAATAATTAATTCATGCCTAACCTTTGACAATTCCACCAAGTATGGTTAAGATCGTATCAAAGCTGCTTCAATTGACCTTGGAATGGAATCTTAGCTCTTGACTTATTTTTCAGAAAACGCAGTAGGTCAACCTCTGCCTGATTCTTATAACTTCCATCGCTTGGTTCAAATCATATCAAAACAATCTGACTTGGCCTCTGATTGGTTGTCCTCAAAATCAAGTCCCCTTCTTCTTGCCTCACACTCAACCCTTCCAACCAGTTTGGCTGCAATTGGATAAAAACTTGAAGTTCATCTTGCCCGGTCAAAATTAGACCTAGCCTTGTGAACTTGACCATGACCTGTGATTTTCAAAAGTAATATATCAACCCCTTAGGTAACCTTAAACCCCCCCAACTTTGGTTAAAATCGGATAAAAACCGAGTTATTTTGTTTACACACACACACACACACACACACACACACACACACACACACACACACACACACACACACACACACACACACACACACACACACACACACACACACACACACACACACACACACACACACACACACACACACACACAGAACCAAACATAAAACCCGCTTTCACTTCGCGTGCGTGTGCAGGTTAAATAACGTATCACTTACCCATTGTATGTTAGGCCTTTCAGCCCGTGATGGGTTTTTCACCCACACTTCTGAGGTACAAAGTCACTGACTCATCCATGTTACTACAGCTACTTCCCAAGGTGTTACACCAGGTGCTCATTTTACCTACCAAAGCACAAAGGGCGTATGGACACCTGAGTCGAGAGGTTTGTTTTAAATACATCAATGCCCATAATTATGCAAAAACTTGGTAGGATTTCTGATTAAGGACGTGTCGCACTGGACGAAAAACAATTAAATTTGCGAGCTGTTAACCAAAATGACCATCAGTCAACGAAAATCTGCCTGGGACGAGAAAAGAACAAATCTGGATTGTGATTTGTTTCTCATTAGTACTAAAATGGATAAAACAATTTTGTAGCTGTGCAAAATATTTCATTAGAGCACTAAGAAATAATATAGTCAGAAGTACTGTTCAAATAAGTTTGAATCCTGTGCTTCTTAATGATTTAGAATTTCTCCTCATCATAGTCATTCATCAAACTCTCTGATGACTTGTCACAGACAATATTTTGAAAAAACACTTCATCATAGTCTGTTTATCATGGTCTGAACGTTGTATATATTTTTCCGTATGTTAGAAGCACAGCACCAATTTGCAGAATCATTAGCAAGTCTTTTAGTTTTTTTTTTTTAGTTTTTTTTCATTTCAGACTCCATGACCATCTCCGTCTGTCTTTGGTGTTAGTCAGCTAGAGACAAAATCACGCCACTCGCCAGTGTGACGATCGCTTCGGTGTGCCAGTTGTTTCGACTCGCAGAGACGACTAACTTGTTGACCAAAAACGCCTCGATTCAGTGTAATAAATGCACTGAACGTCGGAAAGAAAGAGGTTATTGTAAGTACAAAGCGGTAAAAAAAAAAAACACACACACACACACACATAGTAAATACTCTCCGCGTTTTACTATCACAAGCTAGCCCCCTCACGTACCTTTAATTGGTATGGGATAATTAGGTATATATTGACTCGAAATTCACATTACACTAACCCTCACGTAAACTGAGATATCACTATACTCCTTTAAGACTGATATACTAATGTTAATCGAAACCCTTCATGATGTGTGTTATTGCGCGGTAATAAAATCCAAAAAAGAACATTGCAGATACAAAATACTTACTTTGCAATGCATCTAACATTTCTGTTAACGTAAATGCACGAATAACAAATAATATAGTTCTCTGTGTGGTAGGCGGGGTCTCCCACCATCCGTTTCTCCGATGCTGAGACACCTTCAGATGACTCTACACCGAGTGATTGACAGGCCTGTTTCTTGTATCCAAGGAAACCATTATCTACACTGGAAAATAAATATACCTGATTAAACAAATGAACGTCTTGTCATCTAGTGGGTTAAGGCTATCTAGCCGGATGTGCCCATAATAATTTAAGTCGGTGTGGAATTGGGGTTTACTGCACAAATGATGCCACTCAGGGAACAGTAGTCCCTCTACCCATACAGATCAGAACTGAGTGGCCTCGCCGCATGCCTCTACGCTGTAGATGAGACAAAGATTGGATGTTAGATTAACCGATAGTTCATTTTATTTTCTAGCACACTAAATGGTTAGTTCTATCGCAATTCGGGTAATAACTGAGTGTAATGGCACGTTGTTGCATTGAACTGAGGCATGAGCTTCGTAGATGAAATGAGAGTAAAATCGATTTCATTAACGTAAAAAGATGAGGTAAGCTGGCGAAGAGAATGGCCGTGTGAAAGGACTGCAAGAAGAGTGCGGCCAGATAAAGTTCACGGACAGTATGAGCAAAGTGACTTTAACAGAACTACAATGAGAAAAAAGTAACTGAAGCAGGGTTGCAGGCAGTGAGATGAGTGTCCAGCACCAGACGGACAGTACCCAAATGAAAGCACATGTGGCAGCGAGGCAGATGTGGTGCATGGTTGAACTCATAACCAGACCAAAGCAGTGACGCTAAAATGGCTGCCGATATGGTGACGTCTGGAGGTAATGTAGCAGGGAGGAAGGAGTGCAGAGAAGAGGGCAGAATAGGATTGTAGGAAAGGTAGGAACTGAACAGGAAAAGCGAGAACTGGGAGATAGAAGGGTTTGAGTTGGTAAGAAGTGGAGCCTAAAGGAGGAGAAGAGAGGTGATAAAAATGGAGGAGGGGAAACGCAAGACTGTAATGAAGGTGTGGTTGGGAGGAAAATGGAGTTTAGAGGAAGGACAGAGGTAGGGAGGGAAAAGAGAGGGGTGGGGAAAGAAAAGACGGAGTTTTGAGGAGGAGAACGGAGATGAGCAAGGATGAGCAAAAAGGGAGTTAGGAGGAAAGAGAAAAGGAGCAGTGAGGGGGTATGAACGAGTCAAAGAGGAGAAATAGAAAAGAAACATGGAGATGAAGGATTGGACTGAGGAGAAAAGTGGAAAAGGGCAATGGTTTGGATGCAGGCACGCGTTTTGCGTGGTTATGTGGAGGATGGAATTAATGTAGGGGCTGCAGTAAAGTCTCCCTTGAGTATTTCTGAACTAGGAAGAAAAACATATATAAATAATTCGTTTTCGTTTTTCAAGGCTCCAACATGTTAGCATGCTTCGGCCTTGGTTACCTAATGGCGGCTCTCCATGCTGCTCGATCTCTAGCATCCTCCCTATTCAGTCCCTTATCAATGAGGTCACGCTCAGTGACTTCATCCCAGGTCTTTTTCGGTTGACCTCTCGCAACCCTATCCCTAACGTTAACATTTCTACCTTTCTGCACCAATTGTCATCGTCCATCCTCTCCACATGCACAAACCTCCTCAATCTACTCCTCCTTATCACAACACCAATACACTCCAATCCCATCCTACCTCTTAACTTTTCTATCGTAAACATAGCCCCCCACCCCCAGGCCTCGCACCCAAGGACGCACTGCACATCCACCTAATCATTGTCATTTCTACACGTTTGAGCCAGCGAATGTCCTCTTTCTATACTGCCCAGGTCTCACTGCCATACAGCACTACATTCCTAAGATTTGCCGCATACAAAAGATCCTTAAGCACGGAGGGATTTCTCAGGAAAGGCAACAGCTCCCTGAACTTTTTCCAACCACCCCTCACTCTAGCCACAGAGCTAGCCCCAGTCCCACCTACAGCACATAACATGTCTCTCAAATAACGACTCATCCACACACTCAAGAGACTCACCAGTAAGATCAATCCTTTCATGCCTTACATTCTCCACCTGCTCTCCCCGACATACTACTCACGTGATATCAGCATTATCTCGCAATCTACCTCTAAAACGACTACATCTCTTGTGCACCCACTTATTATAAACACTGCACAAGATGAAATTATTTCCCACGCCCTTGTGGCAAACCACACATGGCCATTTTCCCAATTCTTTGACAGGATTGCCACCAGCCCTAGATACTATCACCTTTGATTTATCTGTACTTACCCTCAAGCCATTGTGTCTCATACCATCTCTCCACTTCCTAAATCTTTCCTCCTTCTCCCTTTCATTCTCTGCAGTCAACACCAAATCATTGGCATACATTTCCCTCGGGACTCCATTTCTGAAGTCACGTGAGAGGGTTTCAAGTGCATGATAAACAACAAGGGACTCAAGACTGACCCTAGATGCTCACCAACTTTCGCAGAAAACTCATCACTCAAATTTCCATTCAATCTTACCTGGATGCGAGCACCCACATATATAGCCATAACCACCCTAACCAGCCACTTCTCTATCCCAAGGTTTCCCATTGCCCACATCACCACCTCCCTAGGGATTCTGTTAAAGGTCTCCTCCAAGTCAACAGAGGCAAAGTACAGACCTCTTTTCTTTCATATATATATATATATATATATATACTCTCATTCTCATCAGCTGTTTGAGTGTCCACTGCAGGACCGGCCTATCCCCACTGAAGCCGGGACGATACAGCCAATGTATCTCTACCAAGTGGCTTAGGCTGTCTGGTAGAGATTGTATGTAGGGTGAGAAGTGCTTGTAAGTGCAAATGTAGTGTTGGAGTGGCTTTGGATGTGTGTGTAGTCTGTGAACCAAGTGTAATCGGCCCGCGCCAGCCGACTGGGTGCAAGTATACCTTGTAGTATGCGACACTGGTTCAACCACAGCACCCCTTGTGTCTGCCAATGCCGTAAGTGGCCAGAAGAACGCTCCCAAGGTTTATCACCCTGGCGGGGCGCGAACCCTCATTCTTCATTGTACAAAAACACACACTTTACCACTGTACCACAGAGGCTCCATATATATATATATATATATATATATATATATATATATATATATATATATATATATATATATATATATATATATATATATATGAGAGAGAGAGAGAGAGAGAGATTTATATAATTATTATTATTATTATTAATTTAGTTTAAATTATTCAGTTATCGATAGACCTAGCAACTGCATGCAGATATTATAACGATCAGTTATTAGTCACAATACTATGGTTATTTTTAAATTTAACTGATATAAGACTGCTTTAACGAAGGATGGTATGAAGGGGTCAGTCTACAGTATATCACACCATGGCAGGTAAACAGTTTATCCTACGCTGAACAGAATCGTCTGGAGTTAGTAAGAATAATATGAATATGACGTCCTCCAGCTGAAGTGGTTATGTATGCGCTACACCTTCGGAAGGTTAGAAATTGGACTTCCATTCATATTACTGATTACACCACCATAGCAAGAGCAACTGATGCATATTTTCCCCCGTTCTATGAGCTTCAGAGATATACTGAGCTCTGTTCTGACTTCACATAAAAACAGACAAATGAGATTCTTCAAACAAAGATGTTTGACAAAACGTTCATTGACCCAACCACTACGAGGGGGCTCTTCTAACCTGAAAGTAACATTATCAGGTGTTGGTATGGATAAACTGAAAAAAATGAAGCAATTGTACAAACCATAATTACCAGTAAATGTACAGAGTAAATCATACCCTGCCCTTTAATGCCAGTTTGAACCTGTTTTGCATCAGCAAAGGCAAGTGAATGAAAAGATGGACAACAATATCATTAATTCTGCCTAAGCCAATGACAACGTTGATGAGAGTCAACCTTACAGGTATTGCCACAGAAGCACAGTATTTATAATAATTAATAACATACTACCATCTGGTCTAAAGTGTGAGATGTTTGCAGAATCTTTTAACTCCTTGGCGTCGGGTGTTTTTCGCACTTTCCACCCGCAGCCTAGAGGCAAATTTCACAAAATAGTTATGTTTCGCACTCTCATATCTCAGCAACTCACAAAATAGTAAGTTCGGAAAAGCTTATGTTACTCACCAACTCTTCCTCTTTAGGAGTGAGACCGCGTTAAATAGATGTAATTTTTGGCTTTCGGCGTGCCTGTGTTCTGATGGGTGCGCCCAACCATGACCTCAGTGAGCACGTGTGTGAGGCGAGCCAGCCTGTGCTTCACTCCCTGCTCTGCCGAGTTCAAAGCCCTGTCTTTCTCAAGACTCCCTGCCTCCCCCTACTCCTGTCTTGGATCATGTATCTTCACCTTAGAACCTTAGCTCGCGATTGTGTCCTTCTTTTCCAATCATTCTATGCTATCCTGCTGTCGCTGTGCAATAAAATATGTAAGTCTGCAAATAAACTACTGTACATGAAGTGGACCATCCAGCACAATAGCACATCCACCTCGCAGGGATCCCAGAGCGTTGCCTTGCCAGACGCTAAAGGCGTAGAAAATTCCCCCCAAACCATTGTAACACTATCCCCCCAAAACCTTATACACTATCACCCCTGAAATAGCCTTAAATGTAATTTTAACTAAGTTACGAATGCCTTTGTCAAGAAAAGTAATGAGGGATAAGGAAATTTCCCATTTTATCCATTTATTTACATCCAATTCCATACACATTTAATGCACAAAAAGCAGACAGAAATCCCACAAATTTTCCATTGTTGATACTTAGGTCTTATTATGTTACTATTCTCAGAAAAGGTAAACAGTTTTTAAATATGTGTTCTCAATACTTATGTGCTATATTAGTATCAAGATCATACTCAGAAGTCAGATATTTATTAGCTTCTTCTTTCATATTTCATTCGTATATATTTCCATCTGCAGGTTGCCTACGTGTCAACAACTGGGTTTGTGAAAGGTTAGTGCCCCTCCCCGTAAAACAACTAACTCTAGGACAAACGGCCACCCCTTACGGGATTGTGGCGTCTGGCTATTGATAGGAAAATAGACGTTGCACGTGAGTTATCACTTGGGCACGGTGCTATCCACTCCTTTTGTTCCTTACTGTAAGTTTGCGTGTACTTAGCCCACTTCCCCTTTATGATAGAACCAAGTAGATTTTGAACTTAAGAATCACGATCACAAGGCACGCACGACACACGTGAAGAGTTACGTGTGAATGGGGCAGGAGACTAAAGACAGTACACAGTAGGCAGGGGGGTAGGTAAAGTTTTCAAGGGATGGGTAGGTGCGGCCAGGCGAGGGGACACCGTGTTAGGGGGGAAGGAGAGAGAGACCATGTTAGGGGGGATGGAGTGGGGAGTAATGGGGAAGGAGGTAATTCAGGAAATGCCAAGAATGAGATGGGCTGAAACGAACTGGCCAGACCACCTCATCTCACCCCACTTGTGCAGGCAATCATAGGGGACATGTGGCAACTTTGGCCTCACTCCCACCTCTGAAATTAATCCCCCCATATTTCCCCCAACCCACCAAATGCCCATTTCTCCCCTAAAATGAGAGAAAAGAAAGCTCAGATTTTGCCACAACCACTTTGGCCCTCTGCCCGAAAGATTTTGCCCATGAGTGAAGAAAAAATCAATTCCAATCGGTATTTTCATTATTTGCAGATTCTTGCGACACCTCACCCATGCTAGGCTATCTATTACTAAATTTCTAAAGAATCCTGTGGTAAACGACGGTCAGTCACCTTCGTAAAGGCAGCCTTCAAAGAGATAGACAAGGAAAGAGAGGCGAGGTTTTATGTGGAGAGAGAGAGAGAGAGATTAACAGTGCTCAGTGTACCAGCTTGGGTCCAGTTCATGTATGTTTCCCAGCTCATCGCACGTGGTGTCGCTGTGCACCTTGCTCATCATGTCAGGATCAGTCACAAGCCAGTACACGTCACACGCACAGGCCAGCGGATTGCCTGAGGAAGCAGAAAATTGGCTAAAATTAATCACAAACACACACACACACACACACACACACACACACACACACACACACACACACACACACACACACACACACAAATAAACTACAAACACATAATACACGCAAATAAAATACAAAAAAATAATACGAAAAAACACAAAACAAAACACGCACACACACACACACACACACACACACACACACACACACACACACACACACACACAAATAAACTATCTATCTATCTATTGCCAGACGCCTCAATCCCGTTCGGGGTGACCACAAACAAATCGCCTCCACGTCGCCCTGTCCCCCGCCATTTCACTGCCCTGCTCCCAACTCACACCCCCCTCTTTCATATACCTCTCCACCCCATCCATCCATCTCATCCTCGGCCTCCCCCTCCCTCTCCCCCTCTCCACCTCACTCACAAACACTCTCTTTGTCAGTCTTTCACCCTCCATCCTCTCCACATGGCCAAACCATCTCAGTGTATTCCTCCTAACGCTTCCTATTACATCCACATCCACACCACAACGCTCCTTTATATCCTCATTTGTCAGCCTGTCTCTCCATGTGACTCCACAGGCTCCTCTTAAATAACTCATTTTGACTGCTCTCACTCTTGACTTGTGCCCTTCCAACAACGTCCAAGTTTCACTTCCATACGTTAGAGTTGGTATCACAATACTGTCATGTAGTAACTTTTTTCACTTCCATGCTCACTTCCCTGTTTCTTATCACTGCTTTCAAGGAACCAGCAACCTTTCTTCCTTCACGGATTTCGCCTTTCTCAAAAACCATCACTTTACTCTTCCGTACATTCACCTTTAGATTCCGTTTCTTACACACTCTCCCAAACTCATCCACCAAGCCTTGCAGCTCCCCTTCGTCTTCACTCAACAACACAGTATCATCTGCAAACAACAGTACAGGGAGTTTCCAAACACTACCCTCTCTCACCAGGGCCACTCCAACATCCACTACCCTACCTTGTACCTCTTTTATTACCCCATCCATGTATAGATTGAACAACCATGGAGACATGACACATCCCTGTTTCAACCCAACCTTCAAAGAGAAAAATTCACTCTGTTCACCATCCACACCCACTACAGCCTTAGCACCATCATACATACACTTCACAGCATTCAACAACTTCCCATCTACTCCATATATTCTTAATACTTTCCACAATCCTTGTCTATCCTCCCTGTCATATGCTTTCTCCAAATTCATGAAAACCACATACAACTTCTTTCCCTTCTCTAGAAACTTTTCCACAAAATCTCAAGGAATGAATATCTGATCTACACAACCTCTTCCCTTCCTAAACCCTCCCTGTTCTTCTCCAACTAATTCCTCTGTTATATCCCTAACTCTGTCAATAAGTATCCTACCATACACTTTTCCTATTATACTAAGAAGACAAATGCTTCTATGATTACCACACACTTCTTTTTCCTCTTTTCCTTTGTACAAGGGAACAATTCCTTTGTACAAGGGAATAATTATACCTGACTTCCAATCCTCCGGAACTCTACCTTCCTCCCAGGCCAATCTGCACATCTTCCACATCCATTCTACTACTATCTCTCCATCATGCTTGAGCATTTCACCACACACTCCATCAATTCCTGGGACTTTTCCCAGTTTAACTCTCTTCATTGCTTCCACAACTTCTATCCTACTGATTTCTTCCTGTCTTCTCATCTCCCTCCTTCTCCCAACCATTCCCCAGCCACTTATACTCGCATCACTTCCATCCTCTATGTTCAACAATTCCTTAAAGTGTTCTCTCCATCTGCTCACTTTTTCTCCCTTCTCCACTAGTAATCTACCATTTTTATCTTTCACTTCCCTGCTAACTTCACTTCCACCCTGTCTTACTCTCATCACCTCTTTCCAGAACATTTTCTTACAGTCCCTCCACTTTACACTCAAATTCCTTCCAAATTCCTCATCCACTCTCATCTTACTCTCTCTTACTAATCTTTTTACCTCTCTCTTTCTTTCTACATATAACTCTCTCTTCCGCCTCTCAACTTCTTCCACGCCCCTATTTCTCATCCATTCATTGTATGCTTTCTTCTTTTGTGCCACAGCCTGTCTCACCTCTTCATTCCACCACACTGTTCCTTGCACCCCCCTCCGTCTTCTCTTCATCCCACACATCACATCACATGCTGCACATATTTCTTCTGTAAATATCCTGCACACACATTCCACTTCCCCCATCTGCTCCAATTCATATTTGCCCAATCGTTCCTCCACTTCTCTCTTATATTCTGCCTTTTTCTCATCCTCTTGCAGCCTTTCCACTCTCCTTGCAAATACTCCTTCTTCCCGTCCTTCCCTTCTTCTATTACTCCATCTTATTTGTATCTTGATTCTGGCCACCACCAAGTAGTGGTCAAAAACTCCACTCCCCCAACCTTTATAAGCTCTTGCATCCATTCATTACACATCTTGGCATCCTTTCATCCACCCACACATAATCAATCATTGCTTTCCTTTCATTCAGTTCACCACCCACCCTTCTCATCACTCGCCATGTATACTTGTGGATCATTTTGTGCCTGAAGAGGGTATTGGCTATCACCAACCCCCTCCCAGCACAAATCTCCACTAACGCACTGCCATTCTCAGCTATCTCAGCAGGCACACCCCACTCACCAACTATCCCATCCACCTTCACTTTCCCTACTTTACCATTCATATCTCCGATCAAAAACACTCTCTCACTCCTTCCAAACTTTTCCATGCACACTTCCACATTTGTCCAGAACTCTTCTCTCACTCTGCTTGCACGATCTTGCGTTGGCGCATACACGCATACAATCGCCCACATTTGTATTCCAATTTTCAATCTTACCCACACAATCCTTGACCCAACTGATCCATACTCTCTTATATTCTTCTTCCATCTTTTACTCACAACTATACACACTCCTTCTTTTGCCCTCTCATTCTCACCTACTCAGCTTTCAATCTTACCCACACAATCCTTGACTCAACTGATCCATACTCTCTTATGTTCTTCATCCATCTTTTACTCACAACTATATACACTCCTTCTTTTGCCCTCTCATTCTCACCTACTCCTGCACATGTACCGCATCCATACTCCCATTCTCTCACACTCTCACCCCTCCATTTTGTTTCAGTCATTCCACATACATCGACTTTCGCACCCACAAGCACCTGGACAATCTCTCTCTCTCTTTCACCTCATCATTCGCTCCCCTTACATTCCACGTTCCAATTACCATGTCCTTTGTCCGGTCCTTGGTCGTCATCGTTTGGTCAGTCCTTGTCCGAGGCTTCTTGTTTGTCTTTTTAGTTAGTTGTTTTCCGGGGAGGGGCACTAACCCTCCGCCAACCCTTTTAGTCGCCTTGTACGACAAGCAGGGATACTGGGGGAGTATTCTTGAAAAAAAAAAAACTACCTCCAGGGGGTACAAATAAACTACACACATAATACACGCAAATAAAATACTACAATTAAATAATACGAAAAAGCACAAAACAAAACACACACACACACACACACACACACACACACACACACACACACACAAAGAAACTACACCAAAATGATACAAACATAATACAGAAAATAATAAAAAAAAATCACACACACACACACACACACACACACACACACACACACACACACACACACCATCCACTTCCACATCGAGAGCACAGGTGAAATAAAGAATTAAAAGAGACAACGAAATTCAAGAGTTTAAGGCATCTGGCTATACACTGAGAGAGAGAGAGATGGTTAGGGAGACAGACAGATAGATGGTTAGGGAGACAGACAGATAGATGGTTAGGGAGACAGGTAGATGGTTAGGGAGACAGACAGATAGATGGTTAGGGAGACAGATAGATGGTTAGGGAGACAGATAGACGGTTAGGGAGACAGATAGATGGTTAGGGAGACAGATAGATGGTTAGGGAGACAGACAGACAGATGGTTAGGGAGACAGATAGATGGTTAGGAAGACAGATAGATGGTTAGGGAGACAGATATGTGGATAGATTTTGCTCCCATGTCGACCTGCTGGAATTGTGATACCCAGTTCATCCCTCACGAGATTTGTACTTTTGAATAGATAAACAGACAGACGACAGACAGACAGGCAGATAGATAGACAGATAGGTTGATAGACAGATGGACAGTTAACCAGAGAGATTAATAATGATCTTACCTCTTAAGTCGATGGCCCCGTCCGTGTAGAGCTGTTCAAAGAGAGGGAGCCAATTCTCTCTCTCTAGGACTATGATTGAGTTGTCGCGAAAATGAACCTTAGCCAGCCGGTCCAAGCCTGCAAAGAGAAAGAGAATGAGAGAGAGAGAGAGAGAGAGTGTGTGTGTTTGCGTGTCATCATCATCATCATTGTCCAATTCTCTCTCTCTAGCACAATGCATCAGTAGCTGCTCCGTCACACTTTACCCAGACTGCAGCCTGTCTATGCTTGCAGTCACCATCATCATAATCTTCATCATCGTCATTTTCATCGCTGTCATCATCGTCATCATCATGATCATCATGACATTTTCCCCCACTTAAGGATGGCTTTATATAGGATTTAGAAGTAGGTAAAATAAAGGCATGATAGAGAGAGAACCCCCAATGGCCTGCCCGGTGAAATGAAACGGCCAATCATTCACACATGGTTCAAGGCCCCACAGTCCTGGTTATATCTTTCTGGCCTATATACAAAATATGTAAAAATAATGTTGTGCCTCCTCTGAAGGAATTACCATAATGGGGATTGCCATGGAATAGCTGAGGCTTTCTATGGACTGGAAGCTAAACCAAGTGTCAAAGCCAGCCATTGATTTCCCAGCAGTTGCTGCAAACTGTTGGGAGAGTCTGTGCTTGGACTTTGACTCCTTTTATTTGTGGCGGGCGATATGGCGCTGTGCACGTTGGGTGAAACGACTGCTGTGTCCAGCCAGGAGTCAAGCCTCCTCACATTTCCTTGCACTTCACTCTAAAAACCCTGGTAAAGAGCTTCCTACTACAAGAGGGTACCAGATCTCTACACGGCGTGTGTACTGTACTGTACCTATAGGACGGCCCCATAGAAGCTGTTGCTTACCTGAGATCAACGGAACTGCTCAGCCAGACAAACAATGTAAAACAGCACCAGCATGTACTGAGGTTCCTGCCTAACAGTGATGATTTTGTGGCTACAGTTTGCTTGCTTTCACCTGAGAAAAGACTCCTAACCTGCTTCAGCTCAGGTGATGGTCAAGTGTAGTCAGAGAGGAGGATAAATGTGACTGATAAACAAGGAAACTTATTCCTAATTCATAACTAAGGTTTATCGAATTTCATGTGGCTATGTCATTGTATTCAAGTTGTGAGTGGCCCAGTTATGCCAAATGAAAACACACACTGCACTCTCGGGTAATATCTCCCACGAGTCCTGAAACTACCGTGCGACAGAAAATCCCATTAAGTGAGGGTTATGTTCCAGCAAGAAAGATAATTTTGAATATTAAACTATCGTATCCTAGGCTCCGAAGGGGTATCAAATTGTTACTGATGACGATGTGACTGAGTGTATTTGCATTCATTTAACATTAGAGTCCATGAGCAGTTTTAAGGACTGGTAGATGCAACCCCAGGACCATCCAAATGCGAACCCAGTACACTGCAGACTGAAGCTTCCCTCCTGCTGCAGTCCACCGTTCTCATTTCAGGGGATAGGGAGATGTGGGTCGTTTGTATAACCGGGTAGCTCCACTGTCCGGTTATATCACTGCCACCACGTGAAGCTGTCTCCTCCAGCACGAGTTATAAGGAAAAGTTTAGAAGCTATTTGCTAACCTCTGTGGTAACCATATTACCGTACGACGCCTTGTGATCTAGTGGGTTAAGGCGTGCCATCTGGATAGAGCCTGTAAGGATTTCCATCTGAGGGTGGATGAGGTTTATTACTCACATAATGTCATTCAGTTGCAAGTGGGGCCGGTCACCCCTGTCTTCAGTGTCGGAACTGAGTACCCTGGCTCCTGACGCCTATGCTCCAGGTGGGGCAATACGGGGACAATTCTAAGAATATTTCTGAGGTGTGCAAGAGTAAACAACAGCATGTTTCGCGCTGACCCATCTGTGAGTCAGGCTGAGACCAGCAGACCTCTTGCAAATTCTGCTGGAGAGACAGTTCCATCTGTAAACAGTGTAGGGGTGACATTGGACAACACTCAAGGAAAACTCTCTACCTGTGCCCTGAAGGACTGTAAGAGAAGTTAGAGATCAACTGCACTCCGTGGGTGTAACACCTAAGCCCCTAATAAAGCATCCAGAGTAATACAGTCTTTAAGATCAACCTGAAGTCTTAATGGTAAATCTGCTGGCCCACAATTCACATTTTGGTGGCAGTGAGGTCAAGATAACGCCTTTTTTCAAGTCTGTCTACCGTCAAATGCAGTAGTCTATGTACCAGTTGTCTGCCATCTGTCGCCAACCAAGCCTGGCCAGATCAGCCCATCACTAAATCAGTCTGCTGCTAAGCCCATCAGTAAGCCTGCCTGCTGTTGAGACTGTCTGCTGCCGCCATCCCTGCCGTCTGCCGCAAAACTTGTCATCACACCTTCATCCCAGCCAGGATCCTGCTGATTGTCAAACCTCCATTGACCCGGTGACCTACATCTTGCCCTCTTCACCCCCCACCAGCCACCAGTAGCAGCTCACGCCACGCCCTGCTCTATATGTTATTTAAAGAGGTGAGATTAAGAGTCATTCAGTAAAATACTCCTTCTTTTATCACCGGACCGGTAATCTTAATACATTATTATTCTCTCTCTCTTCTCTTACACAATAAACTACCGTATTAAAAATATTTTCCTCAGATTATTATTCATACTCTCTTTTTTTTTATTCTTTTCATCCATATGAACACTTCATCTGCAAATATTGTATACATAAAAATCCTTCCTTGTTAACTGTGACTCTACATAACAGTTTATTAAGTTTAAAAAAATCTCTTCTCTTATATTCATTTATTTAGTATTTCCCTTGTACTTTTTCCTCTTCAGTTCATTTTTAAAGATATTTCCTTACTTTAGGAAATTCATTTCTCTGAAGATGATACACATACATTCGGAGATGGATTAAAGTCCACTAAGATGGAAATCTTACGGGACAACCTTACTTGTTTAAGAAATGGAAAGACATATGCGCGAGAAACAGTTCAACCAGCTGGGTATCATACCCCCAGTGCATCACATATTTCTCAGTTACCTTCTGCTTTTTAAAATATGGCAACGCCTCCTGTCCCACAAAGAATTATTATGGAAGATGCATCGCATCCCAAATTCACTGGAATGAATCCTGCAGTTACCGTGTATAATTTCATTAGTGATGTCCAGTCTGCAGTTACAAAGGATTTACAACAGACAGTGCAAAAATCGCCTATCTTCTGAGCCGATTAGATGATGGTTACTCACGGGTTGGGTCATTAGTCCGTTGCAGATTTTCTTATAAATTTACTTCACTGGATGGATGCTGTAACATATCCGTAGAATTTTCTTTGTAACCACACAAAGCAGGATGTTTGATAAGCGTTTACAGATTAAATGCAAAGTATGAGACAGGATAAGTTCATCCATTCAGAACAAAATACTGTTAGAAGGGTCAGCAGTGTCGGCAGCAACAGAAGCAGAAATTTCAGAGGCATTTCGAACAGTCCGTGGACGGAAATTGATGATAAGGGGAACATTACTCTGTCGCTAAAGAATGTAGCAACTTTATTTTGTTATCTCTGATTGTTAAATCGTCTTAATAAGGATGAACTAGATGCAGCGTTAGAAATCCAGTATTCTCCAAAGGATGAGGTAATCATGTTAGTTGTATAGTCTACCTATCTATCTATTGCTAGACGCCTTAATCCCGTAAGGGGTGGCCACAAACAATTCGCCTCCATGTCGCCCTATCCCCATCCATTTCACTGCCCTGCTCCCAGCTCACACCCTCCTCTCTCATATACCTCTCCACTTCATCCCTCCATCTCATCCTTGGCTTCCCCCTCGTTCCCCCCCCCCTCCACCTCACTCACATACACTCTCCTCGTCAGTCTCTCACTCTCCATCCTCTCCACATAGCTGTATAGATAGAAGTGAAACGCTGAATCATACCTTCTCATGCAATCTTTCAGGGCACAGGTAGAGAAAATCCTTTGTGTGTTGCCCAGTGTCACCCCTACACTGTTTCCAGATGGAACTGTCTCTCCAGCAGAATTTACAAGAGGTCTGCAGGTCTCAGCCTGACTCACAGATGGTTCAGCGCAAAACATCCTGTTGGTTACCCTTACAGGTGTTGCCCATATCACTTTCTACAGCAATGAAGGATTGGCATCACCTTTCTCTCAACCAACTGAGCAAAGTTTGTCAACCATGGATAGTTGGTATGACATATGTATGGGGGAAATAAACATAATAGCCAATAAGAGCTGCAGTTTATGCATATATAGTACCGTAGGCTATAGGCTACTAACTTTTAATATGATAAACCAGGGGTGTTGCTCGCGCAGCATGGGCAACACTTATGGATTCGCCCACCCAGTGAAGGGTTGGATGATGGCTGAATGGACGAAGCAAAAAGATAAAAGACCCTAACTCACCTGTGATGGCAGTTGGATGGATGTTTCCGATGAGGTTGGAGTCAAGATCCAAAGTCTTAACCGTGGTGTATGTTGTTTTGAAAAAGCCATCAGGCAGCTGGCCCTCTAGCACATTACCATTCAGGTTCACCTCCACCAGGGAAGAGAGCTCCATAAAGAGGTTGTCTGGTAAAGGAATACCTCCTCCTGAGGATACACTCCGCTCCATATCCGCAAGGTAGATTGTCTCTACGATCTTTAGCCCAGTGAAAATTGTGGAACTGAAAGTCATATCTTTGTTGCCAGAGAAGTCTATGAAGGTTAGCGTTTCTGACTCAAGGTCTGGTACTACTTCGAGTTTGTTATATGCCAAACTGAACCTATGCAGGACAGTATAGAGATCAAGTGTTTCAAAAGGGAAGGTGGATAAATCACTGTCAATAAAATACAGTTCCGAAAGCTTATCATGGGAACCAGCCAGTGCATCTTCTTCAATAGTTCTAATGTAAGTGTTGGCTATGTGAACCCTCCGAAAAGTGACAGGGCCGAATACTCCCGCAGGCAGTTCAATGAGGGATGGGGGTGGACTGTCTGGGATGATGGTGAGATTCGTAAAATCAGTGATCGGGAAACTTGTCTCTGTAAAGATGCTTTGCAACTGATCGGTGGTAGTGATTGCGGAGCAATCGAGCATCAAGCCGTAATCATTTTCATAGGTACAGATGCAAGGATCTATGTCCTCAGCAAGGGGACATGGCCAGTCAGAGGCCTTGACATCAGTAAGAGACTTCACTTCCCCAATTCCAAGAAGTGCTGCAAGGAAGAGTATCACATGCATGGCTGTCTGTTCCATCGGTATACCTGTCTGTCTCACTGCTGCTCTGTGGCCTGTCACACACTCAATAAATCTCCCAACCTTGAGAACAAACAGATGTTTCTTATCATGCACACTCTGATAGTCGTCCCCCCTCCCCCTCCTCTCCTCACCAGACACCTACTCTCCAGTGTTTTTCCCCTCTTCATACCTTTTTTTCTCTTTTAGTATTAGCTGCTTGAATCCATAATGTACATCCCTCAAATAGGAATCACAGCACTGAGGTCTAGAAATTATGGAAATGAGCAAAGTCCTCAGACACATGTGAAGGAGTTATGTTGATACCTCATATTTTTACAACCTCCATTATTGAGGAATGAATGTGTTTTTAGAGTACATGTGAATATAAACATAGGTAACATTACGCTGTTGCAACCCTCCATCTGGCCAAGCACATGTTCCCTCCCCACCTCCCTGCACACCTAACCAAGAGTATAACGGCCCTCCTTCTCTCCCCCCCTCTGTATAACACAGATACATCAAAACTTAATAAAATCAGTGGTATGGAAAGAGGAAGTGTGATAGGAAGTAAAAAACCACTACCATCATCACTACCACAACCATCATCATCATCATCACCATAACCACCACCACCACCACCATAATCATCATCATCACCACCATTACCACCACCATCATCACTGCCACCACCAACATCATCATCATCACCACCGCCATCATCAATACCACCACCACCATCATCATCATCACCACAGCCATCATCACTACCACCACCACCACCATCATCATCATCAATCATCATCATCATCACAGCCACCACCACCATCGTCACTACCACCACCATCTCTATCATCACCACCATTATTACCACCATCATCACTACCACAACCATCACCATTATCACCACCATTACCACCACCATCATCACTACCACCGCCATCACCATCATCATCATCACCATAGCCATCATCACTACCACCATGCCATCATCATCACCACCACATTATCATCACAACCACCACCATCATCATCATCACCACAGCCATCATCACTACCACCACCATCATCATCATCACCACAGCCATCATCACTACCACCACCATCATCATCATCACCACAGCGATCATCACTACCATCACGCCATCATCATCACCACCATACCATCATCACCACCACCACCATCAGCTTCACTTGCCGTGAGTGATATGATGTGAGCAATAAATCCACCCACCACTCAGACGAAAACTTTAAAGGCTCCGTGCGGCTGGAGCGCCTAAACCCACTACACCACCAGACATTTTGTGATATGGCTGCCACCCAGTATAGTAAATGGTTTCCTGGGTTAAGGAACACCATTTGACTAGTCACTCAATACAAAGTCATCTAAAATTAGCACTACATCGAGTGAGTGGATGATGAGAGCACCTATCCCTTTCCTACAACCAGCACTGAAATTGGGTGAAAATAGACTAGCCCATTTGCTCTAACCTTATAAAAATCCCTCGCCCTTGATCCTTTTTGCTTAGTTGATTGCATATGTAGCTTAGTAACCAAGGAGACTCATTCCTGCCTCATAACTAGGACTCGCTGAATTTCATGCTGCTACAACAGTAACATAGTTGTGAGACTCATACACTTGTCAGATAGAAAAAAAATAACATTAATACAGTAGCAGCTGTTGCAACCCCTCATCTGAATGCGAACCCGGTGGACTGCAGGCCAAAGTTACCCCTCTTTAGCAGTCCATCATCATAGGGAGGAAGCTGAGGGAAAATCATATAACTGAACAACTCCACCACCCGGCCATAATGGTGCCACCACATGAAGGCTTCTCTCTCCAGCATATGGTAAATTGGTAAATAAGCTTTATACAGTATGTTGGAATAGAATTTTAATAGTCTTTTTGTAATTTAATATGAACTCAAATCTATCTATCTGTCTATACCCTATAACCTTAATCCTGTAAATGGTGGCCACAAACATATTACCTCAATGTCATCCTGACCTCTGTCATTTGGCTGCCCTCCCTCCGTTAAAAACACCCCTCCCTGTCATATATCTCTCCACTGTATCTCATCCTTGGTCTCCCCCTCCCCCTTTTCCCCTCCACCCCACTCACATACGCTTCCTAAAAGTCTCTCATTTTTCACCCAGTTCTCATGGCCAAACCATCTGATAGTATTTCTCCTAATACTTTCAGTCACATCCACACCAACACCACACCACTCCTTCACTTCCTCGTTTGACAGTCTGACTCTCTGCGTAACACCACCTGCTCCTCTTAAGCAACTCATTTCCACTGCATTCACTCTTGTGTTCCTCCAGTGGAATAAGAAATAGCAGCAGCAGCAGCAGCAGTAGTAGTAGTAGTAGTAGTCCAAGTAGTAGTAGTAGTCAATCAATCAATCAATCAATCGATCACGTTTATTTCGTAATCTAATAGTAGTAGTAGTAGTAGTAGAAGTAATAGTAGTGGTGGTAGTGGTAACAGTAGTAGTAGTAGTAGTAGTAGTAGTCCCAGGCTCATATGAAATGTGAACCCAATGGCCTGCTGGCTTAGTAGCAGTAGTACTCGTAATAGCAGTAGCCTCTGGTACATCTGAAATGTGAACCCAGTGGACTGCAGGCTGAATTTGCCCCCCTCCTGCAGTCCATCACCCTCCTTTTGGGGGATAGTGAGGGAGTTACAAGAAGGTTGATTTACCAGGCAGTGGAGGTGCATGGTTATAACGGGGCCACCACAAGAAGGCGTCCCTCTATAGGACTAACGGGATATAAAAATTGGATATATGCATGAAAGACTTACCTTATCCTTTATTCTGTTTTGCTACTCTGGAGTGAGACAGACAGACGAATGTGGAAGTGAGGGAGCATTGTGGTGTTGACGTCGCTGTGCCGGAAAGAAGTTGTAGAAATACCCTGGAACTGTTTGACCCTGTGAAGAGAATGGAGAATAAGGGATTGACTAGAGCCAGTATTCATGTTGGTTAAGGGAACTCCCTAACATCACTATTTTTTTTTTATTTTTCTTATTACACCTCGCTGTCCTCTTATGCATTATATAAATCCTTCTAATAGTGCCACACTCTTCATAATTAATAAATGTATATGACCCAGCCTTATCCAAAACTAAATCGCTAAGGAAGACGTGATTGGGAGCCTCTTCAAACAACGAAAGTATACGCCTAGGAGGGTAGATGTGAGTGAGGAGGAGGGGGAGACCGAGTATGAATAGAGGGATGATGATGATGATGATAATGGTGAATGATGGTGATTATAGTGAAGGTGAGCAATGGTGATGTGAGTGAGTTCAGGTATGCTGCTGCTGATGATGATGATGATAACGACAACGACGATGACGACATGATGATGATGATGATACTGATGTGGTGGTGGTGCTGGTGGTGGTGATGATAAGGATGGTGTTGAAAGTGCAGCATATGTGCAATAATGTCTGGAGTCCCACCACAGTCCTGGGAAAATATCAGCTGCCAGACAAGATAAGGTTAGCAAGGTCATTTTGAAAGCTTGCGACTCTCTTCCCTCACATGAATCAAACTATACTCATTTTCCTCTATCTCCAGCCATATGCCTTAATCCCATAAGAGTTAGCCTCAAACAAATCAACTCTATGCCCCTTGTTCTTTGCCATTAGACCGCCCTCTCTGTAACTCACATTCACACCCCTGCTTTCTCCTTTCTTTCTCTTTAACTTGGCCTGAAAGTGCCATCTCTCCATCTTGAATGCTGAGTTGTAAAAGCACATTAACACCTGGACGTGATACCTGTCAGAAGAAGTGCTATGGCAAGGATATACAGCCATAGTACTGCCTTGTTCTGCCATTGAGATATATGAAATAAGGTACAGAAAGGTGAAATTCTGGGCTAAATTAAGGTAAAAAGAGTATACCACCAAATGACTTTAGTAAACAATTTATTTCAGCAACAGAAGTACTAGTAGTAGTAGTAGTACTAGTAGTAGTAGTAGTACTAGTAGTAGTAGTAGTACTAGTAGTAGTAGTAGTTATTTTTCTCAACCCTAGGCTCATCTAGACATGAACCCAATGGACTGCAGGAAACAGTCGCTCCCAGGGATCTTTTGTTGTAGTTATGCTGCAGGATTGCCCGTATTGTGACAGCGATGTGCATGAAGTGTGTTGTGATGATCGCGGCTGCATTAGTGAGGACATAGACAGTATTAACTTCTGAATATGAGAGATCCCTTCAGTTAGTACTCTTGGTGTGGTGTGGTGTGAGGGGGTAGTTTGGTGAGGTGTGGTGTGAGAGGGTAGTTTGGTGGGGTGAAGTGTGGTAAGAAGTCACTAAACTTTAAAGCAGTGAAGCACCTCACTTCTGAAAACTATTGCTTCCTAGAGAATTTTCCACGCCTAAAAATCTTCTCAGCTGAATATCATCACCTAGAAATCGTTACACATCATTAGCCTGTATGCCACATTACAGTGTGTTGTCAGAAACTATACAGAAAAGTCATGCACGACGTATTATCACAAAGTTCAGTAATTATTGCCGAATATTGGGGATTTGTTCATACCTCTGACCATTCAGTTTTAACTCTTTCAATACAGTGGATGTCTTGATACATCCAGACGATGGCAGTGATGACGACCCCACACTTGGTGGGGCTGTGACTCAGGCCAGAGCAACTGCAGGCCCCACCTGGGAACCAAACCTTCTCATATCTCCCTGCACCTCGCCTTGGGAAAGCCCTGGTCTAACCCTGGCAAGGCACTGCTTACCACTTGGGGGCACTTTTCCTCTATATGGTACATGTGCTGAACTGTATCTGTAAGATGACCCCATAGAAGCAGTTGCTTACCTGTGTTTGATAGGTCTGGTTGGCCAGACAAACTGGGGTTAAGCAACAACAACAACATCCACACAATTATATTCAGCTTGCAATAGAGCTCTCACAGTGAACGGGTTAATGAAGTCTGTATCCATCCCTCCAGTCTGATAAGTCTCTCCCAATCTAAATAAAACCGTCTGACAGTGGCAAGAAAAAATACAAAGTCACTGAATTGGAGAAGTTACCAGTACGGCACTTAATCCCACCTAAAAGTCATTGGTTGACGCTAAGGTGGGCACTCAGTCACACGGTGCTACTGCTCATTCCAAATTAGAATTATTCTCAACAACAACAACTCGCATTCTTCAGCACCTGCAGATACTTCCTTGCTCCATCACATATAACTACAGTTCATTGCAAATTAGAATTATACGATAAAATAGGTGGTGGCGACCATCATCCACTCTCTTGATGTAGTGCTGCCTACTTCTTCATTCATACTCTTTATTTGTGTCTTCCCTCCTCTCTTCCCATTTCTCTCAGCTTTCCTGTCACTTCTTATCACTCCTCATTCCTTTTCAGGTGGCTTTACATTGAGTGACAAATCTAATGGCTTCCAGTAAGCCAGGAAACCATTCACAACTCTGGGTGGCAACCATATAACCAACCCATACGTGTTTCCTACGTGTCAGTAAGTGGGTTGGCGGAGGATTGGTGCCCCTCCCCATAAAACAACTAACTCAAAGTCAAACGGCCACCCCTTATGATCTTATGGCATCTGGCTATAAATAAATAGATAGATGATACAGTAGTTCTAGGTGAGAGTTGAAAGATAGAGTGAGGAGTATGGGCAAGTATAGAGTGCTGTGAATCATGGCCATTATGAAGTCATATGAGGAATAGACTATACATGCTCCAAAAAGCATCTAACCATGGGTAATGTCTTAACTTGTAAGGAGAGGGGAGGGCACTGCACAGAAGCAATACTTATGATAAACAAAGCTGGTATATGAAAACAAATATCAACTGTATATACAAATACTATACAGAGTTTCATAAGAATATAGTTATAAATATACTTACAAATACAGTATACAAAGTAAAGACAAACATCAGTGACAATATGCCATATACTTGTATACAGTTCAATAATGATGATATCTTGTTTACCATCATTCAGCTAATGTCTCCTTATAACCATTCAAATTTTAATATCAGTTATCAGGTATTCCAGTTTATTCTTGGTATCATTATCTCATCTTGATATAAAGCTTAGTGTCATCAGCAGAATACTGATGGGACACATCATAATTATGCATCTTGCAGAGACAATAACCTACTCGCATAAACTGTGAAAAGAACTAGATCTAAAACAGATCCTTGAAGAATTCCAAACAGAAAGGGAACTGAGCACAAATAAGTGTTTGTCCATGACTATTCTGAGATCTGTCAGACTCATACGATTCACGGTGAGAAAGAGTATCATCATCAACACCGTGAAGAGGTAGGTCATTTAGCAGCAATCCAAGATTTACTCTGTCAGAAGCCACTGACGGATCCAACAGAGCCAAGAGAGAGGACATCCTGCTGCAGGTGTTTAGAACTAAGTTGTCATGAATCTTTGTTAGTGCAGTTTCAGTTGAGTGGTATTTCCTACATGTTGATTGAACTGGAGGAACAACTCTTGTATCACTTCAATAATGATGAAAGTTGATCTAGCGTAGCCTGCTCAGTAATCTTAGACAAGAACGACAAGCAGGTGACAGGACAATAGTTTAACAAACTCTCGGTATTGAGACCAGGCTTCTTAAATAGGGGAGAGAGCAAGGCAAGTTTCTCAGACTGCACCAAATTGCCTTACCGTCTAAGAAGCATGTTTACTGCTTTACAAATAAAGTTTGCCGCATATTCATACACATCTGACAACTGTGACACACTGAATAGACTGGGTGGGCAATAGGTTTATTAAAATCTCTGATATAACATTTAACTTTACTTACATCCAGTGGATGAAGTGATGAAAGCAATGGCCTCTTGTGTACCATGACTGGAATTCAACCGAGTACTAGAAGAAGCATTGTCTAACTCATTTCATTTTGCAAGATATCTTAGTTGTAGCGAATGAAACAAAATCAGAAGCCAATGGGGCATGAGACACAGAAGTTGGTTTATCAGTTACAGCATCTTCCTCTGGTCGGTCAGAGTATTTATAACTGCAGCCATCTTTTTTTCATTGCTTACACATACGTCAACTTCATCTCGATAGTACGGTACCCTTTGGGTTTTTACAGTATAAATGACAGCTCTTCTTGCCAACACACAACACAAATAATTCTATTTGGTCTGATGCAAGCACCTTTCACATTCTGTTTTCCTACACAGTCTCCGCAGGCTTGACAGATGGACCATAACGCGGAGAATTACCATGTGCAATGACTGTCTTTACTACTTGAGGAGAATGATGGTCAAAGATATATCCATGTTCATTATAGCTGGAAGAAAGATCAAAAGAATCAGTGTAATTCAAATGCTGAGCAATTTCATAACACATCAGATAATGGTCAATATTCTTGTAATTTCTAAATTGGGTAATATTTTTATAAGAAGAGGGTTGGGAGATTTCAAACCTGAAAGTAATCAAAGCATGGTTGGAGACAGTGGAATCAGTTGAATCAACCTGCACGTCTAATATGCGGTTGCAACCAATAGGGGATAAGATCAAATCAAGGACATGTCCCGAGATGTGAGTTGATTAATGCACATGACTGAAAAAAATTTTCTCGTCAATCAGTTCAAGGAAATGATCATTGACATCCCAGTGATATAGTTATTTGCAAAGTTAAAGCTGAATTTAGAGCAAAACTTGAGTAAGATCATCTTTCAGACTATGTTAAAAACAAATTAAGCTTATCTTGAACAGACATTCTTCATCACTGAAATTAAGACAACAAACAGTAATTAGTCATATTGTTGATGTTGCAGTGGCAACAGGCTAATCTTGATGTCAGTCATGAATCGGCACACTCAGACAGAATTATCAACGGACTGTGGCAGGTACAAAATGGATCTGTTCCTCTGGGCAGCCATACCTTGAGTGACTGCCATCTTCAGATTTAATAATTCAATAGAAAATAAGGTAACAGCCAAAATTCCCTTCCATTTTTCCCTTTCGAGGTGCAGGGGCTCAAAGCTAGGCTACCGTAGTCCAGCAGATGGCAAGGCCTATTCCCCCTGATGTTATTAGGTAATCAAGAAAGGTCCAGGCACATCTTGGAGACTGAACCTATACAGTGTTAAAATAAGGCAGCATAATATAATAACTCTGTAATGAGGAATCAGCACGTTCAATCTGTATCACCAGCTCAGTGTGGTCGGTGTGAGGAAGCAAGTCAACTGGCACCGCGTTCCTTGGCAGGAAGAGAATGGATTTGCCCTTCTGTGCAGCCTTGCCCTTGGTGGATCCCAGATTGACGGAATTCTCCATAGCGAATCCCTCAGGGTTACAGCTAATGTAGATGAGCTTGGTGATGCCGTGACACGAACGGTTGATGCGAATGAAATCTGGATCTGGCAACAGGACAAGAAGAATTAGTCATCATCGTCATCATGTCCCACCCAATGATGGGGCAAGGGAGGATCCAAAGGGTGCGGGAAAAAAAAAAAAAAACTAAGAGGGAGAGCTAATCAACAGCAAGCCCAGCAAAATAGGCCATACGCTCATTCATTCACTTTTCAAGCCTTAGAATTCCTATTCCACCCACAGGTGTAGCCTTCCACATATTAGTAATGTTTATGTCTTTTTTATACTACAAAGTCATAGTCAATTATATGTGAATAACCTGTTGGCTAAATAAATAGAGAAGTAACAAGAAGCGGCGCCAAGGCACACGAAACTCGTCCTCGGTAGTCATTTTAGTACTGACGTATAACAGGATGTCTGGTCAACGATGTCACATATCAAATTTGGAGTAAATCCGGTGAAATATGACGATTTTATGCCCATTTGAAAATTGAGGCCCGACCCACCTCACATTGACAACCCCTACCGCTAACTGGGGGGTGACTCCACCTGATGTAATGAGGCATGTTATAGGATGCAGATTTGAAAGATGCACCTTTAGGTTTTGGTTTCATGTCGATATGGCAAATATGAAAGGAGTTATGGCGAAAAAAAAGTTTTTTTTTTTTTTTACTTATTTTTACATTTTGGGGGCCTACAGCCTGGGCCATATCCCAATCTGGCCCAAAATTTAATCAGGTGATCAGAAGGTCACAGCCCATCATCACTGTAATTTTAGTCGAACTCACATCAGTGGTTTTCGCGTAAAGTTGTTAACAGACAGGCAAACAAACAAACAGAAAAACCGAATGAAAACAACACCTGTCCCCGAACCCCTCCGGGGCGGGGACGGGTAAATATATAAAACATCATTATGAAAAGGTGTGACTGACATCTGGATCTGGCGACTCAGCAGGAACATTAAGCTCTTATAAGCCACTTTTCTTGTGTTCTCATTTTTTATCACTCCCTAAAGTTGCTTCAAGTGCATTTCATTTTTTTTTTTTTTTGTTACTACAAAATTATTTTATTCGGCCTCAGAATGACTTAATGAACAGGTTAGGTACACTAAAAATATACAGCTATATTCTGTTCACATTAATTAAACATAAAATTGTTCTCTCTCCCTTTGAATGCTGAGCTATAACAAGATATTAGCACAAAAATTTGGTGCTAGTTAAGAAGATGTGCAATGGAAAGGATGATGACCTGTTGACCTGTCTTATAGGATGTAAACTGCAAAAGGGCAAACATCAGCCATGTTAGACTGAATGAACTATAAGCAATGCATAAGGGAAATAAAAAAATGAAATGGGAATCCATTAAACTGCAGAAGGCTGAACATCACCTCATTAAAGCGAACGAACAATAATTAGATGAACAGACCTCAGAAAAACAATGACACTAATGTAGTCCACTACTGCCAGGGTTAACAACAGCCGCAACATCCGCACAGTCACTGAACTAACGAGCTAACTGTAATAAAATAATGAAAACAAAGTAGCCAACAAAGGAGTACAACATTAGCAGCAGTAGCGGCTGCAACCCCATTCAGCCAGTCCCAAAGAAGGGTGACCATTCCCAACCCTCTATCATCCAGTTGCTTTAACATCCTGTGTCTCAAAAGTTTTCGAGTCTATTCTTAACAGACAAATTTTAAAGCATCATTCTTATCACAACCTTTTCTCTGATCGTCAGTATGGGTTCCATCAGGGACGCTCCACTGGCGATCTTCTCACCTACCTTTCAGAGTCCTGGTCATCCTCCTTTCGGGACTTTGGCGAAAGCTTTGCCATTGTACTTGACATCTCAAAGGCTTTCGATCGCGTCTAGCATAAATCTTTAATTTCCAAACTGCCCCCTTACGGCTTCTATCCTATCTGTGCCTTCATCGCTAGCTTCCTTTCTGGTCGTTCCATAGCTGCTGTTGTAGACGGCCATCGTTCTTCTCCGAGATCTTTCAACAGTGGTGTTCCTCAGGGCTCTGTCCTATCACCAACTCTCTTCCTTTTATTCATCAATGACCTTCTAAGCTAACCCTATCCACTCGTACGCTGATGATTCCACCCTTCACCTTTCCATTCGGTTTCAGCAACGTCCATCTCAGCAGTTACTTCAACAAACAAGGGATGAGGCTATGGCACACCTGTCTGACTTGGCTCGTATCTCTGACTGGGGTAAAAATAATCTTGTTGTTTTCAGTGCATCAAAGACCCAGTTTTTACACCTATCAACCCGTCAGAATCTTCCACAGGAGTACCCACTAATGTTTAATAATATCCAGCTCAATCCTGCATCATCCTTGAACATGCTTGGGGTTTCATTCACTCGGGACTTATCTTGGAAAGATCATATTGCATCTTTTGTAAAATCTGCTTCCAAGAGATTAGGTGTGCTAAGCCGACTCCGTGCCTTCTTTACCCCTGCACAGTTATTGACTTTGTACACGGGTTTTATTCGCCCCTGTGTGTAGTACACCTCTCATGTGTGGGGAGGCTCCCCACATACAGCTTTTCTCAATATAGTGGAGTCCAAGGCTTTTCGTCTTATCAGCTCTCCTCCTCTTACTGGCTCCCTTAAACCTCTGTCTGTTCGCCGCACTGTTGCCTCTTTACCTCTTTTCTATCGCTACTTCAATGGCCACTCCTCCTTTGAACTGTCTGCTTGCATCCCTTCACCTCTACGACGGGTGCCGAGCGCCCGTCTAGCAACAAACTCTCATCCCTTTTCTGTCCAGCTTTCTAATGCAAGAGTTAACTGTTACTCCCAGTCCTTCATCTAAGCAACAGGTCAACTCTGGAACTGTCTCCCTCTGTCTGTATTTCCTACTACCAATGATCTCCAGTCTTTCAAACGCAGTGTGTCCAGACATCTCGAAATGAATGGACCTTGAATTTGGCTCATTTTTTTTTTTTTTTTTTTTTTTTTTTTGAGGGAACTGTTTTGCCGGCTCAGCCTTTGGTTCCTTCGTTCTCGCATAAAAAAAAATGGTTCATTATATGCATGAACAAGGTGGACTGCAGGCTTAAACTGCCCGTCTCCTGCAGTCCACCATCTTCCTTTCGGGGAATTGAAGAGTACTGCAGACCCTCGCTTTAGCAAACATTAGTAGACAGGATATCTGATTTAATAGACATTTAGAAGGTCCCCGACCAACCCATTAGACACACCGGATATCATCCATTAAATGGGAAAACTCACGTGGACCTTCCAGAAGGCTCTGGGCCCACTGTACACTTTCGCCTGTAATGTATACAATCTTCTGCCTGTTACATGGGGTGCATGACACAGGCCTATCGGATCTATCGATTTGCTCCACGCGCATAAGATGACACAGGACGCGGTTACCAACATTGGTGGAGGTTTTTCCCCTACACCTGGGCTAGGCTGAGGAGGTGAAGACGGAAAACGGTGGCAGTTGGGCTATTTGTGGGCTATTTCCAGTAAGCAGGACTAGAGTCTGTGGACACACTGTACCACAAGTGGTCGGCCTCAGTCTTGCTTCTTTGGTTGCGTCATCATATATATAATCGTCTGTCGTCAGTGCAGTACAAAACTGTAGTTGTCCCTACCATGACAGGATTATGGTGACAGTAATTGCGGTCTTATGATCCTGGAACTTCCTGCCAGTTGAAATAACTAGTTTGGTGTTAGCAGGAATGAAACGCACGAAAAGAAACGTCATTATATGGGTTATCATGGTGAGAACAAATTACTGCAACTGTGATCCCCGAACATGAAAGGAATGACGGAATTAGTATGGGTGGGAAGGAATGGTAGTGTTTGTGCAAATGACCCATTCCCCTCTCCCTTTACCAGCCAAAACAAAAGGACTGACTTAAGAAGGAGTCAACTACGTACTCAAGGTAAAACAACAGGCTGTAGTAGTGATGGGTTTGTGGCAACTGTGTGAGATGTATGAACCAGATAATACACTGTACTCCTTTCCTTTTCCTCCGTCGATACTCACTGTATTTTATCTCCACGTATCTCTACCCTCACCTTCCCGTCTGCCTTTACCTCCAACCTCACCTCTCTCCTCTAGATTTGCTTCTACATCCCCCTCTCTTCTGCCTTTACCTCTCCCCTCACGTCTTTCTTTTTCTCTTACTTCTCTCCTTCTATGCCTCTGCATTTCCCTTTCATTCCTTTTGTTTAATCCACTGGCTCCCCTCTAAACCCTCGCCCGCTTACTTTTCTACCCTTATTCTGTGCTCAGTCATCTACCTGCTACTTTTTTTTTCCGCATTCACAGCTTGTTACACTTATTATTATTATTATTTTTTATAGACCAATTCTGGGCATAGGCTTCAGAGCCCGTTACCAAGGCCCAGTAGTCCTCCTACATCCATACTCCTCCACATGTCACCACTTCGGTAGCCTGGTAGATCGGTAAAGTCTGCTTTAAAGAAATTCAATTCCTTAAACATCCATACACCTCCACATGTCACCACTTCGGCGCTAACACCCACCGTCCATACTGAATACATGCTAGGACTGTCTCGTACAGGACTGGTGTCTTGGTATTAGTGGGGGTATTTTTACATGTCTGCCGGTCGCCTGGTAAATTAGTAAAGTCTGCTTTAAAGAAATTCAGTTCCTTAAACTGTTCCCTGCCCCAACGGGGATTCGAACCTGGGTCCATTAGGACTGCAGGCCAACTCTCTACCGATTCGGCCACCGCCTCTGCCCTTGCCTCTTCACCAACCGTATCTCACAGTTTAAATATCTCCTTTAATCTCCTCTTCTTACTTCTCAAAACCGCTTTCTGCCCTCGCCTCTGTCCTTTGCATGCACCCTTACGCTAGTCCCCATTTAATGAGTCTGTTAAGGGGGTAATGGGCTGTGGACACGATGAGAGGGAGAGGGACTGGGAATGACAGAGTGGGAAGAAGAGAGAAGGAGAGGAAAAAATAGGGGGAAGGGAGGTAATGGGAGGCAAGAGCGGAAGGGGAAGGAATCAAAGAAACATAGAGGGAAGGATGAAGATGAGGGAGACAGAGAAGAAAGGAAAGGAAAGAAGGAAAGACTGGAGGAAGGAAGGTGAAAAAGATGAGTGGGGTGGGAGGGGAGGGGAAGAAATAGAGTGAAAACGGAAACAAGGAAAGAGAGAAACGAGTGGAAACGGAAAGGATGGGAAGGTAAAAAAAAAAAAAAAAACGGGAAGAGGAAGGACAGGAGGTGAACCTGGGTCAGGGAGGAGGAGGAAGGGGAGTGTAAGAAGGACAATGAATGGAAGGAGATGGAAGAAATCGTGAAGGAAGGACCTCTTGTATTCAGCTGATTGCATTATAAACAGTATCCATTGATCCTTTTCTGTCCACGGACGTTAGTTTTGCCTTATTCTTGCTATGTCCTGGTGATATTTAGCTTATGTCCTTATATAGAGGATAACTAAATATATTTTCCATGCTGCACACTATCAGCTTATTTTATTTTCTGACACGAGTTTTTTAAAAGTCCGGCGTTATATACTGTCTTAATAAAACCGTTCAGGAAAAGACATAGCTCCAAGTTGAATAAAATCGTCTGAAGGTAACAAGAATAAACAATTAGACGTTTCTTTATCGATGGGTTAAGGATAAACTTTAAGAACTGGGCGTGCTCAACATAACCTTCATAACCAGTTCCCTACAAGATTATACAAAGTTGAATAAAATCGACCTGTAACACCAAGAACAAACTACAAGACGTCATCGCAGTGAATGGATTAACTCAGACATGAAGACGTCAAGCTGTTCTCTTAATTCTAGATCTCACATTTTTTGTATGCAAGGAAGAAGGAACGAAAGGCCGGGGAGGTGCAATCTGTTCCCTCCAAGAAAAAACAAAAACAAGATAACAGAGAGCCAAATTCAAGATCCATTTATTTCGAGATGGCTGGACACACTGCGTTTGAAAGATTGGAGATCGTAGGCAGTAGTAAAAACAGGGGGAGACAGTTTCAGAGTTGATCTGTTGCATACATGAAGGACTGGGAGTACCGGTTAACTCCTGCGTTAGTGAGTTGGACAGAAAAGGGATGAGAGTTTGTTGCTAGACGGATGCTACGTGCCCGTCGTAGTGGTGGAGGGATACAAGCAGCCAGTTCGGAGGAGCAGTGACCATTGCAGCACCGATAGAAAAGAGATAAAGGTGCATCATGAAGAATATACTTAGCTTAAAAATATTTCTTAATGCAACAGGGCAATTTTGATGTTGATATTAATGGTGCAAGTGACAGAGACAGAGTGACAGTGATACCGATACTGATAGTGAGGGTGTAGGGGCCGAGTAACTCCATCACCAGCGATGAATTAATGTGAAAGATGAAAGTGACAGTCGGGATCACATATGACATGAAAATTAACAGAGTAGACAATGATGTGGTGAGCAGGGGTACAGGGGACACAGTTCTTTTGCCTTAGGAAGATCCCGGACACCTTTTCCTTAGCAATTTGGATCACTCTCTTACGCCAGGGAATCCATCCTGAAAACACCGCCACCTTACCCATTACAGCTATCTAGTATTGGCTACACCTCCACGGTCTTAGTCTCTCGTTGGTCTTTCCTGCTGACAGTATTTCATTCCCTTGCTTACTGGCATTCACTTAGTCCCTAATGTTACCAAGACAGAGGAAGGAGGGAGTGAATGCGGGCTACTTCACCTGTACTGTTGTCTGTTCTGGAGGCTTCCTGGCACCTCACTCTCACCAGCATTTTCTACATATATCACGTTATATATTCTGTTGTTTACTATAGATACACTTTTCATCCATAGCAATAAGACACAAGTATCGCATATGTGAATACTGTATCTTAATTGTAGTTACCATAGGCTCATCTGAACGTGTTCCCGATGGACTGCAGGCTGACCCATCTTCTGCAAACCACCAGTCGCCTTTCAAGAGTCAGGGAAGAAGTTCAGGGACGTTTGTATACCTTGACGTATATGTTACCAGGGTATGTCGGTGGAATTAATGTGTAATAGAGAAAATAATCGACCAATAGATATGTGCAACAGAGCTTACATACTTGAATATACTGCAACAACCATAAATCCAGCCTCGTAAATTTATTCTGTGGAAGACTTTGGCAGGATACTAAGCTGGCGTATGAAGCTTATGTTGGCAGAAGTACGGGAGGGAAGAAGGGGAGAAGAGAGGAAAAAAGAAAAAAAGAAGAGTAAGGTGGGAAGGACAAAAAAAAATAAATGAATGAAAGAGAGGAAATATTAGGAACGAGCACATGAAGACAGAAAGAAAATGTATCTATCTATCTATTGCCAGATGCCTCAATCCCGTTTGGGGTGGCCACAAACAAATCGCCTCCACGTCCCCCTGTCCCCCGCCATTTCACTGCCCTGCTCCCAACTCACACCCCCCTCTCTCATATACCTCTCCACCCCATCCCTCCATCTCATCCTCGGCCTCCCCCTCCCTCTTCCGCCCTCCACCTCACTCACATACACTCTCTTCGTCAGTCTTTCACCCTCCATCCTCTCCACATGGCCAAACCACCTCAGTGTGTTCCTCATAACGCTCCCTATCACATCCACATCAACACCACAACGTTCCTTTATATCCTCATTCGTCAGCCTATCTCTCCATGTGACTCCACAGGCTCCTCTTAAATAACTCATTTCCACTGCTCTCACTCTTGACTTGTGTCCTTCCAACAACGTCCAAGCTTCACTTCCGTACGTTAGAGTTGGTATCACAATACTGTCATGTAACTTTTTCACTTCCATGCTCACTTCCCTGTTTCTTATCACTGCTTTCAAAGAACCAGCAACCTTTCTTCCCTGCTGTACCCTTTCAAGCACTTCACCCTCCAAACCTCCATCCTTACTCATCACACTACCCAAGTACTTAAACGTACTCACATTTTCCAGTTCCTCGCCATCCAACCTCGCTATACATTCACTGACTTCACCTCTCTCAAAGACCATCACTTTACTCTTCCCTACATTCACCTTCAGATTCCGTTTCTTACACACTCTCCCAAACTCATCCACCAAGCCTTGCAGCTCCCCTTCGTCTTCACTCAACAACACAGTATAATCTGCAAACAACAGTACAGGGAGTTTCCAAACACTATCCTGTCTCACCAGGGCCAATCCAACATCCACTACCCTACCTTGTACCTCTTTTATTACCCCATCCATGTACAGATTGAACAACCATGGAGACATGACACATCCCTGTTTCAACCCAACTTTCAAAGAGAAAAATTCACTTAGTTCACCATCCACACGCACTGCAGCCTTCGCACCATCGTACATACTCTTATAATATAAGATGGAATTTTATTGGAAAAAATAAAGACAGCGTAGAATCAATAAATATAAGTATGAAAACGATATAAAGGAGAATGGTAGGAGACGATGGATCAATAAAACAGGAAGGAAGTACGGGGAAAACAGACAGACAGACAGACGGACAGAGGTGGAGAGAGGTATTATAAAAACAGAATAGTGAATAGTGCGAGATAAACAGACAAAGAAAGGCTACAAAGAGGGAGTGAAACCATATACATATATTTTGATTAATTCTTCACTTGAGTAGAACACTGTCTTCTGTGCCTCCCTAATACTTTACGTTACCCTTTTCATTCCTCCCTTAAACCTTCCATTGCGACGGTCGACCTTTGAGATTCTAGCCTTTCTAACTAAAGACGATTTGATCAGCAGAAAGAAATCCTACGTAACTAATAGACAAAAAAAGAAATCTCTGCCTGTTTTGCTGTTGTGATGGTCCTTTGTGTGTGTGTGTGTGTGTGTGTGTGTGTGTGTGTGTTGCTGGCTAGCTCCTGAGGACTATTTTTACTGAGACAGACGTTACGCAGCCAAAGGGATAACACTCCTAAGCATACATTATAAGGTCCTTGTTAAACTCAGACCTGATTACTAACCCTGAAGTTGAGGGTTCTCTCATGAGGTAGTGAAGGTCATCTGCCAATAGCATGAGTGTTATGTAATGTTAATAATTTATGTCATTCTAATGTAAAGTCTTAGTTAGAGGAAAAGGTAGTTACTATTTTACTTCCGGTCTCTTTAGAAGTATGGGGAACCTTAGTGTCAATGAAAACTGAGTATTACGCTAAAATATTATTCCTTTGTAAATAAAAATAAATAAAACCCCCTGGTGTTTAACTACACTAACCTCAGTTACCAGTTCATTAAACAAGTCACAAGCTTCATCTTTTTAGGATTATTATATCGAGCAGTTTTCTAAATTATGAAGTTATTCTGTATAGCTTTTAGATCATGTGTATCAACATTTATACAGGTGATAGGGACAACGTACCTGTAATAGGCAAACTACTTTATTCCATCATAATAATCCATATGTTGTATTGATTATCTTGTTTGATTAAAGAAAGAGAAAACAAAAGGCAGCAAGGGAACTGGGTGGACATGGACTACATCTTAATTCCCCCACCGTTTATATCTTCTGTATCTGTTCCTGAGTTAACTAAAAAACTATAACCAGTCAGTTACATATGAACATAATGAGAGAGAGAGAGAGAGAGAGAGAGAGACCTTTACTGTGGGCTGTTGAGAGGATGTAGAAAGTTTCCATTCTATTGCTGGCAGAGGAAAAACAATGTCCCTCATCCTGTCCCTCTACCATCAACACAGTGTCATTCCACTTTCACACTGCCATTCCACAAACACAGTCATTCCTCAAACACAGTCATTCCTCAAACACACTGCCATTCCCCACACACACTGACATTCCACAATCACACTGCCATTCCACAAACACAGTGTCATTCCAGTTCCACACTGCCATTCCACAAACACACTGCCATTCCACAAACACACTGTCATTCCCTAAACACACTGTCATTCCACAAACACACTGTCATTCCACAAACACACTGTCATTCCACAAACACACTGTCATTCCACAAACACACTGTCATTCCACAAACACAGTCATTCCACAAACACACTGTCATTCCACAAACACACACACACACACACACACACACACACACACACACACACACACACACACACACACACACACACACACACACATAAACACACACACACACACACACACACACACACACACACACACACACACACACTGTTATTCCACAAACACATTGCCATTCCACAAATACACCGTCATTTCACAAACACACTGCCATTCCACAAACACACTGCCATTCCACAAACACACTGCCATTCCACAAACACACTGCCATTCCACAAACATTCTTTTCTCTGCTATACATTCCCAGTCTAACCACATTTTCATCGTACACACATTTCCATCCCTGCCGTTCATTCCCATTCCAGCCTTACATTTCCACTTCACTACCACTTTGCCATTCCGTACCCACATTCCCTCTCGAGCCCCATATTCCCATTCCAGCACCACATTATCATTCCAGTCCCAAATTTCCATTCTAGTACCACATTCGCATTTCAGTCTAACAGTCCCATTCCATTTCCACATTCCCATTCCAGTACATTCCCATTCCAGTCCCACATGCCCGTTCCAGTTCCATATTTCCCTTTCAGCCTCACATTCTTATTTTAGTCTCATTTCTTTTCCAGCTCCACATTCAAGCCCCAGGTCTCACATTCAGTCTCATACAGTTGTAATAATAATGGTGGTGGTGATGCCTATGGGGATGATAGTGGTAGTGGTGGTGGTGCCTGTGATGATGATGATGATGATGATGATAATGATGATGACAGGAATCTAAGTACGGAAGGAATGTGGCAAAAGGTGTTATCAAAAGCTTTAATGACAGGAAGCATAGAAAACATGAAAGCTTAGAGGCACTGACCTGGAGAGAGAAAGGAAGTCGTAAAATTCAACTGAGAAGCTATCTAAAAAAAAATAATGGACTTAAGAAAAACACAAATCAGAGATGGAATAAGGTAAAGCTGGACCAAAAAAGAGAAAAGTCGGTGGTAAAACTCCTGGGTTGGGAACACCAGTTGTCTCTTACCTTAAAGTATTGGACAGGAAAGGAGCGATAGTATGTTGTTTAGAGTGCAGCATCGTGTGGAATTAGGAGGTACATTTCAGGCTTTGTACATTCAACCCTGATTATTTTAGAAAAGAAATATACAAGAAATTATCCAATAAGTTTAACACCTCAATACTCTCCTAAGAAAAATATCAACTATCGCTTATAACAAAGGAATGCCTGATCACTGATAGTCTGAGTTGTCATGAGACCCCATGTGCTGTACTTTTTCAAGAGAAAAAATGATAATGTAGGGAAAATAACTTTTTTTTTTTTAATTTCTAGGTGTCTAGAAATTTAATATTATCTGAGAAATCAAGAAACCTACGAGAATGTAGTAGTACAATGAAAATGAGAAGTTTTCAGAAATTTCTTAGCTTTTCTCTAAGTAAATATAATGAGGAGAAATGCTTCTGTGATATTTTCAGTTACTTCCCGCTGATATTTTAATTTGTTCCGGAGTTCCACTGTAATATATGTTTTGTTGATACAATTGGTAAGCAAAGAATTTGCCAGTCACACTGTCTTTGGTTCTCCACTATCCGAGCTTCCTCTGTCTGAACTTCCAACTCGTATACAAACTGCAAGACATTGTCTCCTCTTAACAGAGAACATGTGTACCTGTAACAGAAATTCTTCGCGAGTTAACCCAAACACTCATTTCCTTTTGGAATCACAACAGGCATTCGATAATGTGAAGACCATGCTGCATCGATTCATGGAAGAAGGCACACATGCATCGAAACATGGCAGACAGCTCACAAAAAGGAAGTTCAAAGAAATCCTAAATCACTTAGCTGATGTAGCTGTCTGCCAGTGCGATGACCTGTTTACGTGACATAAAAAAAAAAAAAGTTCCACGACTATACTGACTGACCACAGAACCACGCAGAATAGGCAAATTACTTGGTCGGATTAGAAGGTGACTGGTACATTAAAGAGAAGGAAGTTAGGAGGGGATCAGATGCAAAAACGACAAGAAGAAATGAAAAGAAAGATGCAAAGGCAAGAAGTAGCATTCTCTGCAGATGTGGTTGAATCATAGCAAGCACAAACTGGAAGTATTGGTGATGGCTGTTAGGGCCCTGGAAGACAGGAACACCACACCGGTTCCCACTGTTACACTGGAAGCCGAGCAGTATGCTGTACTTAACAAAGCTGCTGCAGCTGTAAGCTCTGCAACACTGGATAACTACGGCATCATTAGTTCTGATGATCAGGAAAACATAACTGATTACCACAAAGTGTGCAGAGCAAGTAAGAAAGTAAAGAGGGATCTGAAAGAAAGGGAGACATACCATGATCTAGGTGTCACTGCTTTATTTTACTCTTTTTTTTTTTTTTTGGTGGGGGGGACGCTGGGGTTGAAAGACATGACACTCGTCAAAGAGAAAGGAAAGGAACAAATGATGCAGCACAATTAAAGTTAAGGACCATTATGTGCTGGTAGGAGAGCCTGCAAACTCCTGTCTAAAGTCTAAACCATCCGACAGTGGAACGAGGAACTGGCATCACCACTGTGGATGGACTTCAGAATGCAAATAAAGTTGTAGGTACTGTAGACAATGTGAGTACAGTGAGAGCTAACAGCACAACCACAAACATAGGGCACATATATGGAGCAATAAATCTATCAGAATGTTGGCTGGGTTGCCCTTTGTTGTGGTTCATCCGTGGTCTGCATTTAAATGAGCTCCTGCTGTGCTACATGCACAAGAACTCATAACTCCAAAAGAACGTGTAACTCAGTGGAAAGGGACAAATGACAGGGCCTTGACTACATGTGAATATGTGCTTTTTTTTTTTTTTAATAAAGCAATTCATTGCATTGCTGAAGGCCAGTCTCTTCCAAATGTTGACCTTACTAAACCGAGTTGTGACCATTCCTACCTCACTGGATGACAAAAGCAGTATAGACCTGCGTCGTTAATACATATCTTATTATGAGATGCCTGGACCAGTAGCCCGTGCCAGATGGATTACAGCTCTCCATCTTTCTGTCTATAACCAGACGCCTTAATCTCGTAAGGGGTGGCTGTAGAGTAATTGCCCGTACTCAGCCCCTTGGTCGCCCTCCATCAAACTCATAGTCCCTCTCCCATATACAGTATCTCTACACCCCATCCCTTAATTGCATCTTTGGTCTCCCCCTTCCCTTCTCCTCTTCCACTTCGCTCACAACATTCTGTGTGTCAGCCTCTCATTCTCCATCCGATCCATATGGCCAAACCACTTAGAGCATTTCTCCTAACCCTTTCAATCACATCCATATTAATATCACAACCCCCTTTTACTTCCTCATTTGTCTGTCTATCTCTCCATGTAACTTTGCACGCTCCTCACAGTTATCCGATTTCGTCTGCTCTCACTCGGCTATATGTAGCGATGGCATAGCCTTAAGATGACCTGTGGTCAACCACAGTGGACTCATGTGATTCCACATCAAGAGCCATCCAAGGCTCAGAGATGGGCCAAAACATTCCTGGAGCAAATGAAGCTACTACTGTGTCTGCAACAATCCAGCATTACTTACTCATGTCCAATGATCCAGAAAACTACGTATTGGATTCACCCTTATAATGTTTTACTGGCAATGGTTGCAGATGCAAAGCAAGCAAACAGGAAATTGGCAATCCCAAATTTGCTCAACTGCAAGTCTGAGAATTTTGGCCTCCAAAGATCAGACAGTGTGCTCAGCAACTGACAGATCTACTTCCACCATTGGAGATATTCACAATGGCACCAACACTCAGGATGCAGGTGTCTGTCAAAAAACTCGATTAAATTGCTGAAGAGCACCTTGTTGTCCGGATATTCTGCAATTCCCAAGGAGTAGAATGCTGTCCTAGAATGGAAACTGATGCCTGTGATGCAGCATGAGGAAAGGACTGAAGAATTGGTTACATCAGAAAATACGGAAACCAATTTGTGTAACGTCAGGGTCACATTGCTAAGGCAGATATAGGTGAGCGTGGGTGTTGCCCCCTCTGAGTCCTTCTGTTTGTTGTTGTTGTTGTTGTTGTTGTTTTAGCAGGTGTTTCGTTAACGTGATTGATACGATGAAAAGGCAGTAAAATATGTTATTCTAACGTCGAGTAGGAGGAAAAAGTCAGTATTATCATCCTCATCCTCATCCTCATCACATCCCTTTTCCCAGTTCTACGATTTCTATTTTTTCGAGTTCCCTAACCCACCCCTCACTCTGGTCCCTCACCCTCATTAGCCCCAACACTTTCACGTTATTTCTGTACTAAAGATAAGACTCTCGGGACCAGACTCCGGAAATTTTAGCAGTAAAATTTTAGATCCACGGCGACAAGAATTACAATGAAAGAGAATGGCTGCCAAGTTGTTATTGTTGGCCGGAGAGAAGGAGGGGAGAGGGTCCTGGAGAAAGAGGGAAGGCGTATTTATGGGAAGGGGAAGAAAAAGATAGCGAAGATGATAATTAACCAAGGTTTTAGTGTTCCTGACGCGGAAAATGTTTAAGATTTGAAATAAGAAAAATATGAAAAAGACATTAGACGGGTCGGAAAGAATAATACATTCTGTTCTCTCAGTCTGCTATTTTGTCTCGATATCTATCACATTAAATTTAATTTTATCTTTTCTTCACCTCCACTTTTGCTTTGTTGTTGCTCATCTTCAATAATACCTTAAATAAGATGGCACATTTTTTTTTGCTTACATCGACAGACGATTTACTTAGATCAGAATAGAGTGAATGAGTTAATAAAGCACTAATGTACCCCTTCACTCCCTCCAGTTAGTAAAGTGTCTCCAAAGTCGAGACTAATGGTCAGTAAATAACAGGACTACGGCAAGGGAGCTCGTCCTCAGACTAAAGTGGCTAAACATTCCTTTTATTACCTCATCAGTGATATACGGTTCTCATTTACGTAATAAGGGAAGGTTCTTACATGTGGCACAAGACAGAACACCAGAGTTACCCCTCATAATTGGTGATTGTGTTAATGGAGATCATTTGTATTCTCCACCCTGCATTTTCCATCCTATTCACCCCTCTCTCTATTTTCCAACACAGCTCACCTCCTTCCCTACCATCACAATCGTATCACCATATTGTCATCATCACTCGCACCATTATAGTGATCAGTGTCACCATCCTTTCGCCTCTCCTTCATTCTCACCTCACCTCCATCATCTAATATACTATAGCAGTAGCCGTGTGTGTGTGTGTGTGTGTGTGTGTGTGTGTGTGTGTGTGTGTGTGTGTGTGTGTTTTGGGCAGCCGAAACTACACATTCAAATAGCACCAAAATTGGCACAAAAATCGCAAAAAATTCGCTGATGTGTAAAAACTTGGTCCCATCACGATTGAAAAAAATTTTACTATATTTAATGGGCTATCACATTTTGACCAAAAAACGCTGCTCCCGGAGCCCGGAATAGGATCTCCGTAGATTTTTTTGCCCAGAGATTAAACTAAAATAAACTGTAGCAGTAGCCGTGTGTCTGTGTGTGTACTTCGGACTTGCGTTCGGACAACTTGGGTTCCATTCCCGAAGCTGCAAATAACACGATCAATTGGTTAACTGCAAAAAATCCAAGTGACAACGTTAAACTAGAACAGCACAAACGCGAGAACCCTCCGCAGGAGGAAGTGCGACGGGCCCGAAGGGCCCATGAGCACTTGTCTGTTCTAAAATGGTCGCGATCACCATATCACTATCATCATTACCACGAATTCATCAAAGAGCTGTAAGTGTTAATATATTCCCTGTTGCTGCTCACTCCCCCACTTTATAAAATTCGTTACTCTATACGGTGTGGGTTTGTATGGAAATCCAGGGGAATGCATATAAAATTGTCTAAACAGCTCAAACAGGTGTAACTTTAATCAAGCAGGTGTAACTTTTTAAGATGAATGGATGTCAACACTGCAGCTGCTAAAGTGATGCCCCTGATGGCCAAGATAAGAAATAATTAGAAGTAATGAAGACAACAGCCACAGAGGTTTTTACTTCTGCAACTACATTACATCATTTTTAGCTACTACGAGTTGGATCGGTGGGCAGGACAGGTGGGGTGGGTGGGCAAGAGTGAATGGATGGGTAGGTGTGGAGGGGGAGGGTGGGTAGAGTGAGTGGGAGGATGCATGTGGTGGGGCAGGGTGGGTGGGATGGATGGGTAGAGTTGGGTGGATGTGGTGGGGCTGTGTTAGTGGGTGAGTGGGTGGGCAAGATGAGTGAGTTGTCGGGGGTGAGTCGGGTATCAGTGTGGGTGGGAAGGTAGGGTGGATGGGTAGGGTAGGTGGGTGGGTTGTGATAAATTAGGTCTACGGTAGGATAATGTCCATGGGATCTCTGGGGAAATGGGCCCATGGAAAACCATAGGTTCAGGGGTGAAATGAAACCCTAGGGGTCTTCTCGCACAGGGGGGGTGGCCATCCGTCTCAGACAATGCCGGCATGCTGGATCATAGGCATTAGCCTGGGGAACTTCGGGTACCCCTGCAAGTATACGTGTGTGTGTGTGTGTGTGTGTGTGTGTGTGTGTGTGTGTGTGTGTGTGTGTGTGTGTGCCACCCTTAAACCACGTTCCTTTCCTAACCCATCCACTCTTTACAGCCGCTTTTAGAGCAGCGCCACTGAGCAAATCCACCACGAATGTTCATCAAATGCTAACGGCGGCATAACTTAGATTTGGGATGTTTTGTGATTATTCTTAAATATCATTTGTTATTCTTATTAACTAACCTAATAATTTTTATTAAATAACTTAACCTAACTTTTTACACACTAGTCTCACAAAAAAAATAAATTAAAACTTGGATTCAGCTTAAAAACTATATTACTGACGAAACTTGCATAAAAATCGAAGAACGTTCACCAAAAACAAAAGATCCATGTGTATATATATATATATATATATATATATATATATATATATATATATATATATATATATATATATATATATATATATATATATAGATTGTGTGTATCTGACTGTGGACAAAGGTTTCAGGGCCTATTTCTCCGGGGCAGTGACCTATCCCAAGGCCCAGTAGTCCTCCTGTACCTCCACGTGTCACCACTTCGGCGCTAACACCCACCTTCCATACTGAGTTCATGCTAGGGCTGTCTCATACAGGACTGATGTACTGGTATTAGCGGAGGTACCTTTACATGTCGGCGGAGGTTCTGGCAGAGCAGTGAAGTCTGCTTTTATGAAATTCAAATCCTTATACTGTTCCCTGCCCCAGCCGGGATTCTAACCTGGGTCCATCAGGACTATAGGCCCCCTCTCTACCGATTCAGCCACCCCCACAATATATATATATATATATATATAAAGTCAAGCTGCGTATGTGTGTGTCTGTCTGTGCGTATGTTCATTTCTTTCACGATAACGGTAATAGATATCAACCTAATTCTTTTTGCATGGTCGGGGTAAGTGTAGGAAGTGCCAGATAAGTGCCAAAAAAAAAATTACGGCCATAACACGTGACGTAACGGTGCATAATTGTTGAAAATCGCAACAGCCGAAAACAGCCGAAAATCATATATATATTGTGTGTCTGACTGTGGACAAAGGTTTCAGAGCCTATCCATATATATATATATATATATATATATATATATATATATATATATATATATATATATATATATATATATATATATATATATTGTTAGGTACGGCAATTTGCTGATCCTTTAAGAAACATATTAGTGTACCATAAATACGGACTGGGATCTCGATTTAGTTGAATGAAGCCATGGGGAACTTGAAATATTCTCGTGAAGCAATTAGAAGGATCTAGAATCAGTTTCAGGTGAAATTCTATATACTGGGATTTATTTAATAATTGTAAGTGTATTTTATGTAAATTGTGTTTGTATTGTTTGTTAATGTTTGTTAAATACTTTGTTATCCAGAATCATGTATGGTGGATAGTGTTTAGAGAAATGATGCATGATGGGAGTGATTCCCGCCATTTCTGGCTTGGGGCTGCCATATATAAGCTTGGGGTAGCTGTCCATAGTGACTCCTAGCTCAGACTCTGTCGGGTGAGGAGGTCTGGCCGATTTCTCTCGAACCCTGAACACTGTCTCGTTCACTCGTGGAGAATTTCGCCTGTTTTGCCTCGTTTTTGCCAGTTCTGACTTAGTCTCTGGCACTGAGGAAGCTTTTCTTTTGCTTTCCAGGTTTTTTCTGAGACTTAGTCTCAGATTGCCTGGGTGTGAGTGGGAGTGTGTGTGTGTTTGTGACTGAGTGTGTGGGTGTTTTTTTTTTTTTTTTTTTTTTTTGGCCTGCCGTTAGTGTCCCTCACCGTAGTACGACGCCGAACCCTGAAGGGGTGCCGTTAGGGCACTTCCATGAAGGGGGGCCTTTAGGGCCTGGTTATAGGAGGCGGTGAGGGCGGCTCTGTTAGACTAGGGAAGACCCGAAAGGGGCAGTGGCGGGGCCTCCCATCGCCCTTTAGAGGGCGGGGAGCATAGGTTGCCCGTCACTGTAGGGACCTGGCCACTTTTGCTGTTTTTTGTTTGCTTGTGCTTTTTGAGTGGTTGCGTGTGTGAGGTGTTTGTGCGTGTGCGTGTGTTTTTTGACTGTTTTTTTTTTTGGCCTGCTTCGCTGAGCACCATGAAGGGATCCAGCATCCCTAGGCCCCAGGGGCATTCCCGCCTCCCACTTCCTCAGTCGAGGCCCTCCATCCCGCGCCCTGCCACAGGCACGAAGAGGGAGCGTCACTGCTCTGACTCGAGCTCCCACTCGTCAGCTCACGAGGCCGCGTGTGCTAACCCCTCTACACCCAAATCCACGAGAGTGGCACCTCGCTTGCGTGGTGACTCTACCCGCTCTGCCAAGGCGGCCCGCCGACATGAGGCTATGGAGGAGGTTGCACCTGCTCCACCATCTCTCTCTTCCACCAAGGGCACTTCGGAGGCTCCTGCTGCGACTCGGCTCCCCCCCTCTTCTGATCCCGCTCTGCATGAAGATGAGGGTTTCACCCCCGTGATACGCAAGGGATCGAGGCGTGCTCGCCAGGGAAACGGCCCTTCTCCGGCAGTACGCACTGGGCCTCCCCTCAGGGATCCCTCTGCTGCTCGTCCCTCCGTGTCAGTAGCTGTGCGTCCGCCTCCCCGCTCTGCATTTCCAGCTTTCCGTGTGCCGGTACAGGACGAGCATGCGACGAGCTACGACGCCGTGGCTGCACTAGAGCGTCACCTGCCAGGGCTACGCTGCTCCAACCTGATAGGTCGAGAAGGCAGCTCGGTGTTGGTGCCGAAGGACGAGGGAGCCTACGACCTCTTGAGATCAGCTCTGCAGGACGAGGCCTGCCCTGTGAAACTAGTCGAGCTGACGCCCGGCCAACAGTCGACGAAGGCAGTTGTCATGGGTTATCCCTTGAGAATGCCTTTGGAGATCCTCCTTCACCACCCTCAGGTCGAAGGGGCGACCCGCTGCCAGAAAACGCGGACCCGGGAAGAGACTCGTCAGGTCGTTGTCACCCTGCGGGGTCCTCTGATCCCTTCAATCGACCTAGGGAACTGGGGAACGTATCACCTTCGCCCCTTCACCCTGGAGCCTCTCCGTTGCTACCGCTGCCAGCGTTACGGGCACCACCGTGCCAACTGCAACCGCCCCGTCATCTGCGGCATGTGCAGTGGCGGCCACGACACGGCCGAGTGCCTCCAGCGGTACAAGGCGAAGCAACCAGTTGCGGCCAAGTGCCCCAACTGCTCCGGACGACACCACGCCTGGCACCCCAGCTGCCCCGCGAGGGTTCATCGAGTGAACCAGGGTCGAGAGAGGCAGGTTGCCTTTGTGCAGGAACACCAGGCCACCAGCGCCACTCCAGCTCCCCCCGGTACTTTCATCTGGGGACAACAGCGCCGCCCTCTCACTCAGTGCCCACCACCTCTCAGCGACCAAGAGTTCCCTCCATTGCCCTCAGCGCTCACTGTGGTCCAGTCCACAGCCGAGGTCCACCACCAACAGCCGCCTGTATCGCTACCACCTCCGACTGCAGAGACCAGACAGCCACTGACTGTTCCGCCACCAGCGCCTGGCTCCACACCAAGTCCACCAACCGCTCCTGCTCCTCCGGTGATCTCGTTCACAACGGAGGAGCTCAGGACCTTTGCCACAGAGCTGGCGCTGACCCTAGCCAAAACAGTGGCCTTAACCCTCGACATCCCTCTCCCAACAGAGCCCCTTGCCGAAGCAGCCAATCACCTAGTGGACCAGGCGATCGCAAGGAAGATGGCGAGCCTAGGTGCTCCTCTGTCCCCTCGCCGCCCAGCTCGTTCGGCAGGGCGACCCCGTCCCACATCGCAGAGGTCAGCTCGCCCATCCAAAAGAGTCAACTCACGACCTCCCAATGCTCTGCCTTCGGCCGCACAGCTGCCTCGTCATCGACATCGTTTGGGGCAAACCCTAACACCATCAGGGTCCAAAGTGCTGGACAGGGCCTCACCACTGCTGCAGGAGAACGACCGTCCGCAATTGTCGCCGGACGGCCAGTAGACCGCTCTCTCAGGCTCCTCCAGTGGAATTGCTTGGGAGCACGGAGCAAGCTCCCCCTTTTGCAGGAGGCGGCTGCACGGGACCGCCCTCATGTCATTCTCCTGCAGGAGACCCTGCTCCCAGGCAATTCCACTTTCCATCTCTCGGGATACACCACCCATCTCCTCCCGTATATTCGTGGCGTTACACGGGGATGTGCCGTTCTGGTCCAGGACCACATCGCGTGCACGGATTGTGAGTCCCCTCCTTTCTGTGGACCTGATGTGGAGGTTCAGGGCGTGGTTCTCCATCTGGCGACGACGCCCCTGACGGTATACAACGTATACCGAAGCCAGAGGAGCACCCTGGAGTTGGGGGAACTTTTCTCCCAAGCTGCCAGGGGGGCCGTGTACGTTGGGGGCGACTTCAATGCCCACCACGCCCTTCTGTCATCGCCTCTTCAGTCCAATGAGGCAGGACGGCACATTTCTTTACTTCTGGAGGAGATGGGTGGTGTATCCCTCCTAAACGACACGACAGAGCCCACCCATATTGGAGGAGGTCGCCTCGACCTCTCCTTTATCTCAACCCCTCTGTCAGGCCTGGCGTCATGGTCGCTCCACCCACACCTTGCGAGTGACCACTTCGCTACTCTTGTTGGCTTGCCTCTCGCCCCCCTCCCCCCTCCCCCGCCTCCCACACCACGATGGGATCTACGCAAGGCGGATTGGGTGGCCTTTGACCGTGCTCTCACGGCGGCCTTTGCGACATCCTCTCCCGCCTCAGACCTCGAGAGCTGGGCAGATCAAGCAGCGAATATCTTTTCGCACGCTGCCTCTCTTGCCATTCCATTGCAGCGGCGCTCGGCGAGATGCTACCGGGACGGCTGGTTTTACTGCGACAGGGTCAGGGAATTGAACCAGAGGCTGAATGCAGCACGCAGGCAGTACCGGCGGCGCCGAACATCTCCGCACCGCCGGTACCTGGTTGCTGTGACTCAGCATGTAGTTGCTGAAAAGCGTCGCCTTAAAGAGGAGGCGTGGATCAGATGGTGTCGCACCCTAGGTTCTCACTCCACACTCACTCCTAGCTCAGACGTTGTCGGGTGTGGAGGTCTGGCCGTTCTGTCTCGAGATTTCGACTCTGTTCAATTTGCTCTTGAAGAATTTCGTCCAGTTTACTCACTTTTGCCAGTTTGGGGACTTAGTCTCTGGTACTGAGGAAGATTTTTGAACGTTTTTCCAGGTTTTTCTGGGACTCTGTCTCAGATTGCCTGGGTGTGACTGAGAGAGTGTGTGTGTGTGTGTGTGTGTGTTTGAGTTTGTGCTTGTTTTTTTTTTTGTTTTTTTTTTGGCCGCCGTTAGTGTCTCTCTGCGTGGTACGAAGCCGAACCCTGAAGGGGTGCCGTTAGGGCACTTCCATGAGGGGGGCCCATTAGGGGCTGGTTATAGGAAGCGCAGAGAGCGGCTCTGATAGAATAGGGAAGACCCGAAAGGGGCAGTGGCGGGGCCTCCTACGTCGCCCTTTAGAGGGCGGGGAGCATAGGTTGCCCGTCACTGTAGGGACTTGGCCTTTTTTTTTTTTTTTTTTTTTTTTTTTGTTGGGAGTGATTGTGTGTGTGTGTGTGTGTGTTAGTGTGTGTGTAGTCTGTTTCTTGGGGAGTTTGCTTGCCTCAGTGCTATGGAGGCACCTCTTAGTACCCGATCTTCGGGTCCCTCACGCATCCCACGACCTCAGCCCCAGCGCTCAGGTTTATCTAGGCCTTCCAGTGCTAAGGGGAGTAAGAGGGAGAGACGCTCCTCCACGTCCAGCTCACAGTCCTCTGCTCCCATAGATCCCTGTCCCTCCCTAGCTACTGCCTTGGCTCCTGCCTCGGGCCCATTGCCTCGTCCTGCCACCTGTGCTTCCCCTTCTACAACTCGACCGGCTAAATCAGCTCGCCACCATGAGCAGATGACCGTGGATGCTGCCCTTCCTGCTGCCTCATTTGCTCCTTCTGATGCTGATCCTGCCCGTACTGATGACGACGGTTTCTCGCTGGTCAGTAGTAAAAGATCTAGACGGCGAGAGCAGGGAAACTACGCCACTCCGGCACCACGCTCTGGGGCTCCTCGCAAGCCTCCTCTTACCGCTCGACCTTCAGTAATGGTGGCGGTGCCCCCTCCACCTCGCTCATCATTCCCGGCCTTTCGTGTTACTCGCCAGGACGGGCACGAAACAAGCTACGATGCAGTCGCAGCTTTGGAACACCGCCTGCCGGAACTGAGGACCACCAACATTATCGGCAAAGACGGGAGCTCCGTCCTAGTCCCGAAAGACGAGGTCTCTTACAACCTTCTCAAGGCAGCAGCCCAGGACGTGGCCAACCCCATCAAGCTCGTGGAGCTCACTCCAGGGCTGAGATCGACCAAGGCTATTGTCATGGGGTATCCCATGAGAATGCCGGTCGATCTCCTTTTGCGTCACCCACAGGTGGAAGAAGCCACGCGTTGTCAGAGGCAGCGTACCAGGGAGGAGACTCGCCAGGTCCTCATCACTTTACGAGGTCCTCTACTACCCTCTCTCGATCTTGGGAACTGGGGGACTTACTATCTGCGCCCATATACCCCGGAGCCTCTCCGTTGCTATCGGTGTCAGAGGTATGGACACCACAGAGCCACATGCAACAGGCCTGTCGTTTGCGGGATCTGCAGCGGCCCACACGATACGGAGCGCTGCCTGGCAAGATTCAAGGCCAAGGAGGCAATCACCTCCCGCTGCCCCAACTGCTCTGGCCCACACCATGCGTGGCACCCCAACTGCCCCATCAGAGCTGCACATGTCTTGCAGGGCCGGGAACGCCAGGTAGCCTGGGTTCAGCAGCAGCAAGCCACCAGCTCCACGCCTGCACCTCCAGGGACCTTTGTCTGGGGCCAACAGCGTCAAATAATAGCTGTGCCTTCTCCTCCTCCTCCTCTCGATGCCAGCGCCTTTCCCCCTCTGCAGTCTGCTCCCCCTCGTCAGACTGTGGCAGTGGAGGTTCACCACCCACCTCCTACCACACTCCCACCACCGTTCGATGCATCTCTCCCCGTACCACCTCATGCTCCGAGCTCTCCCCAGATTCTCTTCACCATACAGGACCTGCAATTAATTGGGAAAGAGATTGCTCTAAGCTTTGCTCAGTTACTGGAATCGATGCTTGGCAAGAAAGTCGATACTGCTCCCCTCGTGGCTACAATCGACAAAATCGTCGAGGATGTGGTGGAGGCAAAGCGTCAGCTTCGTCCCTCTCCACCTACACGTCAGATGTCGTCTCCCGACCTGTCGGCAACACCCCAGCCACCTCATGTCCCTACACGCCGTCGTCGACATCGCGGCCCATCCACCCGCTCGCCAGGACCAACTGCAGCCTCAGCAGTGCCCAAGGCCAGATGCCGCTCTCGCAGCCCAATTACCACCTCACCAGGGCCACCACAAACCTCAGCAAGGGTAGGGGCAGAATGCCGACCTCGCGGCCCAGCCTCCAACTCTCTGGCACCGACTCCAGCCTCAGCAGTGGTAGAGGTAGATCACCTGCCCGGCAACCTGCCCATCAATCCATCAGGGCCTGTTCCAGCCTCAGCAGCAGTAGAGGCAGAGGGAGAAACTCTCGGACTTCTGCGAGAGACTGCTTACCCTCCACGGTCCCAGACAACGCTGATTGCCTCCGAGTCCTGCAGTGGAACTGCATAGGAGCTTGGAGTAAGCTCCCTCACCTCCAGGAGGTGGCTTTCCGGGAGAATATTCATGTCTTCCTTCTGCAAGAGACACTCCTACCCCACGGCTCCCCTTTTCGGCTCCGAGGATACAATGGCTTCTTCCTCCCTAGGGTCCCTGGTAATGCGCAGGGGTGTGCCATCCTGGTTCGGGATCACATCCCTTGCAAAGAATGTAGCCCTCCTATTCACTGCGGTGAGGGTGTTGAGGTTCAAGGAGTCATCTTGCAGCTCGCCACGACCTCCTTAACCGTCTATAACATTTATAAGAGCCATGCTGGGACTCTAGACATTGGCGAGCTCCTCCATCAGGCTGCAGCTGAGTCCACCCTCATTGGGGGGACTTCAATGCCCACCATCCTGTCCTATACTCACCCCACCCGGCGAATGAGGCTGGGCGACATGTTGCCATTGCCCTCGAGGAAACTGCGGGGGTCTCCTTACCCAATGACTTGTCCAAGTCTACCCATGTCCGTGGTGGGAGGCTTGACCTCTCCCTAGTCTCTGCACCTCTTGCCGATGTGTCTACGTGGTCCTTGCACCCAATCCTCACCAGTGATCATTTCGCTGTGGTGATGGAATTGCCTGCGGCTCCTCTTCCACCCCCACCACCACCTCCGCCTCGCTGGGACTTACGACGTGCACATTGGCCTGAGTATGCACAGACAGTTGACATCGCCTTGGACAAGGCTGTTCCCCCGCATTCCCTAGTGGACCACGCGGAGCAGGTTGCCCGTGCCTTACGTCATGCTGCTGCTGCCTGTATTCCCCTCACCAAGCGCCCCACGGTCTTTCTTAAGGACTACTGGTTTTATGACGAGCGGGTTCAGGAGCTGAACCATCGGCTAAACTCCGCTCGTAAGGCCTACCGTCGGCGACCTTCCTCTCCAACTAGGAGATATCTGGCTGCAGTGGTACGACATGTTTCGCAGGAAAAGCGCCGCATCCGGGACGAGGCTTGGATGAGGTGGTGTAGGTCGCTTGATTCACGTTCCACACTTGGGGAGATGTGGGCGAGAATCAAGTCGGCCTCTTCTCCCCGACCAGCTAGGCCACCATCACATCCTGACCCTGCAGGTGAGGCAGATCGCCTTGCTGCCCATTTCGCTGCTCGTACTGCCACAACGAACCTCCCACAGTCTGTCAGTGACCTACAAGCTCGCCTTGCAGGACCCCGCAGGGACGCTGTTAATGCTGCTTGCTCTCGTCCTGATGCTGCAGACCACCCCTTTACTGTGGAAGAGCTAGAGCGAGTGTTGTGCAGCAGAAAGGATACGGCTCCGGGACCTGATGGCCTTGTATACTCCCTCCTGGCTCGCACAAGCCAGGGAGGGAAGGCGCGTGTCCTGGACCTGTTCAATCGCTCATGGCTTGAAAAGCGTCTCCCTGGATTGTGGAAGACAGCCATTATTCACCCCATCCCCAAACCACGAGACCCGACTACCATGAGGCCGATCTCCCTCCTCAGTTGCATTGCCAAGACCGCTGAGAGGCTTGTCCTCTCTCGACTTGTCTGGAGGTTGGGGCCGCTCCATCCCCGGCTATTTGCTTACCTCCCTGGCAGGAGCGCTCAACATTGCCTAGCCTCCTTTCTTGGTGAGCTGAGGAGTGGTCGTGGCATGGCTGTCTTCCTCGATCTTGAGAAGGCATTCGAACTTGCCAACCCAGACGCAGTACTTGTGGCGCTCGCAGCGAAGGGCTTGGGTGGTCGCCTCCTCTCCTGGGTGAGGGACTTCTTCCACGGCCGTGCTGCTTGTGTTCGATTTCAGGGCAGAGTATCCCCTTCCTACTCGCATGTCAATGGCACACCCCAGGGCAGTGTGCTGAGTCCTCTTTTATTTAATGTCTTAGTTGAGGACCTGCTTACAGTCGACTATGGCCAAGGGGTTACTCTGTTCTGCTATGCAGATGACTTGGCACTGGTTTTCTCTAGACGGGACTGCTACACTCAGGCACCAACTGCGCTTTCCCGTCTACATGCCAAATGCTGTGAGCTTGGCCCTAAAATCAATTTCCAAAAAACTAAATGTCTGCCTTTTGGTCTCCGCCACCCTGACCGTCCCCTTCTTCTTGGGGGTAATAGCCTTGATGTTGTTCGCTGTCACCAGTACCTGGGTGTATGGTTCGACAGCCGTCTGACATTTGCCACTCATATCCGCTATATACGGGAGCGAGCAGCTACCCGCATTACTGCCCTAAAAGCCCTTTCTCACCGCAACCTGGGTGCCTCGTACAGCGTCCTACGGACTTTTTATTCACAAGCTATCCGTTCCATTGTGGATTACGGGGCTCTATGTCTTATCGGAGTGTCTGAGTCACTCCGTCTCTCTTTGGAAGTCCTGCAGAACACTGCTCTGCGTATATTGCTCGGTGCACCTCCTTGGACACGCTTGGTCAACCTTCGGGCTGAGAGCAGTTTTCCCTCTCTGCAGCACCGCATTTGGGCACGAACAACAGCTGTCGTTGCTCAGCTCTGTCGGCATCGGCCTCACCTTCCGGTGTCTGTACTCCTCCAGCGTACCCTTTCTCGGCCCCCAAATCCGCACCCTGGACGTGATTGGATTCTGCTTGCTGCGGACATAGTTCGCAAGCTTGACGCCGCTGATGCCATTGGTGGTGGTCCTGACTTGCCCAGTCCTGCATATGCCCCTGCTCCTCCTTGGCTCCCACCTGTGATCAAATATGTCGAGCCTAATATAGCAGTTCCCAGGTCCTCTTTTCCTGCTGTTCTTCGCCAGGATGCTCTCAGTCGTGTGGCAGCTTTCTTCACTCCAGATACTGCAGTCTACTATACTGACGGGTCTGTTGGTGATGACGGGTCTGCGGGTGCTGCTTTTGTTTGTGATGAGGGGGTTGAGTCCTGGCGTGTCACCTCCGGTGTTTCAGCCTACCAGACTGAGCTCGTTGCCATTCTCTGCGCCCTTCGCCATGCTGATCAACACCTCCATCGGCGTATTATTATCCATACGGACTCGCTTTCCTCAATACGCGGCCTCCAAAAGCACTGCTACTCTGACAATAAATATCTCCTTACGTCCATCATAGCTGTTGCAACTTCCATCACAGGTCGGGGGGGTGAGGTTCACCTTCACTGGCTTCCTGGGCATGTCGGTATTGCAGGCAATGAGCGTGCTGATGCTGCTGCTCGCCATGCTGGCACGTTACCTGTTACCACATTTCAGCTGCGTCCTAGTCTATCCCTTCTCTTGCGACACGTGGCTGATGCCGTCTGCCGACTTTCGCAGGAGGATCATCAGTTTCAGGTGTGGGAGGGCTCCCGTTCTGCTACGTGGTATGCCAGAGCTACAGAGTACTCACCTGTGTCTGTTCCCCATGGCACACCTAACCACCTACTGGTTCCACTTCGCCGCTTACGCCTGGGGTTCCCGTGCTACAGCCAGGTGACTAACAGCAACCCAGAGCCATGCCCTCACTGCTTTGAGGTCAGTGAGCAGCCCCTGCTCCATTATGTTCTGGACTGTCCTGCAACATCTCGACTTCGGTATAATATTGGGACGCAGCTTCATGTTGGGGCTGACGACTTTCAACTGGCAGCAGAGCTTATTGCAAGGACACCCACGTCTGCTCTTTTGGGGGTTGTGGCCATGTACCCACCCCCACGCTAGTATATAATCCTTGTTTTATTAACAGAATTTCACTGACGGGCTTTTGTTTTGCCCGTGTCCTCCCTTTTTAGGAGGCGAATCTAAACCAACCAACCACCAACTCCACACTCCGTGAGATGTGAGGGAGAATCAGGTCCATCTCCGATCCACGTCCTCCTCGTCCACCCTCCCACCCTGACCCTGCCGCTGAGGCCAGCCGTCTTGCCCAGCATTTCACTGACCGCTCAGCCTCTTCCAATCTCCCGCAGTCTGTCCGAGCCCTACAAGTGCAGCTGTCCGCCTCTCGCATTGCGGCCATTCAGACGGCGTGTAATACACCTGACCCCGCTGATTGTCCCATCACCAGTGGAGAGCTTCAAAAAGCGCTGAGGCGCCGGGAGGACACTGCACCGGGGCTCGACGGGGTCACGTACTCCATTTTAACTCATGCTGGAGATTGCGGTAGAGAGCGTCTGCTTGATTTGCTCAACCTCTCGTGGTCTGAGGGGCGTCTACCGAGGTCGTGGAAGATGGCGGTCATTCACCCGATTCCGAAACCTTGCGATCCCACTGCCATGCGCCCCATCTCCCTGCTCAGTTGCTTTGCAAAGACAGCTGAGAGGGTTGTGCGGGCTCGTCTTGCTTGGCGGCTGGGACCGCTGCACCCAAGGATTTATGCATATCACCCAGGCAGGAGTGCCACCCACTGCCTTGCATCATTCCTTGGGGAGCTGAGGGGCGGACGGGGGATGGCCATCTTCCTCGACCTCGAGAAGGCCTTTGAACTGGCGAACCCCACCGTAATCTTGGCAGCTCTTGCGGCCAGGGGAGTAGGGGGCAGGCTCATATCCTGGGTCCGGGATTTTTTTAGTGACCGCACTGCGGGGGTCCGCTTTCAGGGGCACCTCTCCCCTTTTTACCCGCATACAAATGGCACCCCCCAGGGAAGCGTTTTGAGCCCTATATTGTTTAATGTCCTGATGGAGGAGCTCCTTTTTGTTGAATATGGGCCTGGCATAACTCTTCTCTGTTACGCTGACGATCTGGCCCTCGTGTTTACACGGAGAGACTGTTTTCAACAGGCGGACTTGGCCCTTTCTCGGTTACACGCAAAGTGCACCGAGCTAGGCCTTAAAATCAACTTTGCCAAGACGAAGTGTCTGCCTTTTGGCCTCCGCCCCCCCCGACTTTCCACTGCTGCTTGGAGGTCATCAGCTCTCCATGGTCACCGTCCACCAGTATCTGGGGGTTTGGCTAGATGGGGGCCTCACCTTTGCTTGCCATGTACGGTATCTGAGGGAACGTGCTTCCACCCGAATGGCTGCTCTCAGATACCTCTCCAGGCGGAGTTTGGGCGCATCATTTTCTGTCCTCCGGACCTTTTATATTCACGCAATCCGATCTCTGGTGGACTACAGTGCCATCTGTCTAACTGGCCTCACTCCACCAGTGTCTCGATCTCTGGAGGTCATCCAGAACGATGCACTCCGCATCATGCTGGGTGCTCCACGCTGGACCCGGATTGTAAATCTGCGTATGGAGGGCGGGGTGCCGTCTCTGGCCCATCGCATTATGTTACGAGCGGCAATCGTCACACTGAAGATGATCCAGTGCCTGCCTCACCTGCCCGTCACTGCCCTCCTAAAACGCCTTCTCGGCCGCCGACCCGAGCCGGCCCCTCAGCGTGACTGGGCTCGCACCACGGCCGCTGTCATCCATGGACTGGGAGCTGCGGCGAGCCTCTGTCAAGACCCCGACTCTCCCTTTTCCGGATATGTTGATCCACCGCCATGGGATCCTCCTCTTTTTAATATAATTTGTCCATCGGAGGCTAAACCTCGCTCCTCAATTCCAGCACTCCTTCGCCAGGAGGGTCTCAGTAGGGTGGCAGCTCTGGCCTCACCAGACTCAGCCATCTATTACACTGATGGCTCTGTTTCCCCCAATGGCGCAGCTGGAGCGGCCTTTGTCTCTGGGCAAATAGTGGAAGCTTGGCGACTCTCCTCAGGTGTATCTGCTTTCCAGGCGGAACTTGCGGCCATCCTGGGTGCTTTGCGCCATGCTCACCACCATCGTCGCAACCGAGTCATAATCCACACAGACTCTCTTTCCTCGATTCAGAGATTACGATCTTTCTCGCTGCATGACAACGTCTTCCTCCTAACAGCGATCCATACATTCGCATCACTTCTTGTCCATAGGGGCGCAACGATTAACCTGCACTGGCTCCCGGGACATGTGGGAATCAGTGGCAACGAGCGTGCTGATCACGCTGCGCGCTCAGCTTGTGATCTTCCAGACGTCACATTTCCACTAGGCCCTAGTCCCTCGCACCTCATCCACACTCTCACTGCCACCATAGGAAGACTATCCCTAGAGGACCATCAGCTCTGGGTCACGGAGGGCTCTTGCTCTGCAAAATGGTATGCTACTGCCACGTCCTATTCCCTCCTGCTGCCCCCCCCAGGTCTACCTAATTATATTGTAGTCCGGCTTCGAAGATTGCGTCTTGGGTTTCTCTGCTACAAGCAAATTGTGGGTATGGAGCCAGACCCATGTGCCCATTGCTTGTCCAGCTGTGAGGAGCCCCTTCTTCATTATCTTCTGGACTGCCCAGCCACCACCATGCTCAGGTCTGAGCTGGACTCGCCCCTTGCCCGATCTGGTGACGTCTTTATGGACGCTGCAGCCGTTGTTGCCCGTGCTCCATTAAATATATTGATTACTACGGTAAAGGATTATCCTCCACCTCGCTAAAGCAAGTTCGCGCAAGTAGTGCGCACCTCTGACGGGCTCTCAGTTTGCCCGTGTCCCAGGAAACTGGGACAAATATCAAACAAACAAACATGTCCATAGTTAGTGTGAGGGGGACGGGGAAGACTACTGGTGCGCTCCAGCCTTGTTCTGACGAAGTCCAGGTAATGTAACAGACCTCACAAGGGGGTTCTGGTTATTTGTATGAGGTTAGTGAACCACCCTTAGACTAGAAGTCACAGGCTGTTAGGGGACCGCAGAATAAGTGCAAGGATATTAGGATTTAAATCCTGTTATTTGTCATCCCCAGTCACACTAACTAGTATGTAAGTTAAGGGTTAATTAAGTGAATTATATTGTATACATATTTAAGCCTCGTGTTTATTTTTCCATGTTTGTTTATCTTTAGTGTGGATATTAGAATGAACAATGTTTTTGTTCTTTTCTGTTAAGGTGTTCAGCTAAAGCCATGAATACGTAACAGAAATTGGCGACCGTGACAGGACGTGATTGATCCCATTAATTCAATTTTATTTACTTACAAATTTTTTTTTTTTGGTAATTTTCATTCATAGTTCATCATGGCTTCTGGAGATATTTCCGAATTCATAGACAATCCATCCCTTGATTATCTGAATAAAACTGAGCTGAGAAAGTGTGACTGGATAGCTATAGCCAAACATCACCAGATAGAATGTCCCCTGACTGTACGCAAAGCAGAGGTGAAGAATAAGGTAATTCGTGGGTTAGTGGGGCAAGGAAAACTACCCAGTCAGGCTCTTTCATTTTGCTCAGAGGTCACTCCCGAGCAGTCTCCACAAGTGTTAATTAGAAAAATGGAACTTGAGGCTGAAGCATGGAGAGCGGAGAAAGAGAGGGAATATTTGAGACAGAAAGAAGATAGGGAAAGAGAAGACAGGGAGAAAGAGAGGGAATATCTAAGACAAAAAGAGGAGAACGAGAGACAAGAAAGAGAGAAAGTGAGAGAATTCGAGCTTACAAAGTTAGAGATGCAGAGCAGAGCAGACTCGAAGCAATCTGGTGGCCCTCCTAGTGGCGGTGACAAGTTCGAGTTGACCAGGTACTTAAAGATGGTACCTGCATTTGATGAGTCTGATCCTGATGAGTTCTTTCTGCAGTTTGAAAGGGTAGCAGAGAGTATGAAGTGGCCGGAGGAGTATAAAGTGATGTTAGCTCAGTCTTCTTTTAAGGGTAAAGCCCAGGCAGTGTTCAACTCCTTGACGAATGTAAGTGATTATAACAATGTTAAGGAGTCTATTCTCAAAGGATACGAAATGGTACCTGAGGCTTACAGAGTAAAATTTAGGAACTTCAAGAAGACAGAGTCTATAACTTTCCTGGAGTTTGCCTATGCTAAAAAGAGATATTTCACAAGATGGTTGCAGTCACGTAATGTCAGTGATTACGAGGGACTAAAGGATTTGATTTTGTTGGAGGAGTTCAAGCGGCAGATGCCCCCTCCCATAAAGGCTTATTTGGAAGAGAAAAACTCCTCAGACACTCATAATGCAGCCATCTTGGCAGAAAATTATGCTTTAACTCATAAGGGTGGTTCACATCTTTCTGTAAACAAGGCTGGAGGTAAGTCTAATAGTAAACAGCCCAGTAGCACTGGTAAGCAGTACGAAGGTAACACTCCCACTGATAGTTCTGGTCAGACCAGGAAAAAGGCTGAAAGTGCATCAAAGTTAGTTCAATGTTATAAGTGCTCTGGATATGGCCACATCGCTAAAAATTGTGCAACAAAAAGAAAAAGTAATGTTGGTGGGGTAGTACAGTGCTTAACCGAAAATGGCGCTGTAGATGGTCAGAAGAAAAACAGCAGTACAAGTGAGAAGATTAACCCAGCTAGTGACACTTCGAGTGAAGAGGGTAGTTTTGAACCATATTTGTCATTAGGGTTTGTTTCAAAAGATGGTCCAGGGGGAATAGAGTACCCCATACAGGTTTTGCGTGACACTGCTGCCACACGAAGTGTTTTACTTCGCAGTTCATTTCCCCAGGTAGAGGAGTGTTTAACAGGCCGGAAGAGGGTCCTTGATAGTCAAGGTGGACTTTTCGAAGTTCCTGAAGCCAGAGTTTACCTCGAGTCTACCTACTTTACTGGGTTTGTAACTGTTGCAGTTGATGAAAGGATAGCTGCAGCTGGTGTCACTTTCTTGTTAGGGAACGGTATAGGTGGTAATCAGGTATATCCTAATTTGATAGTAACAAAGGTACCTTCTGCTGACAGTCCAACTAAGCAGCTTGAGAAGAAATATCCTGACCTGTTCCCTGTATGTGCAGTCACTCGGAGTATGGCTTCATCACGTGCTAATTCAGGCACTACCCAAGAAGCTGCAGATCCGATTTTCTCTGGGGATGCTGAGGAGGATCTTGGTGTTGGCAGGTTATTCGCCAGGTCCCCTGATCCTACAGTGAATAATCCTTCCCCTTCTGAAGCTGCAGTAAGTAATGTTTCTACGAGTGTGTCTTTGTCTAAAATAGAGAGCCTTCCAGTGACCAAAGAAAAGTTAATTCAGGAACAGAATCAAGATAAAACTTTGGTTCATTGCTTTAATGAAGCTGTTCCAGAAGAAGAGCTTGCAGATCATCGCTGTTGTTACTATCTTAAGAATGGAGTACTTATGAGGAAGTATAGGCCTAGTAATTTGTCATCTGAGGATAAATGGGCTGAGGTTCATCAGATTGTTGTACCATCTGCTTTGAGAAATTCAGTTTTAAGTCTTGCTCATGATAACATTGGAGGTCATCTACGATGTAGTAAAACCAGCAACAAGGTACTGAATCACTTCTTTTGGCCCGGCTTAAGGAAAAATATAGCTAAGTTTTGCAGATCTTGTAGAGAGTGTCAATTAACTGGGAAACCAAATCAAGTATTAAAACCAGTGCCTCTTAAACCTATCCCTGTAGTTGATGAACCATTCTCAAAAATCATCATTGACTGTGTTGGCCCCCTGCCTAAAACCAAAAGAGGTAATAACTACTTGTTAACTACGATGTGTGCCACAACCAGATATCCAGAAGCCATTCCAATTAAGAAGATAAATGCAAAGATAATAGTAGATAAAATGATTAATTTCTTCACTCGGTATGGGATTCCAAAGGTAGTACAGTCTGACCAGGGGACTAATTTTACTTCAGATTTGTTTAAAGACGCTATGAAGCAACTGGGAGTAAAACAATATCTAGCTACTACTTACCACCCCGAATCCCAGGGTATGTTAGAAAGATTCCATCAGACCTTTAAGTCAATGCTGAGAAAATATTGCTTAGAAAGTGGAAGGGAATGGGATGATGGAATCAATCTCTTATTGTTTGCCATAAGAGAAAGTAAACAAGAGTCACTTGGGTACAGTCCACATCAGTAAGTTTTTGGACATGATGTACGTGGACCGTTGAGGTTAATGAAAGACTCGTGGCTAGAAGAATCAGAGCAGGTTTCATTGTGCAAGTATGTGGAGAATTTTACCAATAAACTGAAAAAGATAAGGCAGTTTGCTAAAGATGATTTAAAAGAAAGTCAAAGCAGTATGAAGACCAATTTTGACAAGAAAGCTGAAAATAGGAAATTTGAGGTGGGAGATCAGGTCTTACTTTTATTACCCACGTATAAAACACCCCTACAGGCCAAATATGAAGGGCCATATGAGGTAAAAAGCAAGAGTGGTAGTGACAGATACGTAATAAAGACACCCGGAAGAAGGAAGACTGAGAGACAGGTCCATGCTAATAACATGAAGTTATTTAAACAACGACCAGTAGTTATGGCCTTACAGGTACGGAAAGAAAAGTCGTCTGGGGAGAAAACAGAAGAAAAATTGGAAGACAACTTTAATCCTATGGTGCCCGTCATGAATAATTCTGTCATCCATGCTAATCCAGAACCTATATTACAGCATCTGGAGCCCGAAAAAGCAGAAGAGCTAAGAGGTTTGCTGTCCAAGTTCCCCAGTCTGTTTCAGGACGTCCCTCAGCAGAGTGTGGTGGCGAGTCACGACGTGGTGTTGGTGAGCGACTGTGCACCCATCAAACAAGCTCCATATGAATCCACACAAGAGAGAAATTCTTCGGAAGGAGGTGGAATTCCTTGTGGACCACGGTTTGGCAGAACCTAGTTGCAGTGAGTGGGCATCTCCTTGCCTGCTTGTTCCCAAGTCCGACAACACTTACAGAATGTGCACGGATTACAGAAAGGTGAACTTTGTAACCCGTACTGACTCCTATCCACTACCTAGGATTGACGACATCTTGGATGACTTAGGAACTTCACGCTACCTAACCAAACTAGATCTTTTAAAGGATTATTATCAAGTTACTCTAACAGATAAAGCTAAAGAAGTATCTGCTTTTGTCACTCCTGATGGGCTTTATCAATACAAAGTTATGCCATTTGGCATGAAAAATGCCCCAGCCACTTTTCAAAGGTTAGTGAACAAAGTAGTAAGTGGATTACCTAAAGTAAGGGCCTACCTGGATGATCTAGTAATATTCGATAATAACTGGGCAGACCATGTTTTTAATCTTTATGAACTTTTCACCAGACTAGCTGATGCTCGGCTGACTGTGAACCTCTCCAAATCTTCATTTGGCCATGGTACTATTGTTTATCTTGGACATCAGGTAGGACAAGGTCAGATGGCTCCTATTACGGCTAAGATAGAAGCCATAAATAACGTACCTCCACCCACAAACCGAAGGGAGCTAAGAAGATATCTAGGTATGGTAGGTTACTACCGCCGTTTTTGCCCTAACTTTGCAGAAGTGGCCGCCCCTTTGACAGACCTAGTAAGTCCTAAAGTAAAATTTCAGTGGTCTCCCAAGTGTCAGGAAGCTTTTAATAGCTTAAAACTCCTATTGACCAGTAAGCCTGTCCTTAAATCTCCAAATTTTAATAAACCTTTCCACTTAAAGGTAGATGCCAGTAACACAGGAGTGGGAGCAGTGCTATTACAGGAAGGTAATGGGGCGGATTCTGTGCTCCACCCAGTCAGCTACATGTCTCAAAAGTTCAAGCCTCATCAGAAATCCTACAGCACTATTGTAAAGGAGTTGCTGGCCCTGATACTAGCCCTGGAGAAGTGGGATGTGTATCTCGGCCATGGTGGACCCATCACTGTGCACAGTGACCATAGTCCACTGCAGTTCCTGAATAAAATGAAGAACAAAAACCAGCGGCTAACTCGATGGGCTTTATTCCTGCAGAAATACCATATGAATGTCCATCACATAAGAGGGAAGGAAAATGTAGTGGCAGATGTGCTCTCTCGAGTAATTTAGGGTACAACCTAAATTCTCTCTGGGTAGAGGGGTGTTAGGTAAGGCAATTTGCTGATCCTTTAAGAAACATATTAGTGTACCATAAATACGGACTGGGATCTCGATTTAGTTGAATGAAGCCATGGGGAACTAGAAATATTCTCGTGAAGCAATTAGAAGGATCTAGAATCAGTTTCAGGTGAAATTCTATATACTGGGATTTATTTAATAATTGTAAGTGTATTTTATGTAAATTGTGTTTGTATTGTTTGTTAATGTTTGTTAAATACTTTGTTATCCAGAATCATGTATGGTGGATAGTGTTTAGAGAAATGATGCATGATGGGAGTGATTCCCGCCATTTCTGGCTTGGGGCTGCCATATATAAGCTTGGGGTAGCTGTCCATAGTTAGTGTGAGGGAGACGGGGAAGACTACTGGTGCGCTCCAGCCTTGTTCTGACGAAGTCCAGGTATTGTAACAGACCTCACAAGGGGGTTCTGGTTATTTGTATGAGGTTAGTGAACCACCCTTAGACTAGAAGTCACAGGCTGTTAGGGGACCGCAGAATAAGTGCAAGGATATTAGGATTTAAATCCTGTTATTTGTCATCCCCAGTCACACTAACTAGTATGTAAGTTAAGGGTTAATTAAGTGAATTATATTGTATACATATTTAAGCCTCGTGTTTATTTTTCCATGTTTGTTTATCTTTAGTGTGGATATTAGAATGAACAATGTTTTTGTTCTTTTCTGTTAAGGTGTTCAGCTAAAGCCATGAATACGTAACAATATATATATATATATACTGTGAGCTTTCATGGCGTTTATAAAATGACTGTTCAATAGTAAGAACAAAAATCATGTCATTTATAGAACTTAAAAATAGGAAATACAAACTGAAGGTGCAGCTATCAGGGTCATGCCGCCGGAGAATAAGGCAAAAGACAAGAAAGATTAATACAGACAAGAATAAAAACAAAAGTAAAATTAAACACTCAGCACACAAAAAACACACTAATATCACTAGAAAGAGACAGTAAAAACTAAACATAAGAAAAACATCGAATACCAAAACTTGTGAAGCAGTCAAGCTGCCTCCACAAATTTGAAAGTTCCCCCTACATTAAGAATATGAAAGGATATTTTTTTTTTTAATCATGACAAACAAAGCGGTAGGAGCCCACTATTTATATCCTATACTACCAAAACCTTATTTCAGACTGAAGAAAATCGTCAGGTGGTTGCAAGAACATAAACCACATTTTATCATACTGAAAAAGTTAATCAAAAGTTTGATGGAGAGAGAGAGAGAGAGAGAGAGAAAGAGAGGGAGAGAGAGAGATCTTGAGGGGCTCGTGAGAAAAGCCGAGAAGTGACTGACAGCCACAAGGAGACACAATACAGTGTACACAGTTTGATTTAACAGCGACGCACAGCATAGTTTGAAAGCTAGATTTAATGACAGGACATAGGACGTTGCCATCTTCAATACTGAATTTCGGATTGGGATTGACGATTTGCACTGTCTAGTAGAGAATTGTTATGTGCAGTTCTGGAGCTGGTGGAGAGGCTGCTTCAGAGGGTTAGTGTAATCAGAGACAAAGACAGTATGAAGTGCAGATGTGTGATGTGAGATTTGGTTCTGTGATGTGAGGGTTGAGAGATATGACATGTATGAATTATTTCCTTGTGAGTTTAAATTGTTACTTTGTCTTGTCTAACTGCAGTGTTGTGCTTGAAGTTTGGAGTGCTGGACCTGTTTGTGAGTTTAATATTCTTCTTACCTCCGCAAACGAAGTTGGAGAAAGTTATGTATTCACACCTCTTTACCTGTTTGTTTGTTTGTCTGTTTGTTCATATCTTAAAATGATATGGATGGATTTCATTAAATTTCTGTGGATATGTGGGTCATCGACCAAGAAAGAGTTGACTTAATTTTGGTGGTGATTTGAGTTCTCTGGTTTAGGTGTTGGCGAAAGTATGTGTTCTCTGAGTGCACTTAACTTGTATTATTGCTATGTCGATGTTGTGTGTGTGAGAAACTTTGCGTAGTTCTGTTGTGTTTGTGTTGATGTTTATGTCTAACAGAAAGATTTGCATCATGCATTTTTGTGTGTCTGTGCAAGTGCAGCCTGTGTGTTTGTATGTGCAGCAACCACATGTACTGTACATTTTGTGGTGTGGTAAAACGATTTAGAGTAAATATGAAGTATAACTTGAAGGGGTACCTGCCGTTGCCTGGGTAAATCCTTATGATAGTGCATTACCTAGGACTCTGGATGGTCACTCTCTGTGGGAGATGACCCTCGGGTTCCCATTTTATCCTTGGGCCCATTTCCCCGGGGTTATATTCTCCATGGACCTATCCCTACCATGGACCTATTTTCCCACTACCCACCCACCCATCAACCCTGCCCACCCATCCCACCCATCCATCTAACCATCCGACTCGCTGAAGCTAATAATATGGTTATACAAATAAAAAATTCTACAGTAAATGGCTACCATCTTTTCACCATGTTGATTGATTATAGAGTAATCCTGGCCATCAGAGGAGCCATTTTAGCTTATGTAATGTACCCGTTTAAAACGTTTAAATTCGCCGTAAGAAGTTACACCTGTCAGAGCTTTAAAAGAGTTCTATATGCATCCCCCTTGATTCCCAAAGAGGACAGACAATCTCTCTCTCTCTCTCTCTCTCTCTCTCTCTCTCTCTCTGCAGACATGAAACTCCGGGGAAATGTCCCGCCGCGCCGCACTGACTGCGTAATATACGATACGGACGTGTGTTAACATTTTCGGTACCCGGAGGCCGATTGCACCCAGATTTTTTTTTTTTAGCAACCTTTAAGTTAACGTATTTTACGTACACTGATTCAAAAATTATTACGCTGTAATGCACGGTTTCAGCTAAATGACGGGTACAAACAAACAGATAAACAGAATGGGATGTGACGCCACATACTACATACTGAGTTAAAATTCCATCTCCGAACTGAATGCTGATGTGTAAAATTAGAGTAATACTAGAATATGATGCTAATCATGGTGATTGGCAATAGACTGGAACGAAAATAATGAACACAGGAATATAAGGCAAGTCAAGAACAAATGCTATGGAAAGGCGGCGGTGGCACAGTAGTGTTTTGGTGTGTCATTCAGCTTTGGGAAATATGATGAAAATTAGGATGAAATTTTCCGCCCAATCGAAGAGTGACTAACCATAAGATACTAACTTAATACAGTAATTTTTTAAGCAAGCAAGAAGGAACAAATGGCAAATGTATCGCAGTGATGAAATACCATAAACCTTGTACAATCATTTTACGACTCGCAAGTTTCAAGTCTTTTTATCCAAGCAAATTATTTTTTACAGTATCCTTGCTCTATTCGGCCTATATTTATTTATAAATATATTTAATTTTAAGATTATGACAGTAGTTTATTAGTGAAGGATTTAGTAAAAGTTATAGCTAATTCTCCTAGTTAAAAATTCACTCCTAAGCTGCGCTGAATCATCTGTATATAACGATATTAAGAAATAAAAGTTGAAGGGACTGGTCAATGTGGAGTGGGAAGGATGGTGTAGAAGAGATTCTGAATTATAACTGCCTGAGCTTCCATGAGGGTTGGTGGCCTGTAGCGTATGGGAGAGAGCAAATTGGAATGAAGCAGTTTATCGGATGGAAAGATTCGTTGTCAGTCATGAATAATAAGTAAGATATGAAGCATACTACAGTAACAATGAAAAGATAAATGTGGACTGGTTGTGGATTATTCTAAATTGCTTCGTTGCAAGACATTATTTACGACATCATAGACACCGAATGTGCATGAATGACATTAGCTTCTCCTGCTATCAGGTATTAAACAGTTCAAACGGGTAACCGCCCTCATGTTAACAGGTAGATTTAATGAAGGTACAATACACGAAAAGAAAAAATCAGGTATACAGTATAGTAAAAACTGAACGACAGAGGTGGAACTTAATAGCATTTCAATTTTATATCCTGTTGCACCTCGGCGCGCGCGCGCGCGTGTGTGTGTGTGTGTGTGTGTGTGTGTGTGTGTTTATTCATTGTGATTTATTTATACACTGATCTTTGTCCCTGACTGTAGAAGTGTGTGTGAAGATAGCTTATACTACATATTTCTGAGTTTGTGTGTGTAGATTGGTATGTTTTTTGTGAGTGTGATGCATGCGAGTGATTTTTACTACTTTCTTCATGTATACTTTGTGGATATCTTTCTATGTGTTTATATGTGTTATTCATTGTTATTTATATTATATACTTATTTGTTCACAAACGTTTCTCTATGCTCACGCTCGTTTTTTTTTTTTTTTTTTTTTTGGTCATGTGAATTCTCTTTCATGTGTTTTATCTGTTTCATGCATATATGTTTGTCTTTTGTTACTTGTGATGCAAAAAGAAAAACGGTTTTTTCGTTCATGCTTTTTTTACAAAAAAAAAAGAAAAAAAAGTGTTTTCTAAATTTTTTGTTTTATTTTTATTGCTTTTTCCCCTAATTTCCTGGTACGAATATTTGATTATTCTCATACCATTATCTGTCCCAAACGTTCATATTTTGTGGGTCAGACACTAGTCAAACATTCTGACAGTCCTGGAAGGAGTAAAAAATAAATGAAAACCTTGTCAACACAGTTCAAACAGGTTACAGGGGAAATAAATATTTCCCCTGTAACCTGTTTGAACTGTGTTGACAAGGTTTTCATTTATTCCAACATTTGCAAGAAATTAACTAAGTTTCCTACTCCACGTTAGAGGAGGCAGCAGGGCCAGGAGTCAGGACTAGAACCACTGACGAGTCTGACCTCCAGGCCAGAGAACTGACTGCCTTAAACCTTATAACCACAGTGACATTCTTTACTCCTTTCTTAATTCTTATTCTTATGACCCAGCCTTCTCCACCCATCGATTTTGTCAATTTTCAGGTCTTACAACCGTACCTCATAGCTGGAATTATACATTCGTTATACTCGTATTTTACATTTCGTTTTGATACAAACTGGCAAGCTACTTTTTGTGGTGTCTCTTTGTTTACCAAAAGCTTTCCATCCAATTGAAATGCGTCTATTTATTTCATCATCATCTTTCGTTAATTTTAGTATTTGTCCCAAGTAATATATTTCTTCGCTTATTCTGATGACGCGCTATCGTGAATTTGCATTAAACATTAGTTATACTCCTGTTCATCATTAGCCCTACTTTGAGATTTGCTCTATTCAGGTCATATCTTGCTGTCTCTGAGATTAGGACACTGTCATCTGCATATATATATATATATATATATATATATATATATATATATATATATATATATATATATATATATATATATATATATATATATATATATATATATCATCATCCGGACCTCCTTTCCCAGCCAAGGGCAGGATGAGGAGTAGCAATGTCCAGACAGCACAAACTTGTCCAATCCATATAGCCCACTCTTCCATTCACTCATCATTCAAGCCCCCGGAATCCTGGCTCTACCGGATACGCCAAAAACATTCACCACATTCTGCAGCTTCACACAAACGTATCCGACTGAGTCAATCCGGACGCTGCCATGCTCACAAGGGGTGCCAAAGTCCCTGATCATGCACTTCTCACAATATTCATCCAGCCAGATCGATCTCTTGTCAGTTCCTTAGCCTCACCGACTTCCAAATCTCTCTTCCTCACACTCTCATCCACCATATCTCTCCACCTTCTTTGCCTACCTCGCCTCCTCCCTCATTCAAATTCGCTCAGGTATACCTTTTTTACCACTCTATTGTTATCCATTCTTTCCACATGATCATACCTTCTCAGGATACTCTCTTCGATTCTGGTGTCCATCGACTTCCTCCCTCTACGCCTTTCACGAATTACATTATTTCGTATCCTATCCACCCTCTGTACTCCACATACATTCCTCAGCAGTACCCTTTCCACTGCTCTTACTCCTGACTTTTCATTTTCATGCTACACCATAGTCTCACACCCATATGTTAAGGTTGGCACTAACACTCCCTCATGTAAGCCTCGTGCACCTGCAACACTGAAGCCTCTGTTTCTTATCAAGGTCTTCATTGCACCAGCCACTTTTCTTCCTTGTGTCACTCTACTTTCAACTTCTTTTGCACATTTTCCATTCTTTTCTATCACTATACCCAAGTATTTGAACTCTCGCACCAATTCCAGTCTCTCTCCTTTCACTGTGATATCACACTGGGAGTCATCTTCTCTCTCAGTAACCATCACTTTACTCTTCTCTGAATTTATTCTCAAGGCACGACGCTCACAGATATCAGCAAAAGTCTGCACTAGCCTACCAAGTTCTTGTCCGGTACTTGCAAGCAGAACTGCATCATCAGCGTACAAGTTTGAGATATTCCATCTATCACCATATATATATATATATATATATATATATATATATATATATATATATATCACGGAATGCGGAAGTACTCCGTAAGCAGGAATGACTCACTGCTGGCGCCGATTCAAAATGGCGTCCTGTGCTATAGGGTATAGGAGCATTTGCGCGAAAACGGTCGCAAAGCCCAGTTCTAAGCTTATGAACTCAAAGACCTTCGCTATTCAAGTGCAAAACTACTAGCAAAGTCTTGCTAACTTTCCTAGGAGTTGCAAAATCGAACCGCAAAAATGTCGATTTTGTTCTTTGTTTCTTCATCATCAGTCATGACTCCAAAACAATAAGACGTGCGTAAGCTTGCTATTTACCAAAATGCTGCTAGTCAAACGTAGATGTTTGTCTTCATGTTCAGCAAAGCATTCAGGCTACGTTTCGCGAGTTACGGTCTGAAAACCGCATCGCGTTCACCCGTAAGTAGGCCATTATGAGCATTATTGGTTAGCTGCAGCTCGCCTGCAGTTAAAGAACGTACCTAAACACTTCTTTGCACCCTCTTTCTAGTTTTTCAATACGCAATACATGTAATAATCCAAATCTAACTCTTCCTTTATGCATAATTATACTTCCACAAAGAGATCATAAACTAGAAAATAAAATTTTCTCAAATTATTAAGAAGTAGGGATGGCAAAAGTGCACAGATATGAGATGAAAAAAGCAGAGAAACAAAAGAGCATTCAGGATGGGAGGAGATTAGGAAACCTATACAAATTACTACATTCCACACTTAAGCCACAGATTGGTAGCTGGTGGAATGTAGTAAAGGATATACCTGTTGGTTTCCAAATCTCCTCCAATCCTGAATGCTTCCTTGTTTCTGGGCTTTTTTCATCCCTCTCCGTGCACTTTTGCCATTCCTACCTCTTAATAATTTTAGAAGATTTTTTTTATAATATATACGGCATATATATATATATATATATATATATATATATATATATATATATATATATATATATATATATATATATATATAATCAGTTTTTTCTTTATTGTACTTACGCATAATAGGCCAATAGAATGACAGAAGCGCCTACCTCAAACAAAGATCTTTTCCTGGATGGGATGCACGAAGTGTGGTATAGATGATGTGGAGTACTGCAGATATGACGTCAGTGAGAACAACGAGTTAACGTACCTCTCTATTAGGTATATCACTATCGGTAAGGGCCGTCTTCCTGTACAAAATATCATTGTCCAATACGAGTTCATCTACTGGCACTGGCAGAGTAGGTAAGGTCAAAGCTTCTCCTGACTCTGTGAAGTAAATAGCCTTAGACCACAGAGGGTCTGTGCACTGACAACTATAAGCAACATCTGATGTTAGAGTGGTGTAAGGAACTTCATTTGGTTGATATTGTGAGACTCCCGTGGTTACATGACGCGAAAGTGACTCTGCAACTACATGAGACTTACAAGGCACGTACTCAGAGGTTGGATTGATGGCTAGGATAATAACAGGCCATTGTGCTAGACGTCTGGTGAGATTTCTTACTTTGAATAAGTCACAAAGTGGGATATGATCTATTTGAATATGCAATGGATATCCATAGATTATGTCTCTGAAATGTGTGAGAGACCAAACAGCTGCTAAAGCCTCCCAGTTAGTGACACTATAATTACGTTCAGTAACATGTGGAGAGGATAGAGGGTGAAAGACTGACGAAGAGAGTGTATGTGAGTGAGGTGGAGGGGGGAAGAGGGAGGGGGAGGCCGAGGATGAGATGGAGGGATGGGGTGGAGAGGTATATGAGAGAGGGGGGTGTGAGTTGGGAGCAGGGCAGTGAGATGGCGGGGGACAGGGCGACTTGGAGGCGATTTGTTTGTGGCCACCCCAAACGGGATTGAGGCGTCTGGCAATAGATAGAGATAGATAGAACATTGAGGGCATGACTAGCGTACACTATTACACACTTCCTTTTTGCATGATCAACTTGCATCAGTACTGTGCCTAGGCCTGCACTGGATGCATACTGTATGTACAGAGAAGAAATGCCAAGACCTGGGCATTGATAAGTGTTGTTTTCAGTGTCTCAGAACCATTAGATCGGTCATCAGTACAAACAAAAGGTTAATATTTCTTAAGTAATTTAGTAAGAGGGATGGCGATCTGTGCATAACCTTGAATAAATCGCCCATAGTAGACGCTTAGTCCAAGGAAAGTCCTCACATCATCAGTGTTGGTGGATTCCGGGAAGTTTAACTTTCCCATCTCGGTAATTCCTTCAGCATCAATCGCATGTCCGAGAGATTTCATTTTCGTACGAGGAAAGTTTTATTTTCTGAGCATAACTTTTAAACCTGCCATTTGGAGGCGATCAAAAACTTGCTCTAAGTTGGCAAAATGTTCAGGGATTGACTTACTCACCACACCAATGTCATCTAGATAACAAAAAGTGAATGATCGATCATACCATTGAATACAGAATGGATAAGGCTCATGAATACTAATTTTCAAGACCAAAGGGAAGCCTTTTTACTGAGTGTGATCAGAAGGGGTACTGAAAGTAGTTATGGGCCGAGACGACTTTTCTACTTGCCAGTTGTCATTAGCTAAGTCAAGGAAAGTAACAACAACGTTATTCTTACCAAGTGATTCCAGCAAATCTATTAAGACTGGTAACAGGAATCGATCGGATCCAGTTCCAGAGTTTACTTTACCGTAGTCAACTATGGGTTTGAACTCACCTCCTTTCTTGGGGACTACTGTAGGAGAAGCAGACATTTCCACGGACTGACAGGGTGTCCGATGGTGTCCTGGTTAAGCATATTCCGCACTGTCTCGTCAGCTTCTTTCCGCAAGCAGTGGGGTAATCTATACTTGGGGACATAAATTGGCTGAGTACAGGGAATAGATTCATTGGTGTGCATTATAAGATTTGTTTTCCCCATATGCTCATCAGGTAAGGCCACAACATGTCTATAGGTCTGCAAAAAATTAATTAATTGTACTTTACGCACAGGAAAATCTCCGGTGTTTACCTCAAGGGCAATATTTACTGAAGGAGTCATAGCAGAATCCGCAGTTTTCATTGGTATATGCACCATGTAAATCATCATCATCCTTAGCAGTTACAGAGAATGGTAAATCCTGGCACAGTTATATAGCCGATGGGTACACGAGCAAATCGACAATCTATGTGCCATTTTTAAAGTTTAGTGGAGCACTGGTGACATTTAGTGGGTAAAGATAGCACAAATTATCCTCCTACACGGAACGCAAGGCTGACTCATATATTAAACCATTCACACAACACGTCTCAGGTAACGTTAATGCATTCACTCCATCTTTTCTCGCACCCACAACACTAACAGAGACTTTAATGAATTCGTGCAGCAAGAAAACTGTTCACCGTTTCGTAATTGCTCATTTCATCTCCACGTATTGCAAAATGTCATTCATGCTCTGTGAGATATTTAAATGAGATGTAGATGAGTTAACCATTGTGTCACTGTTAAAGGGGGTGTCATGAGATATTGGTATTAAATTATCTTCATTAGGGTACTCTCTACTGGTTACTGTGGAATAGGAGTTGCGGTAGACTGTCATCGAATTTACCTGTGAAAGAACGAGTACATAAGGTCCGTTTCCTATAATACTGCCACAAGAAGGTATTAGTTCAATAGAATGTTGAGCCATGGTGTCAGTACCAATCAAAACATCTGCAGGATACCAGAGTTTGTTTGTGACAGAACTCAGCTGTGAAAGGTTTTATTAATTCATCGTGTTGTATTTCAAGAGTTACCTTGCCCTTCACATTAAATTTTCAGCCGTCAACACCACAGAGGCGAGTGCCAGGCGGCTCAAGGATCCAAACACGTTTGATTTTCCTATTAATACTGTCTAGGGAGGAATCAAATAATACGTTCACCACAGACCCAGAATTCATACAGAGTGATGTAGGGACTCCTTCACATTGACCTAACATAACTACACCCAAGTGAGTCAGAGGACTATCTGGCGTATAAGGAACTCAGAATATTGTGTCGTTATGGAAGATTCTGTTGGTTCTGGCGCGGGGTTTCCCCCGACTGTGTTTGCAAGGGCACCGCACTCCCTGGAAGAATGATGATGACAGTTATGGCAAATACAGAATGTGTAGCTGAATGATCTTGAAGGTGATTTGCTATCACGCCTGTGTCCTCGTTCATCTCCAAATCTTTTTTAACAGTGAGCTACTCAGAGACCTGAGCGTTTATAATACAAACAAACTGCCTTAGTTCTGCTTTAAGTCTGGCAAGACCATGAGAGAATCTACTGAAGGGTGGAAGTGCCTGCCACAATTAAACAAGAAGAAAACGCGACTAACAGTAAGGGTAGCATGGTGCTGGTCACTATATATATATATATATATATATATATATATATATATATATATATATATATATATATATATATATATATATATATATATATATATATATGGAGCCTCTGTGGTACAGTGGTAGAGTGTGCGTTTCGTACACGGGGGAGCCAGGGTTCGCGCCCAGCCAGGGTAATAAACTTTGGTAGTGTTCACCCGGCCACGTAGTGCACTGGCGGACGCAAGGGGTGCTGTGTTTGAACCAGTGTCGCTTACTATAAAGTATGCTTGCACCCAGTCGGCATGCTCGGGCCGATTACACTTGGTTCACAGACTACACACACATCCAAAGCCACTCCAACACTACAATTACACGTACAAGCACTTCTTACCCTACATACAATCTCCAGCAGACAGCCTAATCCACTTGGTAGAGATACATTGGCTGTATCGTCCCGACTTCGGTCGGGATAGGCCGGTCCTGCAATGGATACTCTGATGATGATATATATATATAAAATGACGTCATTAGTCAAGGTCAGAGAGCTTGGTCATACTTTGACCCAGTAATTTTAATTTCAACAGTGTTTACACATATTAGAACAAACTTGGTGGCGTTCATTGTTAAATTTCATAGTGAATGATCAAATTTTGCTCTGTGAGTTTGTGAGGGAACAAAGTAACTAAAACAGTTCTGATCTTACTTTGACCACATTTCATAGGAAGACTGAAGATCACACAACGGGTTTACCGACGGGTTTTCAGAACAATACGTTGAACGCCAACTTCACATCGCAAGGTCAATGAATATTATTCTGATTTAGACCAAACTTGAAAGGATTTAGGGTAGGGCATGGGTAAAGGGGCTTGACTTTGAAAACAATCAGCAAAAACCTAAGGTCACAAAGAAAGTTCAAACGTTGAGTCACATGGCAAGGCCATCTTGAACAATTTTGAGCTGATTTGGACCAAGTCGGCGGAAGTGTTAATGATCTGTCAGAGATGAAGTGGGTCGATACTGAAAGCAACTAGTGGAAAACGGAAGTCACAGGCCTAAGTAAGTTATTCGGATCTATATCAATCATATATAGTGTGCCTGTGTTGCATTCTCTGGGTATTCTTTGTTTCAGTGGTACGTAAAGGGTAAGTAGAGCTGTACATGTTGATAGAACTTATTATTTTCTTTCATCAAATCGATAATATGAGCAATCCATAAAATAAAATTAGTAAAACAGAATGAGGCAATACTTAACTGGACGATATTAGTTATTTATAATACGCATAGCTGGAACGTACTGGAACATTTGACTGTACGTGGATGGGCTAGACTCTGTGCATCAAGTTGTCTATGCACTATCCATCACAAACACTAATAATTATCAGCCAGTGGAGTAACACTACTAGTATTAATAAACGGAATCACCATATACCGCAAAGCTTTAGATCCCAGTAAAATACAAGCAATTTTCTTTCTTGCAACCACCACACGCTTTTCTTCATCTAAGGGAGCCTTCCACAGTCCAGCAAGTACCAGCTAACTCAATTAATTGTTGCCTCATTCAAATAAATACCTACTCATCAACTGCCATCCTCATTCGGCCATAATAACGACCACCATCACACCTAAATCCAACAAAGCGCCCACAAATCCCTCTCTGATACCCACCACATCAGTAATCATATGAGGAACTGCAGAAGGGGCTCTTCAAGTGATGACCCCATTATAATTCGGAGATTCTGCTAGTTGGTTATGAAGAAAATCATATGCTCCCTCCCCAACCCCTGAAACGAGCATGGTGGACTGCAGAAGGAAAATTCAGCATGCCGTCCACTGGGTTCATGTTCAGGTGAGTCTGAGAGTATAACAGCAGCAATATTTAGCCCTTCATCCGCTAAAGACTTCACTCCCTGTTTTACTATCTTCAGTATTCTTGGGAGTGAGAGTACGTGAGTTTTGTGTGGTGTGAAGAAAGAATATCTGAGACTAATTCCAAAGTCATTCGTCACCACCACCATCATAATCATCATCATCACCATCATATTCACCATCAACCATTATGGCTTACAAATGTTGCTCCTCTTGACCTCTTCATATTTCACCATTCTCATCCTAATTACCTTCTCCCTATCTGCATCATTAAATTGGGATGAGTAACATCTACTTACACGAAGAAAGAAAAACACAAAAATATCCCATAGACATCCTAGCCTGCTCATGGAAGGCTACCTTGCAGCGATTGGCAGATTTGAGTACTGTTACGACCTAGTACGGCCAGACTAGATAAATGCAACCAAACTAAGAAGACCTACTGACAGCTGTCTGACTAAAAGTACTCCCTTCACTTGAGTCATGAGCCAGTCGGGATGGGCATATTGGCTGTTCTTCCCTCTCCCCCCCTCCCTCCCCACGTCTTACGAGATCCTCTTATGTCAGAGTCTCAACCAGAAAGGTGGTGGCCTTTCGGGAGTAGGGTAAAGAAGAGCAAAGAGGAAGATGGCAAGGGCATCTCATCTCCCACCACTCCCAAGACCCCCTTGACCAGAACCCTAGATGGAAAAGGTTGTTTTGGCCTTTAGAAAGCAGGGACGAGGAGAGGCACGGAGTAGGCTGGCCAGGTCACCTATCTCCCACCTGTCTCCTCAGATCCTCTTAAGCCACAGACCCAGCTGGGAAAAGTGGCATAGTCCCTTGAAGGGTAAAGGCAAGCTTATTCGTGGTGTGATACATTACAGTGTTGCGCAGACTTGAGTAATGCTTTGACTAAGTGGGGCTATACTAGCAAGGCCTCTTAGTAGCAGTCAAGCTTGAAGCACTCCGCACAGCCAACTGGGGAACAAGAAATCCCATTTCGGTGCCGGTACTAAGCCCGAACGAATGGGGAAGGTTGGCGCCAGGAATGGCATCCGGCGGTAAAACCAGCCAAAACCAAAATGAAAGGACTTCATAGACTTCCTAGCACCTTTTGCCCAGTGGTCTATCTCTTTTGCATGTCAAAGCATTCGCTGGTAAATCTGCTTCTAAGAGGTTAGGTGTGCTAAGCCGACTACGTGCCTTCTTTACCCCTGCACAGTTGTTGACTTTATACACGAGATTTATTCGCCCCTGTGTAGAGTACAACTCTCATGTGTGACGAGGCTCCCCACATACAGTTCTTCTCAACAGGGTGGAGTCAAAGGCTTTTCGTCTCATTAACTCTCCTCCTCTTACTTGCTCCCTTCAAGCTCTGTATCTTCCCCGTGCTGTTGCATCTTTATCTCTTTTCTATCGCTACTTCGATGATCACTGCTCGTCTGAACTGTCTGCCTGCAACCGTCCTCTACTACGGCCGGCGCGTGGCACCCGTCTAGCAATACACTCTCATCCCTTTTCTGTCCAACTCTCTAATGCAAGTGTTAACCGCTAGTCCCAGTCCATCACGTATGCAACAGGTCAACTCTGGAACTGTCTCCCTCTGTCTGTATTTCCTCCTACCTATGATCTCCAGTCTTTCAAACACAGTGTGTCCAGGCATCTCGAAATGAATAATTCTTGAATTTGGCTCTCTTATCTTGTTTTTGGTTTTGTTTTGTTTCTTATTGGAGTGGACAGTTTACAGGCATTTAGTTCCTTCTTCCTTGCATTTAAAAAAAAAATCATTTTGACAAATATTACCTTCATTAACACATGAAGGAAATTCAACATGATAATTGCAACAATGAAATGAGAAAGAGGAGCCACCAGGAAGCATGCTGAACCCAAGAGATTATCCCAAACTAATCAGGTGTGCGTAATCTCCAGAAGGCGGTGGGCAGTGTTTGAAATGCAGGCGGGGGTAGGGGGGAACTTTCTTTATGTCCTCAATACATTAATGACTCATGGAAATAAATTCTTCAGGAGGACCCACCGTGGCCCTAAAAAGACTCTGTCAGTTATGATGTGTTCAATATTATTAAGAAGGAATTTAATCATTCAGAATGTGAGTAAAAACATAAATTCTGTTATTTCGATTTTCAAAACTAATTTCTCAGCGAACATAAAAATTTACTTCCAACATTCCAACGTGTTCATCAGAATGTGAAAAGCAAATCTGCCAAGTTCAAACACCGTCCCCGAACTTCTCACACGATGATCTCCACCCAAACCTGCTTTGTTCTGTTGTATGATTTAGCATTATGGACACACTGAAATACGACGACTTCATTAACAGATATATTCCTGTCACTTGCATGAAAATTAAGGAAATATGCTTACCTTATAGCTCACGATTTAGGGAAGATTTTGAAAATGACATTGATATACAAGTTAAAAAAAAAAAATGGAATACTGCGCCCTGGGTAAGAGGATATGTTAAGATAAACATTGCTGAATGGATATCACTTCAAATGGTAATATAGCACCCAGGTACAGTCTCGCTCTGCTCCCCCCTCTCCCCTTCCAGGTAGAGGGGCTCAACAGTCAAGGGCAATGACCTCATCCGCTCAAAAAAAAAAAAAAAAAAAAAAACACTGACCGAGGGTTGCGTTATCAGAGTCGGTTTATCACATAAACTAGGGGAAGAAGGGCCAAGGGAAAGTTTAGGCTCAGGAGGATGAGACGAAATTAATGAAGCACGTAGGCCTAAGTGGAAATGAGTAGGCCTATGTGTTAGGGTAGGAAGGACTAGAGGCGAGTGATGAGTGACAGCTGGAGCCGACGAATATCGTCATAATCACCTTCATTAGCGCCTTTGTTAGCATCTAAACATTTTTCCACCTCACCTTAATAAAAATCACTATTATTATGAACATCATCAAAGCTTAACGGTGTTTCCTTTGCTCGTATAGGTGTGGCTTACTTAATTACTCCCCTTAAAGGTGCACGACTGTTCCTGCCTGCCAAGCCAAACCCTCACCCTAGGATCTCCTCTCAGCATCTTTACCTGTGTGTTCTTACCACAACCTCTTAATATTCTTCCACTAAAAAATTATACCTTTACATTGTTGAACATATAATAATTAACACTTTCTTTTTCTTTCAGCCCCTCCACATTTTCGAACGACCCCAACTAACCGCCACGCAAGCTACTGCTAATAATTTCCGTACTCATCTACTTCACATCTGTGCAGAGAACAACCTGTCCTTCAGTGACATACCTGTAATATCTATATGTCTACACACACTTATTACATAGTCCACTTCCATCTATGACGCACCAATGTAAACCTTGTTTTATACATAAAGAAGAGTTATTCAGCTGCCTGAAGAAGCAGCCTCGTGTGGTTGTTGCATTGTGACGCTACCAATACCACCAACACCGTCATCATTGATGCTGTCTCAAAAATAAAAGAACTCTTGAATAAAACAAGAAGCGGTGCCGGGCATAGCAAACCTGTCCTCGGCAGTCATTTTAGTGTTTACGTATAAACAAAACAGGATATCTAGTTACAAATCAAATTTGGAGTATATCAGGTAAGAATTAACGATTTTATGCCCATTTGAAATTTTAAGCCCGATGATGACTTACCCTTGCACATACCCCAGAAGCCCTACTACGTCTCACAATCATTTCCAACATATATCATGCAATGGGGATTGATATAAATGTCAGTAAAACATAAATAATAACTCAGGAAATCAATGTAGCAGAGCCTCCTGCATATCAGATAAATGACGAAAATATAAAACAGGTCGAGAATTTTATCTACCTTGGAAGTGTGCTCATATATAAACATTACATTAATGCAGAAATCCTTGCACGAATCAACCACGCCTCAGTTCCTGAGACTTTTGCAAACACCAACTTGAGAATCGAGACGAAGGTATCAGTCTACTGTATACGGCAGTATGTCTCTCCACCCTCTTATACGCTGCTGAATCCTGGACTACTTACCAGCGTCACATCAAAAAGCTTAAGTTTTTTCACATCTGATGCTTACAGCGCATCCTACGAGTCACAGGAGAGAAAAAAGTCCCTCACTCACAAATTCTCCAACGGGCAAAGTCAACCAGCATGGAAAACATGTTGGATAAAAAACAGCTTAGATGGGCTGGACATGTGTCACGCATGCCTGAGCACCGTCATCCCCACCAGGTTCTGTATGGCCAACTCCCTGCAGTACGTTGCAACCCAGGGGGACAGACAAAAAGTGATATAAAGATCATATATGACAATCCAGAAGAAATGCAACATCATACCAAGATCTTGAAACCAATGCCTCTGACAGAACACAGTGGCAGTGGCTAGCCCTCTGCAGCAAAGGAACCATTCATCTCAAAGAAGCTCAGATCCTGGCCAGAGAAGTGCGTAGACAAAGGAGGCACAATCAAAACAGAGTTCTCCCAACAAACCCAGACATGATATGCCAACTGTGTGGCAAAGTTTGCTGATCCAGAATTAGGCTACAGTCACAAACGTTGGCACCAAAGACTGAGACACATACCATCTTTGTGACTATAGCAGCGGCTGTCTTTTGTTGTAAAAGGAAAGCTTTAAGTAACTGTGTGTATTACAAACGGAAATTGACAAAATAGTGCATAGAATGGACCCCTCATCCTAGGAATGTTAATTATTATTCTCTATAATCATCCACCCATTCCATTCTGACGTCGGGCAACAATCCAGCATAAACGCGAGCCAAGTGTTGTGTGTCTAATCTAAGTTACCCCTTGTTACAGATTTTTACTTTACAGTGCCTTTGGCTGCATCTAATTAGTTAATATTATTCCTATTCTGGGATGCAGATAAAAGGTCACCATTGTATAAACATGTTACGAGACAAACTGCCCATAATAAATTTTAATGTAATGTTTATCAGTATTATTCCCATAATTTCAAGGGACATCTAATGAAACGGTATGCACAAGTCTCACGTCACGTAACTCGCGAAAAGAAAGCTGAGATGTGTGTGTGTGTGTGTGTGTGTGTGTGTGTGTGTGTGTGTGTGTGTGTGTGTGTGTGTGTGTGTAAAAAAGTAGGCAACGTCAAGCTCCTAGTCCTAAGAAAACTCTTTGCTTTGTAAAATGTATTTATCAAGTTCAGTTCCAGAGTTGACCAGATCTGGAAGAACAGTTAACATTATGATCCAAATGACGCAATTCAGTTTTTAAATAGATCAGTCAAATTTAAAGGTCATATTATAAGGTTAAAATTCCGCCTGACCTAACCCAGACCTAACCTAACCTACGGGACACATACCCTACCGTGCATTAAACCATCCTAAGTTAGCCTTACCTATAGTAGCCTACCTAACCGACCCCACATGCATCTAACACATCATGACCACAACTAAGCTATCTAACTGTGGCAGACCAACCCTTGCCTCTCATTATCTAACTGAAGTCGAACTGCCCTAGCAAAACCTTAATCTAACCTAACTTAACCTAATGTATACTAAGAATACCTAGCCAGAATAACCTAACCTAACCTTACGTAACCTAACCCATCCTCATCTAACAGAGCCGCGTGCTACATTCCCCCTCCGCAGGGAACGACCACCAATTCACATCTCGGACGACTCCAGTTAATCTGCATAATTAATCTCTGTTCAACTGGAGTTTCCAGCAGAGCTGTCGTATGGAATTAGAAACTCGGGACTGGGGTTGGTAATTACGGAAGGTGCAGCAGCTGACTTGATTGTTGCCTTTAGTCCGTAATTGTGGAAGCAAGTTAGTTAGTTATAATATTGACAGGCCTAAATGGGTGATGGTTCAGAAGCTTTGTTGTTTATATATATATATATATATATATATATAGTATATATATATATATATATATATATATATATATATATATATATCACAGCAGCCATAACTAGTCCACTGCTGAACAAAGGCCTCCCCCAACCTTTTCCACGAATTCCTTCACTGAGCCAATCTTTGCCACGTTTTGCCTGCAAATTTCTCTATCTCATCTCTCCATCTCCTGTCTGGCCTTTTTCTGCTACACTTACTTTCTCTTGGTGTCCAGTCAGTCAGCCTCTTGCTCCATCGATTATCCCTTATTCTTGCTATATGGCCTGCCCTCCTCCATTTCTGTTCTTTTATAACTTCTATAATATCTTTGACTTTAGTCTACTCTCTCACCCAAGTTGATCTTTTCCTGTCTCTTAAAGATATTCCCAACATTGACCTTATATATATATATATATATATATATATATATATATATATATATATATATATATATACAGTATATATGTGTGTGTGTGTGTGTGTGTGTGTGTGTGTGTGTGTGTGTGTGTGTATGTGTGTGTGTGTGTGTGTATTGTGTGTGTGTGTGTGTGTGTGTGTGTTTTGTGTGTGTGTGTGTGTGTGTGTGTGTGTGTGTGTGTGTGTGTGTGTGTGTGTGTGTGTGTGTGTTAAATCTAAAAGCGTCATACAGAGTAATATCTGCACCTGTAACGAAGGCTGACACATTCATATGTCTGTTTTCTCCATCCTGCTGTTAAGTGAAGACAGGTGTGATTCAACCATCCACAGTTTTACCGTTACCTGAAGACAGGTGTAATCAAACCGTTCTCAACTTTACGGCTACCTGATGGTTGTAGCAGGTGGCGACTATCATCCACTCAAATGTAGGGCTGCACAATTCCTCTTTCACTATCTATCTATCTATCTATCTATTGCCAGACGCCATAATCCCGTACGGAGTGGCCATTTGACTCTGAGTTATTTGTTTTACAGGGAGGGGCACTAACCTTCCACCAACCCACTTGTCACGTAGGAAGCATGTATGGTTTGGTTATATGGTTACCACCCAGCGTTGTAAATGGTTTCTTGGCTTACAGGAAACCATTTGGCTTGTCACTCAATGTAAAGCCACTTGTAACGGAAAGAAAGGCAAAGTAATGACAGGAAAGATGGGAGAAATAGGAAGAGAGGAGGGCAGGCACAGAAAAAGAATGATAAAGGCTAAGGAAGAAGTAGGCAGCACTACATCAAGTGAGTGGATGATGGTCACCATCTTTGTCAATTTTAGTCGCTGAGAGCCCCCTTTACATTTTGTTACTCCCAACCTAATATTCATTTTTTGTTACTGTTCCTTACACTTCATGTGACTCCACACTGAGTGACAAGCTTAATGGTTTCCTGTAACTCAAGAAACCATTTACAGTGCTGGAACGTTGAGTGCTAACCCTATGACCAAATAATGACCTGATGTGGAGCCTGCTATAGTGTCCCAGATAACTGGGTGAAGACATGCAAATGCTGCGTCCACCCGGAGAGCAAGTCTACACACTCATGGACGCGCCTCGCTACTCCACCCGGAGAGCAAGTCTACACACTCATGGACGCGCCTCGCTGTAACGAGGCGCTGACAACAGCATGGGAGTATTAGTTCACTGCACGGGATTTGCTTGCATTTGTTTGATGGGTCTGCTTAGCCACATAGACCGGAGTTACTTTACAACAACAATAACAACAATACCATAAACACACAAACAACAACAACAACAAAAACAACAACAACAGCGGCTACCTGAAGCCGGAAGTAATCAAACCATTCAAATAAAACTCATAAATTTCCCTGTCTCTTACTGACACAGACGTTTGGTATCTGCCACTGAGAACTGCATTGGTTTTGGAATGTTTTTTTGCACAGAAAGACTTAAGAAGACGGGTTTAATGTTATGTGACATCATCATCATCATCATCATTCAGATTTCTCTTGACACAAATATCAGGTGACATTATTCATAATTCACAAATCACAGATGATGAACGTAAGTACATCCATTACTTCCTTTTCCATAATCCTGAAACTGTTTTCATTGTCATATACATACATACTCTATATATACAGTTTCTCCAGGGACGACGTACTAACTTCAGGAGGTGATTTACGTGTCTATTTCTTTTTTCAATAAATAAAAAAGTAACTGAATTAATGAATGAAATGCCAGATCAACAACGTATCTAAATCTCAGTAGTTAGGGAGATAAACTTATTACTCACCACGGTTACCTTACCATAGACCATATGGGTTTCCGATGAAAAATGAAGCTAATCCTTGACACAAACCATGATATATCTTATTAGATCTATGAATATGGCAATAACTTATGTGACTTAGTGTTCATCCATCACCAGCACACACACACACTCACAAACCTACAATCTCTCTCTCTCTCTCTCTCTCTCTCTCTCTCTCTCTCTCTCTCTCTCTCTCTCTCTCTCTCTCTCTCTCTCTCTCTCTCTCTCTCTAGGTTTGATTGTGAGTGCATGTTTCAGGTTAGGTGTAAGACTTATGTATGCTGTATTGTCATATGATTTGTATAAAAAAGAACAGCGATTACTTTTATGACTGGTAAATCATGGGAAGTTATTATTGGCTACATAACGCCCTACTTTCCCCGCAATATCTTTGTACATCCTGAAGACGCCTTGAAATACAGAGGAAAGCTCTATACAGTATTTTAGTTTTCCTCTCTTTATGCGAGGAGTAGCCATCAGTCATCATATTTGTCACCTGCTCAAGTGATAATTACGCCATGTGTGTGTGTGTGTGTGTGTGTGTGTGTGTGTGTGTGTGTGTTCATTCTTCCTTTAGTTTCTCTTGACTCTTGTTATGAATCTGATATGTTGCGTTTTTCTTTACTTTTCAGTCGGCTTAAAACACTAATTCCTTATTTCATCAGGATACAATAATCGTTATCTCTCTTCCCCCTCTGCTCTCATCTCCGTCTCCCATCCTCCCCCAGTTTTTCAAATTTTCCCTCCAATCCTGTTGTCATCAGCCCCCTACTCCTGTCAGCTATTCCCAGTGTGTGTGTGTGTGTGTGTGTGTGTGTGTGTGTGTGTGTGTGTGTGTGTGTGTTTTAATATGCTTCCTCACATTCATCTTAGCTGTCTTCAGTCATCTTAACCTTATCTATAAAAACTGATGGCTATGATATCTAGTTTTTGCCACTGACTCGATTTTATTTACCTTAGACGCGAGATCTCCTTGTAAAGAGATGAATAATTATCTCCAGTATATCCTGTTCCTCTTTTCCCTCTCATCACACTTCTTACAGACTTATGTTTCCTAGTCATATTTTTTCTTCATTCCTTCTCTCTCTCTCTCTCTCTCTCTCTCTCTCTCTCTCTCTCTCTCTCTCTCTCTCTCTCTCTCTCTCTCTCTCTCTCGATATTTAATCATTATCTTAATAAGAGCTGCCATACATTGCCTGTGTTTAGTATATAAATCTTAGAAAGGCGTGACAGCATTGCAATCGCTTCAGTGGAAAATAAAAGACTATAAGTATCTATGCCAAGAATAGGCATTAAAATATCTTGGTTGACACGCTGGCTTCTCACGATACCAACTGAAGCTTACAGGTTTATAGCACATGATTACCGCTGTGTACATTCTTGTCTTGGGATTTCTTCTGATATATCCATTTATAACAATATCTTTATTAGTACGTGGAATATATCACTGTGCATTGGATCTTCTAAACTGTTTTATCACTCTAGAAGGGATAATATTACTACCATCATATATTTTGTTCTTTTTACTCATAGGAAAATGAGACAATGACAGAGTAAGAAGTTAGCAGTATGCCTGAGAAAGAAGACCGTCAGTGGAACCTGTAGGGAGCAAATGGGACAACAGTGGATAAGGACTCAAGAGCAAGAGAGTCTTAATGTTATTACCCTGGATGTATATATGTGAGTGGCAGCGCGAGGTACGTAAAGATGAACTGACGGACGTGCTTGTCAGGGAAGAGTGACTGTATAAACTATATTTGTGTGTGTGTGTGTGTGTGTGTGTGTGTGTGTGTGTGTGTGTGTGTGTGTGTGTGTGTGTGTGTGTGAAAAGAGGGGAAGTGTGTACTGTATGCATAAAAATATATAGTTTGTAAACTTTGTAGAAACTGAAGAGAATTATTTTCCTTTTAACCATGGAATAATGATGCCAGGAACAAGATTATCTTCAACAGGGGAAACCAAAAAGTAGGAAAGGCTTATCAAGGTTAAGACGGGCAAGGGGCAGGCAGGGGGGTTTACAGTAGCTGCAGGAGAAGGCAAAGGAGGAGGAGATGAAACGGCTTCGGGTTTAAGAGGGAGGAACTAGGGAAGGAAAATGCGTAGAAGGAGAGAGTGGATGGGAGAAAATGAGAGAGAGAGAGAGAGAGAGAGAGAGAGAGAGAGCACATGGAATAAAGGAATGGTTTATTAAGTTCCTCCCAACCACTCTCTACCGCACTACTGAGACCGCAATGAGTGACGCAAACTACCCTCGACAAGACTCGGGATCAAGAGAAAAGTTGGTTATTGCCACTAGACTTTGTGTGACGGGAAAAAGAGGAAACCGAGACAGGGAGGAGAGGGAAGCAGTGGAAGTCAGTTACAGAGGAAAGGAAGAAGTTATAGTAAAGAGAGAAGTCAAGAAAGAGATGATGATGAGGCTGGAGATAAAAGAAACAGGAAAGAACAGAGAAAGAGCAGAGAGGAAGAGAAGAACAGAAAGGAGAGGAGGGCACTGTAGGAGAGAATCATTAAGAAACAGGTGAAAAGAAAGGAAAGTGAAGATAAGGAAGGCAATGAAAGGGGGGAAATTAAGGCTGGTAAAACCGATAATGAAATGAGAGGAAGGCACACGAGAAACAGGTTGATGGAAGCAAGTATAATTTAACACCATCATAAAGAGAAGTAGCCCCAAAGTTATCATCTGGCAGTAAAATCAATATAATGATTGTCTTCGTAATTTAGATGTTAGGGAGAGTATTTATAATCCCTCAAGATATGCTTTCTCTGAGGCGATTGCAAAAACATAAATATATCATTGGATTAACAGTGATTTTATTGAATGTTAGGGCTAATGAGCGTAATTTAAGTAGCAATTGCTGGTGTGGTGGTTACGGTGGTGGTAGTTGAGGTGGTAATGAAGAATAATTGATGACGAGGCAATTTATGACGATAAGACTTATTTAGTGATTAGTAGTCGTTGATGATGAATGTAATGAGAGGTGCAAGTGAAAGTGATGGGGCACTGGACGTGATAAATACTGTTTCAGATTCATTAGGACAGCTTTTGAATATCATATTGCCATTAAATGAACAATAAGCTGCCTAAAAATAATGCCTTTGGAAGTTCTTTTGCTACCTATGAAATTGATCCACCAGTTTCCTCTAAATTAAAGTAAGAATTATAGGGAAAGCATTGTGACCTCTGGAACTCTACCGATACCTGAAGTGAGAACTGCCTGTACTGGTGAGACTGAGAACTGAAACTGCTGGTGATGACTGTAAACATTGTGTGGGTGTTTACCTACGACAGCTTACTGGGGCAAAAGAAAAAGACTGTTAAATATACATAATAAAGATGGGGTTAGTTTACAATGCTACAGGTAAATAATCGTTATTCATTATCTTTTTCAAGTTTCTAATCTTGTTCCCACCATTGCAGATCATCACCATATCATATCATCATATCTATGTTTCCACCATAAATTTTGTTGGATACCGTAAAAGAAAAAAACGACACACACACACACACACACACACACACACACACACACACACACACACACACACACACACAGCACATTAATCATTCAGGTACCGAGTGGAAATGAGCTATACCCGCGAGTAGATCCAAATGTTAATGATGTCAGTATTGTTTTTTAGTCATTAGCATCACCGCAATCTTAGTCATGAACAGTTTAAAGTTAATTCAATGTCTCAGAGTTATGAATGGGGCGAACAGGATCAAAAAACAAGAACAAAAAAATACAAACTGCCTCTAGATACCCAGTTAAACAGAACAATACTGTATATCCATTCGACCAAATGCAAACTTTCAAAATTCGAATTCACAGCAAGAGGCTAAAAACTGTAACATTAAAGTCCTTCACCTGTAATGCCAAGGATTCCAAACTAATGAAGGAAGATTCCATCCCGTCTGGTTATGATTTGTTTAGTAAGATTTCTCCACTTTTGACACAGCTGCAAAACAGTGAAATCTTAACACCGATCGTGACTGTAATCCACATAATCACTCCCTAGTTACGGAAGCCATCTACAAAACGTATTCATGTTTATGGCCGACTATGGTTATCCTTATGGCACGATAGATCAGCAGATGAAAGGCTCAAATGATAAGCGTTTGAAGGAGTGGCCAATTTTCACAGAACTCACTGGCGATAATTATGCTACAACTGTGTTTGTATTCTCTCGCACCTGCAGCTCACTCTTATATACCACAGTGCGAACTGGGTTCCATGAAGGCGACTTTTAGTCCGACAAATGCGGCATTAGGTTTACTGGTCTGCGCCCCCTCCCCCCCCCATGCGAAAAAAAACGGGATTTTTTTCAAAAATTACTTTTGCTCGTATGAAACTAAAGAGCGCAAGGAAATGTATAAGAAAAACAAACATGAATTCATAATTTGCCTCTTTTCAGCCGTGGTTAAGTAATGACGACATATGGGAGATATATGTAGCACGCCCGTTTCAAAAAAAGCTTGCTCATAATTGTAATGTACGTCGCAGCTACAAGATTTTCATCAGGTAATGTACGTCGCAGCTATCAGGTTAGTTGGATGGTAATATCTCCACATACTTGTATTTATGGCTATAAACATGACGTACTACTGCATAAGTTCATTCACAATGCGCCGGTTTTAGTACAGGACAAAAATGATATCCAAATGATTAAAGTTAGATAGACAGAGAGATAGATAGACATATATATACTGGTACATATGCAATTTTCCTTCTATAATTGTAGGAATTCCTCGTTAAGTGGATGCTATAGAAAAAGGGGTATTCTTATATTCATCGTAATGGAGCTATAGTGTCGCATGCAGTGCTCTGGAAAAGACATAGGAAGTAACGAGTATCTGGTAATATGAGCTGCCTTTGGGAAAGCTGTAATTCCGTTTCATTAAAAAATAAAAAAATAAAAACTAATATACAGTTTTTGAACACATTTTTTTTATATTTTTTAATGTCTGATAGTTCAAATGTCCTTACTAGACAGATCTAAGATACAAGAGACACACTTCAAAAGGAAGATCAGTGTACAGGGAGGAAGGCAGTGTTAATAAGAGGCACCTGCTTATTACGGCGACCGGTTGTTAAAAAGTAAACATGGCTCAGTGGGTTAGAGCGCTCCGCTCAGACCGAAGGGTCAAAGGATCGAATCCACCCAAGGGTCATTGGTAGACATCAGGAAGGGCATCCGGTCATAATATGCTACACGCTCCAGTCCAAAAGTCCTCTACCCAGGGGCAACGCCTTAGCCCTTCGGAGATACCTGGCGTAAAACCAAATTTTTTTTTTTATATATTTTTACTTGGTCACCGGCAGGCGATGGAGATGTAATGCAAAAGTCACATATTACACTGAAGACTGGAGGTACAGGGGACGTGGGGAGAGGTGTGAGGCTTTGACGAAAGGGGGAGAAGTTGGAAAGGAAAGAAAACTAGTAGGGATGGCACAAAAAGGAGGGGAAAGAGTTGAGGTGAGGAAACAAAGGTAAAAGAATTTAGGGATTTAAGATGAGTGAGGAGTACAGGGAAAGATGATAAACTGGGCAAAAAGGTGAAAGAAGGTTGAGAATAAGGGGGAGGTCAAAGAAAACTATAATGGGAAATTGGTTAGGAGAACAAAAAAAAAGCGAAGGAGACATGAGAGAAGGGGGAGAAACTGGAGACTGGAAAAATATGAGGAGAGGGAGAGACTAAGGACCCGGGAAAAATTGAGGGAAAGGATGGAGAGATGACTGCAGAGAAAGAAAATAAAGTAGAAACGTGAATGCAATGACAACTAGGTACAATGAAAGAGTGAAATGAAATGTCCGTCAGAAGAGAAAGGAAGAAATCGAGAAAGCAGTTAGCATTAATTGAAGTACTACGAACAAGTAAGAAAAAATACGGTGGAAAGGCAATAAAAAGCAAATTATTAGAAACAAAAGGCATTTGTCAAGTGCAGAAAATTCCTGAGAAAGAAACCCAGGGAGGACATAAACTACCAAAAGGGCAAAGGGAAGCTGGGAAGAAGAGAAGAGACGGACAGAACAATAGTAAGCTTACGAAACACTGCAGGAGAATGAAGAACATATGGTCTGATTGCCAGTAATATGCCAGACAAAAGAAAAATTCAAGAAAAGCAAAACATAGCGAGGCCGGAGCGACAGGGTGAAAGAATCAAAGCCGCTTTTCTGCCAACTTTACTTCTATGGCTGTCTTACTCATTTCATTGTGGTTTAGAATTCCATATCTTACCAATAGATGCATATATATATATATATATATATATATATATATATCGATCGAGCTAGTTGAATTAATATATTTTGTACAGAGGAGTATATGGCTAGGTTTTCGCACCTCTTTTAACTTAATACTTGTCAGCCTGACTTTGATAGATAAATATGAAGTACTTGGTGACAGGTGTACGTACATTATCTGTGGGCTGGAGCCAGGATTCTGGATGCCTGAACAGTAAGAGAATGAGTGCGAGTCCTTTGAAATTAATATGTGTATACAAACGCATACCGTACATATGCAAACCCATTTTCCGGCATCCGATTAGCGATAAGTTTAGTCAGCATAATCCAACTATTCTCAGTTTTCGGAATGTTTGCCTTTGACAATCGTGGTTCAGCTGTTAAATTCCCTCCATGCTGGCTTGGCTACCAGATACTGCATATTACTTTATATTACCATGGGTTGATGAGAAAGGCTTGGGGTACACTTCACCTAATATAATCATTAAGGAGTACAGCGTATGATTTACAACGACCCCTGCCTACCTTACCTAGGTAGAGACAGCTTCATAGGTTTGCCTTAACTTGTATCCATTCTGTGAAGGGGCATCAGATCTTGACTAAACTCAGCTGGCTTGCAGGAGGAAAGCACGGGACTACACGATCTCTACCCGAGCTAATAACGGTGACTGGTTGGTCAAGTAACCAGATGCCTTTAGCCATGCTCTGTGCATACATGGAATTCAGGGTCCTATTTATGAACTGAATTTTTTTTATATTCATATAACTTCCTGAATTGAAGCTGTGACGACATAATTATGTAACATTATAAATGTTATTACAAAAAGAAGCTAAGCTCAGCTCGTTACTACAATCCACATTTTGACTCAATAAAAAATTTGTGACTGGTAGCCCCTGGTGATGAGAATATGGGAAAAGGTACACATAACGAACCGTGAGAAGCAGACGAAATCTGAACGCGTGGAAACTTTACTGGAAGAATCACGTAGAAAATATCATAAGATAACTCCTTTTTCATGTCTCTTTGTAAACGTCATAATGGAATAACTGTTGGCTGGAAATGAGCTTCATATAAAATACTGACATAAGTGAAAGAAATTTAAAAAAATGTCCGAATAAGGTCAGATCAAGTCCGTGAAGTAAAAGTTACTGCATAGAATTGCACCGGCTCTGGAATAATACCAGACGACCAACACAAGAAAAAGTTGTTGCATTATGGAAGAGGTCATCGGTCGGGTATGGATATGCAAGAAATGGAAATAGCAGAAGTCTAATTATCTCACGAGTGAAATAACACAGAGAAGTGGGACTTTAATCATAACATTCCTTACAGAGCTTTAACTTTCATGTACCATTATATGCGGGGTGTATTTGACGCAAGACTTTTTTTTTTTTTTTCTTTTTTTCAAACTACCAGGTTCAGAACTTAACCTTTTTGTTTTTTAAATCTATAACCTTGATGGAGGCGCGTTCGGTGTTTCGATGCTCCTCTTCCAAAACATTACCAGACATAATGAAATTGGTTCACGTTAATATTTCCGCGGCCACAAGAACTTCACTGGGGCTAAGAATTCCACAAGATAACACTTTATACCAAGGAATATTTTAGTCTATTCGTTCTGGCTGCCTCACCTATTTCACTAAAGTCCTTCCATTCCATGATGTCTTATATTTTACTCGTTCTACTATACTGTTCGCGTTAGCCTGATTCTCTTGTACCCCACCCCCTTCTGATGCCCCGCCCACTTCCAGCTCTACTCGTTGCTGATTGGCTGAGATAATTATTCTTCTCACTGATAGAATAATGAGCCTTACCACGAAACAGTATCGTATTATTTACTTTTACTTTGAATTCATTTCTGTTTGACAAAGGAAGCACTAAAATTTGTTAACTGAATCAAAATCAGTTTGAAAAGAAACACCCCGCCTCCTCCCGCGACTGCAGCTGAATTTTGGCGCCAAGGAAGTTCGGAGTTTGGCAATAACACATCGCAGCTGTGCCGCTATTACTATTGAACATATTAAGTCATCTGTTATATCTGGTAAGTTACCACAGTATCATAACCATATTGTAATTTTCCTTATTTATTTCCTTCATTAACTTCATTAAAATTAGAGGGATCGGATACAGAAGTAGGAAAACGAAATGTCACTGGCTTCGCCTACTCGATACAGTATAATTATTTATACCAACAATGCCGTATAAGAAATTTGATTCTATACACGTGAAGTTATTAAAATCTTATAGGGGGAAAAGGGTTGTGCTGTGTGTGTGTGTGTGTGTGTGTGTGTGTGTGTGTGTGTGTGTGTGTGTGTGTGTGTGTGTGTGTGTGTGTGTGTGTGTGTGTGTGTGTGTGTGTGTGTGTGTGTGTGTGTGTGTGTGTGTGCGTGCGTGCGTGCGTGCGTGCGCGCGTGCGTGCGCGCGCGAGCGCCAGTCCCCCTCCTTCTCTTCCTCCTCCTTTCAAATTCATCCCCCGTTCCTCTGTTACTTTTGTTCTATATTTCTTATCGTCTTTCCTTTTCCATCTTATATATAAAGAAAAAGCCAGAACAGTTCTTTGTAGAATGTATACTTTTTTATTTTCATAGAGGGAACTTTCGTTACTTCACAAACCTTTCAGGCCGATGACATTCCTTGGTACTCTTTTCCAACCTCCTTTACTACAATACATATTTCCTAGTTAAATGGAAAAGATATCATTGCAGTTAAAGGGTTAAGTAAAAGATTGGTTGCTTCGATTAGCTAGAGAGCCTGACATGTTTACCTGACGCTGGCTCGGCAAGACTGGCTCAGAACTCCTACTCAGGCCGACGGGTGAGTGGGTGGGGCCAAGGGGTCGGGGCACAAGAGAATCAGGCAAACGCTAACAGTATAGCAGGCATTGCAGGCAACTAAGAAGAGTTATCTATTGCAGTAGTGGAAGGATTAAAGAAGGCAATGTCAGACGCTTCCAGTTAAACACACACACACACACACACGTCTCCAATACCTTTAAATCACCATATAATAACCCTAGTACAATAAAATATAACGTCGCATTACAAGTTTTACAGTTTCAGAAGACATCACGGTAAATGTATCAGGCTGGTCGCGTCCACTGCCATACTGTCTCTTTGTTGGGACGCTGAATTCCATCGAGGATTATGGTATGATTCTTGTTTACCTTGTCGGCTGTATTATGCATTTTGCTGCGCTTGATACATGAATGAGGTAAGTGGGTCGAGGATGCAATTTCATACGTTTTAGGACAACCATTCCGGGTGTTTTACTCAGTTTCCCTCTAGCATAGTTTTCAAGAATAATACTATCTATCTATCTATTGCCAGACGCCATAATCCCATAAGAGGTGGGCATTTGACTTTGAGTTATTTGTTCTACGGGGAGGGGCACTAACCCTCCACCAACCCACTTGTTGACACGTAGGCATCAAGTATGGTTTGCTTATATGGTTACCACTCAGCGTTGTAAATGGTTTCTTGGCTTACAGGAAACCATTTGGCTTGTCACTCAATGTAAAGCCACCTGTAAAGGAAAGAAAAGTAATAAGAATTGACAGGAAAGATGGGAGAAATAGGAAGAGAGGAGGGCAGGCACAGAAAAAGAATGATAAAGGCTCAGGAAGAAGTAGGCAGCACTACATCAAGTGAGTGGATGACGGTCGCCACCACCTACCACTAAGAGTAATACACTAGGTAATATTATTATGGCATTTGCAGACACGGTTTATTATCGATGAGGCCCAACTTCTTTCAGAGGCTTGAATGATGAGTGGATGTAGGTGTAGTTCAGGATCATTCTTCGCTTGTTATTTTCCTTTCAGTGTTTCTAGATAAAAATGATCATATACTGTATGCAGGTCAGTATATGATGATGATGATGATGATAGGAAGGGAGAAGGAGAAAGATGAAGAGGTTAAGAGATGGACTAGGAGGAGGAGGAGGACGAGGAGGAAGGAAGGAAGAGGAAGACGAGGAGGACGAGGAGGAGAAAATGTTCAAGAACCTTTTGAATATTCAGAGACACGAGGGTAATTGGGGGCTTGAATGACATCCAGGGAAAGAAGGGTCCTTGTTGTGTACCTCTGCCTGTGGTGCTGATGATGAATAGAGTTGGCAGGAGCAGGAAGGGGAGGATGGTTGTGATGATGATGATGATGATGATGATGATGATGATGAATAGCGTTAGAAGGAGGAGGAAGGGAAGGATGGTTGTGATGATGATGATGATGATGATGATGATGAATAGAGTTAGAATAGGGAGGAAAGGGTGAACGGTTGTGATGGTGATGATGATGATGATGTATAGAATTAGAAGGGGGAGGAAGGGAAGGATGGTTGTGATGATGATGATGATGATGATGAATAGAGTTAGAAGGGGGAGGAAGGGGAGGATGGTTGTGATGATGATGATGATGATGATGAAAAGAGTTAGAATAGGGAGGAAGAGGTGAATGGTTGTGATGATGATGATGATGATGATGAATAGAGTTAGAAGGGGGAGGAAGGGATGAGCGGTTGTGATGGTGATGATGATGATGAATAGTTAGAATAAGGAGGAAGGGATGAACGGTTGTGATGGTGATGATGATGATGAATAGTTAGAATAAGGAGGAAGGGATGAACCGTTGGGATGGTGATGATGAATAGAGTTAGAAGGGGGAGGAAGGGATGAAAGGTTGTGATGGTGATGATAATGATGAATAGTTAGAATAAGGAGGAAGGGATGAACGGTTGTGATGGTGATGATGATGATGATGAATAGAGTTAGGAGGAGGAGGAGGAAGGGAAGGATGGTTGTGATGATGATGACGATGATGATGATGATGAAAACCCTTACAACTACAGTGTCCTAAGTCTAACCAAGAAAACGCACTTTCTTTTACATGTTAAGGCAGGAACCCAGCAAAATATTACGTCTTTTCCGGAGAGTTTAACGAGAGAGCAAAAGTCTGTACAACATGGGTTATTTCTGCACTGTGCTCCTGAGATTTGGGCGGGATTAGTGCCAAGATTTCGATCCATTATGAATTTCCTGTCTTTTAGTGAAGAAGCCGCACCCCTACATACACACGCGGGCCTTCCTTTTGAGTTTCAATAGTTTCTTACTGAGCCAGTCTCATTCATTCTAGGTATGGTGCAAAAATAAGAGTGTCGAAGTGATGGTACAGAGGACACTTTAGCACCATTAGTTATATATTTTTTTTCCTTTATTCTGTTATCACCAGGCGATCACATTTACCTTAGTGGACCTATCTAACTGAAGGAATTGACCATATTTAAAAATTTCTGATTCCTCCCAACACTGACTTATCGGTGTGCCAGTTGACTATTGCAACTTGATGCGCCACTATGTCTGTTTTTAAGGATTAGTAAAGAAGAATATACAAGTTAGTCAAGGTTTGTGAAAAAATAAAGCAGTTTTTTTGTACTGAGGGATGGTAATGTGTGTGGTCTATGGCAGCCACCACACACACGGGTGATGAGAAGGCCACACACACCCCTCACTCACCAACCTGCTTCTCTCAATCATCCTTCTCCCTCATACAACACATGGCACTTTACACTTTTCTTCTGCAATTAACTTACTATATAGTGGTCTGGTGTTCATCATCTTGTCTTCCTGTGGCATAAAACTGCTCTCCCCTGATCTAAATAAAACGAGAAACAAGGATGATGATGATGATGATGATGATGATGATGATGAGAATGATGATGAAGATACTTGTCTTCCTGTAGTACTATACATACATTGAGGTAAAATGATGGGTATGACGATAATGATGGTGAATCATACAGTAGTGTCTTATCAACTGGAATGGGCCACACTTTCACTTACCCTCAGTTCACTGCTTCAGAGTTCTGAGATCGATGTCAAAACATTTGGCAAATCTTTAACCCGCGGCTTCGACCAGGCACAGATTATATCATCAAGGAAACAGCCTGGTATTAACCGCAGTACATAAACACGCTCATGCCAACAAGGAGGTTAACCTGTGGTAGCGTGCTAACCCAGACTCAAGACAACACAAACACTGCGTCTCCTCTCTCTTCCCTCCATCAATACCACTCACCTCTACCATAAGGACATTTTTCTGAAGGCCATTTAAATGAGAGGTTAGTGGTGGTGGCGCCTGAAAGACAGACCCTCCTCCAGTCCTTTGATCCAAGCACGGCTGCACCAGCTCATTAAATCTAATGACCCAGGCTTCATTTCTCCATTTCTGGTTGGTTTGTCTGCATCTCACTTCTGTTCCCTGATTTCTTACTTATGACTAGAAATAGGAAAGCTGCTTAATTATTTAAACCGATGCTACCTGAACGAGAGAGGGTGTTTTGTTTTGACTGGTGTGTGTGTGTGTGTGTGTGTGTGTGTGTGTGTGTGTGTGTGTGTGTGTGTGTGTGTGTGTGTGTGTGTGTGTGTGTGTGTGTGTGTGTATGTGTGTGTGTGTGTGTGAGAGAGAGAGAGAGAGAGAGAGAGAGAGAGAGAGAGAGGGAGAGAGAGAGACAGACAGACAGACAGAGACAGAGACAGAGAGAGAACACAACTCAGACTGTATCCGATTTTAGCCAATCTTGGTGGACAAGTTGAATATCAGCCAAAGAGGAAACCTGTCCTCATGAGAACAAAGGGTCAAAGGTTAAACTCACAGGGCTGGGTATAGTGTTGACCAATCAGTATCAACTTAACTAATTTTTAATCCAACTTTGACCAATCATGGGGGAAAGGTTGTGGGTAAGGCAAGAATTAATTGGTTAAATTTTGAGAACAAGCAGACAAGGGTCAAGATCACTGGGTCACGTAAAAGTTCGACTCGTGTAGGGGGATAGTAATAACTCCTTTTATCCGATTTTCTTCAAACTTGGTGGAAGAGTTGAGGGTCAGGTAAGACTCCGAAAACAATAGGTCAAAGGTCAAAGTCACATGGCAAGGTCAAATTAAACATTTTATCCACTGCAGACTAAACTTTATGGAAGGGTCCGGGTTAAAAACAAAGATAAAGAGATTAGATATTGAGAATAATCAACTAATTCTTAATGTAAAAGGTCAAATGTCAGCCATTGGGCATAATCTGAGTTTCGACATGATGTGAAGCAAGGAATGGTGGAAGGGTTAAGGATTAGGCAACATTAAGGTCATTTCATACTGAGTCGTCTAAGGAAGCTCAGTGCCATAGCGCAAAGTCAATTATTTATTCTTAACCAGATTGTGGGCCAGGGGTTTGCACTCTCTCTATGCTCCTTGCTCTTATTATTGTTATAATTATTTGTTTTTCCTGAGAAGCACCTCGCCCTATACAGTTGCGCAAGATTCAGCGTGTGTGTGTGTGTGTGTGTGTGTGTGTGTGTGTGTGTGTGTGTGTGTGTGTGTGTGTGTGTGTGTGTGTGTGTGTGTGTGTGTGCGAGCATGTTTTAATTCCTCCTAGGGTATTTGATGAATTCTGGTGAAGCTTCCCAGGTAAGTCCGTCGTCTTACTGGGGTCTTCCACCAAGAGTATATACAACTTTCCAACGATGATTTTTGAAGGGTCAGTCCCCCCTCACCAAATATAACATTCTCAGAGGTAGCAATAGGAGGACAGATTTGGTTTTCATATCTTATTATATGCGTGAACCTCCCTGTGAATTTTAGTGGGATTGCCCTGTGCCAAAAATTAAAAAATAAAAACGACCAGAAATAGGAGATAATTTTAAATAAAAATTCCCAGGTGAGTTTTTCTGGTTTCTCCGAAGGTCTTACAATATATATAATTTTCCACCCATGATTTTTAGGTGGTTTACCTCCCTCATAACATCAAAAAAAATGTTAGAAATTTTGATAGGAGGGCACATACAGTATGGCACTGATGTATTATTATACGTCGTGCAATGGACTCCCATCCTCAAAGTGATATTACGGGGGAGGAAACACCCCCAATAATTCTTTGAAGGGCTCAGCCTCCTCCCAGAATTAAAAAACGATCAAAAATTAGAGAAAATGGACACATGAATTTCAGCAAAATCAGCAAACATATCTTCAGGATATTCAATTATCCTACTTAGTCTGACTGCAGAGGAAGAAACAGCACAGCTAGTTGAATATATATATATATATATATATATATATATATATATATATATATATATATATATATATATATATATATATATATATATATATATAACTAACCACAGGAGAAATGAAAGGAGCGACAGTGAGTACTTTCGTATATTACATCTTCAGACAGAGTGAGACAAACGTAAAGGGTAGAGGTCTTTTATACACACCCGTAGCAGGTAGTGGCACACAGAACAATGGATGACCTGAATTGTTACCTGCGGCTTAACTTATGGTCACCTGCAGCAGGGAATGGAACACAACAAAGGATGACCTGAATCTAAAAATGCATGTGACAAAGGAGGAGGGGAGGAAAGGGGAGTGGGAAGGAGGATTAATGCTTGGTGTGTCCCACACAGGTGTGGCTACACCACCAGGAGATGACAGGGAACAATCACGTGTTAGTCTGGGGGATACTGCTTTAAAATTAATTCAGTTAACAATTTATCGCACTTAAAATGACCATAGCTCATGTTTACATTCTTTTCATATGTGCCAGATATTAGACAAGATTCTATTACATTTCTTTCATCTAAGCTTTTTGATCTTGCTAGAATCTTGGAGCCTGTCCAGTCAATATGGTGATCACTGGATGCTTTGTGCTGAAATAAACCACTACTCTGTTGGGCTGTCCTTACACTGTATTTATGTTGTGAGATTCTAGTTTCCAAATCTTTTCCAGATTGTCCTATATGCCACTACCTGCTACGGGTATGCATAAAAGACCTCTACCCTTTACGTTTCTGTCTCACTCTGTCTGAAGATGTAATATACGAAAGTACTCACTGTCGCTCCTTTCATTTCTCCTGTGGTTAGTTTGCATACATATCTTGACGGTGAAGTGAAGTCTCTGCATATATATATATATATATATATATATATATATATATATATATATATATATATATATATATATATATATATATATATATATATATATATATATATATATAATCCTAGCTGTGTATATGTCTGTGTGTGTGGCACAGGCAAAACTGGAAAAAGAATTGCAGTGAAACTTGGCAAGATGTTTGCCGCTGGATCACACAGGGGTCAATTTCATGTCTACTGAAATTTTATATAGGGGTGTTTTGTCCCTAATAAATGTCCTTATTTGCCTTACATTACTCTTAACGCGTCGAACGACGATTGTAAACCTTTGAAGTAGGTACTCGTCGGTTCTGAGCAGCAGGAGGCACAGTGGAGAAATGGATCTCATTAGAAAGCAGCAGCAGTAGCGGCACAGCAGCAGTATAAGCACCACCACCACCACCACAACCACCAACAGAAGAAGAAGAAGATGGTGAAGATGGTAATAATGATGGTGATGATAATGAAATGATAATGATGGTGATGATAAGGTGATAATAATTCTGATGATGATGATAAGATGATGATGATGATGATGAACCCTAAAAGTACGAAACGATATGACAAACAAAAAAGAAAACTCATGCACGATATTAAGAATCATCAATAATCGTCAGAAAGAATGAAACTGAGGATTAAATAAGATGAAAAAGACAAGATGGTTGAGAGTGTGAGCTGAGAGGAACTTGACAGAGGACCCGTGTTATTCTTATCTCTAGTGACAGAAAAACAGAGGAAGTTATGGAGCCAATTACGGGAGGCCAGACCCTTCCTTCCTCTCTCCTTACCTCTTCTTTCTTCTCCTCTTCCTACCATTCTCCTCTCCTTCCTGCTCGCCTCATTCAGTTTCATCATATCCCCCTCCTTCCTTCCATCAATCTCTCCGTCAGTCATTGTTTCTACTCTCTCTCTCTCTTTCTGTGTGTATATATATATATATATATATATATATATATATATATATATATATATATATATATATATATATTTTATTCCCTCCCCCTCTCTCCTCTTCTCGCTACTTCCAACCTTTTTTCCTATTTTGTTCCTATTCTCCATCCCTTCCTCCTAGAATTCACTCCCTTCATTTTCCCCTACTTTCCCTTCTGTTCCCTCCATATTCTTCATTTCGTCTGCAGTTCCTCGGCAGTAACTAACTTTTCCCTCCATCCACTATCATTATATTGTTATTAAATCATTTTTTTCCTCTATCCTACCAATAAGAGATACTGTTTCCTTCATATGGTCCGATTTGTACTTCTCTGTTTGTATGCTTCAATTCAGGACGTACTAGATCAACGTACGGCAGTGTAAGTGACCGTTTATACCGAGTGACCTGGAGCTTATCTTATTATTTCTTCCTGTTCACATCCTTGCTGTGATACTGCCACAACTCCTTAGCCATGTTATAACACACACACACACACACACACACACACACACACACACACACACACACACACACACACACACACGCACACACAGTCTCTCTTCCTCACTTTCTCTGCTGGAACCCGTCCCTCCCTTGTGTGTTTATTATTTACCGTGAGATCGAGCCACACTGACGGTAGCCGCCTCACTGATGTCGCTCCACACAGTCACCACACACAGCTCGTCACCACCAATACATCTCTTTTATCACCATTCATTTAGTCCTTTCCTCTAATCGCTCTTAGTACAATTTTCACTTCAACCCACATCTTTCACATCTGTCACCCTTCTGCCTGTATCTCGCCTTCCACCTATTTTCTTACACCTTTCCTTTCACCCATTGGTTTACATATCCAGCCATCTCTTCCGCTCCCACCGTTCTGTTTACAGCTCTCCACTCACCTTTTTGCTTACACATCTTCCAGCCTTCCTCTTTGTCACCTTATTTTTCACCTCTTTTTACGCCTCTTCCGTACCCCACTCCTGTCACATTCAGTTATTCCCTGCCCTTATATTCCAACCGCGCGGTCTCCCATTTCTCCACCGTCTCTTTTTGGCGTCCTTTGTCACCACTGCTCCCTTCAGGAACTTCGTTCTTCCATTTTTACCGCACTCCTAACTTGCAACAGCTGCCACCCCTGTCGTTTCCTTTGTCTTAGATTCTTTCCTTGTCCATCACTCCGCCCTTTCCCCAACCCGCCTGCGTTGCCTTTCCGAAAACTTACTGTCACCGTTTCTCTCTCCCTTCACCACGACCTACCATGTCCACCTCTTGCTCCATCTGTGTTTGTTATCCATCTCCTCATTAACTGTAATCTCTCTGCCCACCAACGCTTTGTATCTTAGCCATGACGTCCTCTTCATCTAAGTCTGCCACTCTTTTCTTTATATCTGTCATGCTTCCCCTACTATTATTCTTATTATCATTTGTTGTTTTCTCTGCTATATTCATTTCCGTATTTTAGTATCCCTGTTTATTTCATATTTCGTATTTCTCCTTCCTTTCCCTCCTCTTGCCATCCAATATTGCTACATATCTCTTCTTGTACTATCAGAGCTTCTTGAAATTTTGGCTTTACTTCATCCTTTGTAATGTCCCCAGCGCATCTTCCCTATCAATTGTCTTTCTACCTATCTATCTGTCAATCTATCTATCCATCTATTGCCAGACGCTTTAATCCCGTAAGGGGTGGCCATAAACAAATGTCCTTCATGTCGCCCAGTCCCCCGCCATTTTACTGCCCTGCTCCCAGCTCATACACCCTTCTCTTATATACCTCTCCACTCCATCCCTCCATCTCAACCTTGGCCTCCCCCTCCCTCTCCCCCCCTCCACCTCACTTACATACACTCTCCTTCTCAGTCTCTCACTGTCCATCCTCTCCACATGGCTAAACCACCTCAGTGTGTTTCTCCTAACGCGTCCTGTCACATCCACATCCACACCACAACGCTCCTTCACTGCCTCATCTGTCAGTCTGTCTCTCCATGTGACCCCACGGGCTCCACCCAAATAACTCTTTCCTATGCCCTATTTCTTTTTTCATTTCATTCTTTCTCTCAAACCCACACTACTTTGCTCAGCATGTAAAGTATGGGTGTCTTCCTTTAGGTGAGCATTACTGTTATCCACTTGCACGGTTACTGATAAAGATCATAGCTTCTGAATACCATCCCTTACCCTCGTTATTCTTCACTGTATTCAGTTCTTTTACCAGTGTCCGCTGTGCTCCCTTCCCCTGGTCCTCTTCCTGCTGCCAATTCCATCCCCGCCTCCCTCACCTCATCTCCCCAAATGTCTTCTTGTCTCACCTCATCAACGTTCACCCTCACCCCTCCTACCACACCCTCCCAATCCACAACCATCACCGACACATATGGGGTTACTCGGTTTTGCTATTTAGGCCCTCATACAAAAATGTGGAAAACTACTGTAGGTCTTCAGTTTCTTTTTTCTTTTTCGACCTGTCTCCATTCCTTTATTTCTTCAGCAATTCGCCTCAAACTTACTGCAATTTTACTATGGGCCAGTATCCTAAGATATCATTATTAATTTAATCATTTACCCTATTACAGGGATTTTTGTGACCAAACGTGAAACCATATAAACACGTAAATTTTGAGGTGTTATGATATTGTGTGTTCATTATTCATCATGGAAACTTCCATAGGAACATGTCAGTGTCCTATAACTACTGTATGTGGGGACCATCTTGCCTTCCCTTGGGGATGCGGGTAATCTTGTTGAAGATATGTTTTTTATCTGAAATGTGTTCTAAATATAGTAAAATTAATGAATGTTTATTGGATGATGGAATTTTTCACGTGCTAATTTCCACAACAAAGAATTCTTCATGATCATCTTAATCTTCTGTCTCACTAGTACATGGGATGGGAGGGCTCCATAAACAGGAACAAGAATGTTGAAAAAAAAATCAATGTCACTGTCACTAGATACGCTCGTGCTTAGGAGACTGGATGTATGGCAGTATTTGATGTGAATACACAGTGTCCTATCACTGCAAGCTATGTTAGATGATGCAGTATTAAGTGTGGCAGTGTGTGATGTAGCAATGTGAGGTGTGACAGTGTGAAAGTCATGCGAGGCGTAACTGTGTGCGTGGTGTGGTAGTAGCATGAATGTGGAGTGGTCGCCAAGCGTGATATTACGATATGCGTAACAGTGTGTGGAGCAGCATTGAAAGATGTGACGTGAGGTGTGTGTGTGTGTGTGTGTGTGTGTGTGTGTGTGTGTGTGTGTGTGTTGAGTGGTAAAGCCAAGACAGTGATGGGAATGGTAGTGTTTGGTATGACAGTGTCTGGTATGGCAGAGGCCAGTGTGACCATGGATATTGCGGCAGTGTGAGGGGTACATGAAGTATGGCAGTGTGAGGTGTAGCAGTGTAAAGTGCACTTCAGAAGAGTGACTGGAGAAAAGCCGTGTATTTCAGTGTGGTGCGGTGTGAGATATGGCCTTGTGAGGCATGAGGACTGGTACTGTCTTCTGAATTTCTCCAGTATTTAATTTGCTTTTCCTTCCACTGTTGATCTATAACACACACACACACACACACACACACACACACACACACACACACACACACACACACACATTTCTGTAACACCAGTACACTTTCCACTATTAATACCCACCAAGAATGCAGCCGAGTTCCCGAGAGGTGAGGCCAAAATCGATACATCGACACCCACAAAAACACGAGACCACCGCAAGCCGCTTTCCCGACCATCACCTCCCGCAGTGCTTTCACAGGGCACAAGGAGTCAGTCCTCAGAATTATCAGAGACACCAGGCCAACAAAAGGCAAAGAAACACTATATCTTGCCCTGCGTATGGATTTTTTAAAACTTCCAGGCTCTCTGATAGTCTGACATGAAACAACGATGATGCTCTTGTAACTCATCTCTAACGACAAGTAAATACTGTCGTTCACCTGCCATTTCATAGCTTGCTTTGTATGTTAGCTTGAATTTTAAAAAATCACATGATATTTCGCAAAAATCTTAGTGCAGCTCCACAACGACCAGTAATATTTGTTAATGGTGGTTCTCGTCTTTATGGTAACGCATCACACGTGTATTTAGTTTTATCCTTGCTTCACTGCTCCCATTTCTACCTTCCCCCCCAACACACAGTCACACACTGCTCCTCTCTTTCGCGTCACTTCACTGCTGCTACACTTCTCTGTGGTTCTAGCCCTGTACTAGAATTTCAGTTCGATGAAAAAGCTCTTCCACTTCGTGGCAGCGGAAATTATATATATATATATATATATATATATATATATATATATATATATATATATATATATATATATATATATATATATATATATATATACACAGTATATATATATATATACAGACAGAGTAGTTTTCGGTGATACGAGACAGAATGAAAGAATGAGGAAGGAAGCGCCAGGAGGAAAGCGGTGCAAACTTTCACTGACCTAGATTCCTGGAGTCATCACTAGTGGCTGAGAGCGATCATGAAGTGACAGGAGATGGAGAGAGAGAACCTGTGATGGAATGAAAATGTGGGTGGGATTGAAAGAGGACAACACATAACACAGGGAAGCAACAAACTAGTATGAATTACACCCTATATATCTATATATAGCCAGACACCTTAATCCCCTAAGGGGTGGCCACAAACATATCGCCTCCATGTCGCCCTGTCCCCTGCTATTTTGCTGCCCTCCTCCCATCTCACGCCACCGTTTTTCATATACCTCTCCACTCCATCCCTCCCTCTCATCCTCGGTATCTCCATCCCTCCCTCTCATCCTCGGTATCTCCCTCCCTCTCACTCCTTCCACCTCACTCACATACGTTCTCCTCGTTAGTATCTCGCTCTCCATCCTCCCTACACGGCCAAACCACATCAGTGTATTAAATTCTCCTAACGCTTTCTACCACATCACATCCACACCACGACGCTCCTTCACTTCCTCATTTGTCAGTCTGTCTCTCCATGTGACTCCACAGGCTCCTCTTAAATAACTCATTTCCACTGCTCTCACTCTTGACTTGTATCCTTCCAACAACGTCCAAGCTTCACTTCCATACGTTAGAGTTGGTAGCACAATACTGTCATGCAGCGACTTTTTTACTTCCATGCTCACTTCCCTGTTCCTTATCACTGCTTTCAAAGAACCAGCAACCTTTCTTCCCTGTTGCACCCTTTCAAGCACTTCACCCTCTAGTCTTCCGTTCTTACTCATCACACTACCCAAGTACTTAAACGCACTCAATTTTCCATTTCCTCCTCATGCAACCTCCCTGTAAATTCAGTGACTTCATTTCCCTGGAAGACCATAACTCTACACCTCCCTACATTCACCTTTAGATTTCGTATCTTACACACTCTCCCAAACTCGTTCACCAAGTCTTGCAGTTCTCTTTCGTCTTCACTTAACGACACAGTATCATCTGCAAACAACAGTGCAGGGAGTATCCAAATACTGCCCTCTCTCATTAGAGATTAGTGAAAGTGGTTGGAAAAAAAAAAATGGATTAATAATTTAGGTGGTACTTTACTTGAAAATGGAGGGATTGTAAGAGACTGCTGTGGAAGGAAGATAAGAGATAGTGACAGGTGAGCAGACAGAGGAGTGTGTTATAAGTGTAAGGACGCCTGTGATATGAGAAAGAGTATGATCACATGAAGACAGCATTTCATTGACCTGATCAAAGTAGAAAGAGAATGAACTGAGAGCTTAAGTAGTTAGAAAATGGCTGGGGAAAGAAGAGAGGCAAGAAGAGAGAAAGTGTTCATTATAAATGAAGTGTGTGAGACACTGAACGCAGTCAAAATGGACCAAAAAAAAAAAAAACAGAATTGATGGAGTACGTGGCAAAATGTTGAAATATGGACTACAGTACTGACTGAATGTATCTGAGGAATATGCATAGTGGCCTGAGAAAACAATGCAGTGGTTGAGGATTGGAAACAATGGCAAGGATGTTTCGCAGAATACTTGTCGACAGAACTGGGGGAAGAACTAAAGAATTGGTTGAAGAGGAACAGGCGAGTTCTAGGTAGGGGAGGAACTGCCTAGAGCAGACAGTCTCTCAAAGACAACACTGTGGAGAAGTATTTGGGGAAGAGAAAAGTTGTATGATGCCTTCGTGGATCTGGAGAAAACATGGCAAAGTGAACACACAATGTTGGACTGAAACAGCGATGTCATGTCACCATCGTTATTCAGTATATATATCGAGGTATTATGAATGAACTGAAGATACGGCTATGGATGCCAGAGTGTTCCTGGTGAGAAAGGGTAAAGCTTGCAAATTGAACATACCCCTGTTGGTTGATTATACTGTTCTTTAAACTGACGATGATGGAAGACTGCAACGCATAATGAATGACTTTGTAAACTTATGTAAGAAATGAATTTTGAGTATAGACGTAGAAAACCATGAAGTTATGTTTGTGAAAAATAAATTCACAGAGTGCACTGATGTGCTGAATGGTGAGGAAATGGAGAACGTGAATTCATTTAAGTATCTGGATAGTGTGGTGAACAAGCACAAGTAATTAAAGAGGACAGAGTAGAGCAAGGAAGTAAGGCTGCAGGTACACTGAGGGTTGTGATAAGGAATATGGAGGTGACCTCAGATGGAGAGAAATCAATGCATGACAGTACTATGAGCCACACACTTGCGAAGAGAAGAGAACATTAGGATGGACGCAGATTAAGAGTGAAATGAGTTTTTGAGACCTGCATGTCAAGTTACGTGAAGAGTCAGACAAACAAACGAGAGCGTTGGGGAGCACTGTGTCCTTGGAATGGATGTAATGGAAATCATTAGGAAAAGGGTCTTGATGTGGTTTGGCCAGCTGGGGAGACGAGAGTGAGACTGGCCACGAAAGCATGTGTCGAGTAGGAGGATGGGGGCAAGGGGATATCAAGGACAATGTAGAGGAATGAGATGGATAGATCCATGTATAAGAGTGGTGTGTGTTAAAGGGAGAACAGCTGATCCGTGCGGGCAGGGTCACATGGAGGTAGTTTGTAACTACTTCCTCCGTAATTAAGGTGTCTGGTTACAGTAAGATAGAAAGGAGTATGTAGAGCTATGGTATTTGTCCATTTTAAGTGTGTCACATGTACCCCAAAACCTTAACAGCAGAAAAAAACAAAAATAAATAAGTCATCTTAGCCTTTTCAGGATGGAAGACATTTCATAATATAAATTTTTCTACTGCAAAATCTCGTTCATTTTGATAACCACAAACTGTCTAACAACCCTGTTATAATAGAAGTCTCCTCTTGAGGGAAACTTCTTTTTACGAATAAGGTTATATACTACCAAGAGACTGGAAGATTAGGGTTGAAAAGTGGTGCTTTCACGTAGTGGCACCGATTTTGCCGGGCAGCATAACTGTCCTGTTATGCAAACATCCCTCCATTTTCTCTCTGTCCCTTGGAAGGAGGATGGTGGACTGCGAAAGAAAAGAGATTTCAGACTGAAGTTCTCCGGCTTTACTTTTAATACGAGCGGGGAGCCACAGCAACAACAATGGCAACTGCAGGATTACATGCCAGCCTTTACTCTCCTCTCCTGGCTGCTGGTGTTATCTTAAGTCTTTCGGATTTCCTCTCCCACCCCACGAACGGAATGAAGGCAGATGGAGGAGGAGAGCATGAGTGTGAGTCTGGCGAGGGGCATGAGAGACAGAGACAGGAAAAGAAGAGGCAGGGGATGACTATGACGGAATGAAGAAGAAATACAAGCAATGCAATGGTCATGGACTTAATAATAAAATCATCATCATTAGTAGCGTCATCATCATCATCTGCCATAACGATAGCCATTAATATCATTCTTCATAATAACATGTCATCATCCTAATGAGAAAGCAAGAAGAGGGAAGAGCAGACAAGTGGGAGAACCATCACGTAAGTCTTCTGCTAATGTGGGTCACACCTCCATCAACTCACCATTCGACCCTCCAGAAGTATTGGCTTTAGGGCAAAATAGGGGACGAGGAGCAGGGAGATGGAAAATTATCACCACCACCATTGTCACCACCAGGACCTCTCTTCTCACCAAAGGATGGGGTGAAGTCGAGCCCAGAAAGCAAGAAAAAGATCTGACAGTTGAAGAAATAAAAGAGAAGAATCCCAGTTGAATTGCCCACACTCTTATCCATTTATCATTCAAGCGACAGAATCTTGACTCCACTTCGCAGATAATTACATTTACGCATTTCACATTGTATATTCGCAAAGGGAAAAAAAAAGATGAGGAAAAGAAGGAAGGTAAAAGACGTTCCTCAAAGAAAGAACTGGGAATGAAATCATTGTCATTATCTCCCCTCTTTTTCCCACTTGCAGCTGGGGTGCGGTAGGGTACAGAAAGCAAGGAAAAGGAAATAACACGACAGTGGGAGAATTAATGAACAGCATGGCCAATGAAACAGTTCACACACCCATTCGCTCACCATTCACAAGTTAAAATACATGAAATCGACAAGGAACAAGGCCACGAAATTCTCTCTCTCTCTCTCTCTCTCTCTCTCTCTCTCTCTCTCTCTCTCTCTCTCTCTCTCTCTCTCTCTCTCATTCCCACCCCTTATCTTTTTACACGTCTTGTTAATCACTTCTCATTGGTCTCTCTAATCCCCTCCCTTCCCTGCCTCTCTCTTCTCTTTAATCTTTACTTGCTTTGTCACATCTCTCCTCTCTTCCCTTTCCTTCCCTTCTCTCCATTCCCTCTCCCTACCTTCGCTCCTATCCCTTTCTTACCTTCTTATGTCCACTTTCCCTGTAGTGTCCCCTCTCTCCTCCCTTTCCCCTCCCTTCCCTCTTCTCCCTTCCCTCCGCCTCCCTTAGCTCCTTTCCCCTCCTTACCTTCAGTGTTTTTTATATCCACTTTCCCCTCCATTATACTCGCCTTCCTCACCCTTCTGACCTCATTTCTGTGTCGTTCTCCCTCACACTGTCCCCTCTTTCTTAATAAGCCTCGTCGTGTGTCCCCTTCCTCTCCTCTTCTTTGCTATTTTCTTTTCTCCTCTCTCTCTCTCTCTCTCTCTCTCTCTCTCTATGGCCTTCTTCCCTAATTTCTTCCCTTCATTTTCTCTCCCCTCCCTCATTACCCTGCTCTCCTCCGTGCCTCTCTCCCCATCCCCTCCTCCTTTCCTTCCCTCTCCTCTGCTCATTACGCAGCCTCTTTCCTCGTTAAATTCAATCAATTAGGACCTTGTTAGCTCTGGATGACGTAACTTAATCCCTCAATGAATTTCTTCTACTCTGGCCAGCGACTACACAGCCTGTTTCCTAAAGCCCAACATTTCTACTACATGCCACACCCTCACACATGCCACCAATTTGCTCTAATACCCTCCGTCCATACTGAATATATACTATGTCTTGTTAAGGTTTCGTGATGTGGTATTAGTGGGTGTGTTTTCCTGGGTGGTTTATTTAGTATTACTGGCTGTGTTTTCCTGGATGCTTTATTTACGGTATTAGTGGCTGTGTTTATGGAAGGTCAGTATACGCAAATTTAACGATATTCACGACCATACACAGTTCTTTACCTCAGCGCAGGATCGAACTCTATCCCTTTCGAACAGCAAACCAAATCCACTTCAACTGAGCAAGTATAACTCATGACAAACCCAAGTACTGACGACGTGGTTCAAATTCATCTTTTAGAGTTACTGCAGAAGGAAAGGGGACTAAGGCAGTACTACTAGGCGAAGATATTTATTTTTCCAGTGTTCGATCAGTGATTCCTATCGAGAAAGTCTTTTACACGAAGGCCTTGAGACGGAGGGATGGAGCGGAGAGGTATATGAGAGAGGGCGGTGTGAGCTGGGAGCAAGGCAGCGAAGTGGCATTGGACAGGATGACATGGAGGCGATATGTTTGTGGCCACCCCTTACGGGATTGAGGCGTCTGGCAGTAGATAGATAGACAGACAGGCCATGAGTTTAAGTAAGCAAGTTAAGTCACATTATTTGAGGGAAAGCAATGAGATCTCCAACATCTGGGGCAAATTTCATCAGCACTCAGCTTACCCTAAGGAGAAGGTCTACGTTTGCACTCACATACATCTGCTCGTTTACTAAGATTTAACGCTCGTATGTCTGTCATATATCCCAATATATCATTTCCATACCAGCCACGTAGGTTCTTTGGGGTGAACGTAAGGAAACATTTCATTCAGTTGACTGTCATAAACCTGATCTTTTCTCCCATTTTCTTAATCAAAATTGTGTTGTGGAATTTACTTCACAGACGATGCGAAAGCCATAACCTCTTGCATACGATGGGAATTTTCCGAGATAAAACACCTGCTGGTAGTAAAGGTAAGAATTAAAGAAGATGCCATGATACGAATCGGTTAAAAGTGACTGTATGGATCCCTGTCATTGTGAGAAACTATTCCTGTGATTATTTACATCGCAGAAGGAACAAAATGATGAGGGACTAAATAAAATCATCTTTATTGCCAGACGTTTCGATATCTTCTTATGTCATCTTCAGTGACCAAATATGAATTAATGGCGTACTAATAATATACAGCCAAATAACGACATGCGTAGTATTTAAGTATAGTAGGCTAACAGTAAAACATACACTGTTAGCTTACTGTATATACTAATGTTATGCTTGAAATAATTAGGCTGTATATTATTATTGTGTCATTATTTCATTTTATGGCACCGAATATGGCATGAGAAGATGTCGAAACGTGTGACAATAAAAAACTATTTTCATTTCGCCTCATCATATCGTTCCCTCTGGATTTTAACGTCCCCAAGAATGTACCCATATCTTAATTACATCTTCTGTTGGTAGGAATATGACTAACAACTCTTCGTAGGAAAACTAAAATGAAAAAAGACATCATCGTATTAAGATGCTAAAGTGGTTTCCATTAATTTTCATAAGTTAATTGCAACCGTATAGCAAGGAGGGTTGGCCTGGAGGAAAAGTTTAATATGGTGTTCAAAAAATGGTAAATAGCAGGGGAGAGAAGGATGGAGTGATGTAGGGCAGGGTGAATTAAGGGAGTGATGGGATGTAGGGCAGGGTGAATAAGGGGAGTGATGAGATGTAGGGCAGGGTGAATAAAGGGAGTGATGGGATGTAGGGCAGGGTGAATAATGGGAATGATGGGATGTAGGGTAGGGTGAATAATGGGAGTGATGAGATGTAGGGCAGGGTGAATAAGGGAGTGATGAGATGTAGGGCAGGGTGAATAATGGGAGTGATGGGATGTAGGGCACGGTGAATAATGGGAGTGATGGGATGTAGGGCAGGGTGAATAATGGGCGTGATGGGATGTAGGGCACGGTGAATAATGGGAGTGATGGGATGTAGGGCACGGTGAATAATGGGAATGATGGGATATACGGTAGGGTGACTAGTGGGAGTGATGATGTATAGGGCAGGGAGATTGATGGTAGCGATGGGATGATGGAGAGGGAAGTGATGGAGGGAAAGAATAAAATGGGGGTGACTGATGGAGGGAAGGAATCTGGTATAGATGTGAATTAGGAAAAGCAAGAGGGATGGAAAGATAAATGGTGGAGGGCAGGAACTTAAGGTATTGGAAGGTAAATGATGGAAGGAAGTAATGTTACGGAGAGTGAAAGATGGATGACAGAGGAAATTTGAGTGAATGATGGAGGAAATATGGGTGAATGACAGAAGGAATATGAGATGTGAATGTTGGAAGGAAGGAATGATGAAAGAAGGGCATCTATCCGCACACACACACACACACACACACACACACACACACACACACACACACACAAACACATATAGATAGACAGATTTATATATATATATATATATATATATATATATATATATATATATATCTGTTCTGGCCTTATAACTTAATGCAGCAGGACTTTGACGTTTAAACTCCTACCAGCCCCGACACAGTTATTTTGGAATTTAGTATACTTTTCATCCGTGGGATCAAAGGCCTAAGTTACGGAGGTGAAACTTCTAGTCTTAAAAAGTTTGAAGTTTTCTGGGTTAATTCAGACAGTACGATAGTATCCTATTCTTTCAAGCTTTCACCAGTCTGTTCTGTTCATATGATACACATCTTAATGGTGACAAGGTAAATAGCATCGGCCCAACGGAGTGGTGGCGGCAGCTGCTGTTGTTATATTTTCACAGTCCTATCTCATTTGTGTTGGACTTGGCATTGCGCTTGCCACGAAGCCTAACCTCTCTAACACGAGGAAGGTACAACACAATATCTTCTTAGACCTTGAGTGTATTATAAATAAATCAAGATATTATTAAAAAAAAAAAACGAAAACGAGCCTTTAAAAACGAAACGAAACGAAACGATTATAATAGTTTTTACTCTTTAGATAACTAACCCGGCATGCTGAGAGTATTTTAGAGGCTAGCATTATGCTTCTCTGCAATATCGTCATAAGTTTCGTGATCTTGGCTGCCACATCGCACTACGCAGCAGGAGAAGGCCAATAAGTTTCACATGCATTTTTCCACCCTTCCAAAGTGGTTGAGTGCCATACAGTGAATGCCATGCTGATACATTTCTAAAAATGTAAATAACATTAACCCACCATGTCTTCTTTTCTATTTTATTCCTGCTTCAACCAGACAATATTTCTAATTTTGACCCTAGACACTGACGAGGTTCCATAATATAAATACAGTACCTGCGTTGGAACTCAGTAAATGAAACTCACTGATCATTATGCACTTGACAGTACAAGTGATTCGTGTGTGGAGATTAATGCAGCACTCCTACCTACCCATACATCGTTCATGGATCTGCTTTCTGGTAGCTGTATCCTGCGGTGCAATCTAGACTAGTTCACTCAGTTTACACCATTACTTTATAGAATATTTTAGCAACATTTTGACTTTGTTCTACTATGATTAGACTTTTTCGAACTGGTGGGGTTAGTTACAGCCTTCATAAACCCCATCACTTACAAGATCTTCCTACTATGAGCAAACTCGTATTTAATGACCTGATAATAATGAAAAGTACGCGTTAAATGAATGAGGTTAGCAACAGCCATTACCCTCACTAAGACTGTATCTGTATTTGTATTTGCACTGGTTCGTGTGAGATCCAGGACTGAACCCCATACTGGTCAGATGTACATCGAGAGAAGGCGTCCGTAGTGAGAGCAGTGCATGTGAAAGTGCTCGTCTCGGATATGTTTGCGTGTCTTCCTCCCCGCCGGGCCTGCTCTGGGGCAAATCAAGGTCGAAGTGGTGGTCGATGGTGTGACCTTGTGCTGTGTAGACGCCGGCGCTTGGCCTCTGTCTATACCTGAACCTCCTTGACCTAAATATAACTCTCCTTTGAATCTGAGTTAGGCCTGACGCTGGTACCTTGAGAAGCATTCCCGTGTTTACAGCCAGACAGTCGTTTTATTAACCTCTTCACTGCGAGGACGTAATTTTCATCAATCTTGTTGTGATGCTTGAGAAGGGCGCCTTTTATGGGATGGAGCCGATATAGCTGGACTATGGAGCTACTCGATTATACACACTTCCCTCAGTTTCCTCCCTATCCCACGAAAGGAGGATGGTGGACTATTAGGAAGGGGCAGTTTCAGCCTGTAGTCCATCGGGTTGACATTCAGATGAGCCTGGGGTTGCATCTACAAAATCTTGCTTCTATCTAATACTCTTATTCATCTATAGAGAACCTTTACGAACTGGAGGCATTACATACAGCCTTAATTAACGCCTTCAGTACAAGAAATCCTTCCTAATTTGGATAAAATCGCTTGAAAGTAACACAATTAAAATGAAGAAGCGCCATCACATTGACGGCTTTACGAATCACCTGCAGATGCGACAGGTACAACCTTGAGCAAACGTTCGCCAAGTCTGCCAGTACTGTGTCATACCTTCCATAAACTCACCTCTATCCCTACGGCAGAATGTGTCCTTTATTTATGTTTTTGGAATATGTGCTTTATATTCCTAACACGTAAAAGTAGCTCATGAAACACCTTCCTTTGCCACATCCAGCGAAAAATTGACGTCAAGCTTTTGCTCATGATGCCAATATCTAGTTAATGAAAGAAATACACGCTCACCGCTTTATTCTTTCAGTGATTGCATGGTACTGTACTATTGCAGTCGCTTTCATGAATTATTGTAGGAGCTTTTGTTTGTGTGTGTGTGTGTGTGTGTGTGTGTGTGTGTGTTTCTTTTAATGAAGATAATATTGATTTCACTATGACCGTCTGAATTCTGCATACTAGACTAAACATTTCGGTACTTTCATGCACATTCCCAACACACGTTTATAACTTGAGATGAATTTGCAGGGAAGTAGGTTACTGGCCAAAGAATTCACTTGCTCATTAAATAAAATCATTCGCTGCAAAATACCAGTGCATGGAAGAATGTTGTAACAACTGAAAAAAAAAATGTAATCGTCAATATGCAACAGTATTCATAACAACAATATTAGGAAATCTTTGGGTGTTACGGGAAACGAATTACCTAATGCATACTCAGATTACACTTCAAGGTGGATGTGTGCCTGGTTACTATTACGCCTTAATCCCTTCCCATTTTCCTTCAGTTACCTCACCTCCACTTGCCTGTACACAACCATCATAGCACTACAGGTCCCGCCAGCCTCACCACTACCAACAATGTACACCCGTCAAAAACAAAAACAAAAAAATGTATGGTTAGGCATGGGGGCAATATATCCGAGGCTTTCCGGATACTGTCACGCGACCTGAGTCTACGGCTGGTACCCCTACGTTCTCGGCCTGTAGGCAAGAATGAGTTTGTGTGTGTGTGTGTGTGTGTGTGTGTGTGTGTGTGTGTGTGTGTGTGTGTGTGTGTGTGTGTGTGTGTGTGTGTGATATGAGAGACTTCGCAGTTCCTTTCGAATATTACACATCATTTCTTGCACATCCATACGCAAAAGTCACCCAACGCTCTTCTGCAGGCTGTGCAATGGAAGGTATTACATGAATTGATTTGTAAGTGGTAGCAATATGAAGCTCACAACAAACGAGCATGTGTAGGAAGAATACTGTTGTTTGGGGAAAAATGAGAAATATATGAGGCAGGACATCATGGAGGCAAAGGACTGTCCGTGAATTTTTACTCATAGCTGTACCTTACATTATGTTATTTTTATCATATTCCTATTGAACCGTCTCCTCTGTCTGTATTTCCTGCTTCCTATGATCTCCAGTCTTTCAAACGCAGTGTCTCCGGGCATCTCAAAATGAACGGGTCTTGAATTTGGCTCTCTTTTTATTGTTTTTGTTTCTTTTTCTTGGAAGGAACGGTTTGCGGACTCCTGGCCTTTGGTTCCTTCTTCTTTCCATTAAAAAATACACAAAAAATAATATGCAAAAGTATGGTGACGTGTAATATCAAGAATAAATCGCTAAGGAAATGGTGTTACAAAAGATACCAGGCCACTTCGGACCCTACACGGCCATCACTGCGTGTGTGTTGGTTGTAAATTTCAGGGCTTAGTGGAGGACTGGCCTGGGGTGCGTGGGGTGGATGGGACAGGGGGTGGAACGGTGGGGGGAGGGCAGCGTGAAGTAGTGGGGAATTGGGTCGTACTGTAGGTAGCATAGGAGGCTTCGTAACACCTTTTCCTTATTGATTTAGTTTGCAAATTACACCTTATCATTTTCTTGTCTGCTACTTACATCTTATTAATATCGGCAGACTTTGCTTTAAAAACATACAGGAGAGTACTGAAGTGTAATTTCCGAATAAATTGTAAAGGTAGAGGTGTTAAGAAGCTTCAAAGCCACTTACAGTTAGACCTATGGAAAATTGGCAGGGAGACGGGGAGCAACAGAAGGGGAGGTGGTAAGGAAGGACACGAGGAAATGAAATGACTGTAGAAAGCAGAGGAAGAGGGTGGCAAGTTGTGGGGGGGAAGTGAGGAGATAGGTAATGGAAGGGAGAGAGAGAGAGAGAGAGGAGAGCAGAGAATAGGGAAAAATAGAACTGAGAGGGAGAGGAACAAAGAGGGGGAGAAAGTGAGAGGTAGAGGTAATAGGTGGGAGAGGCAACTGGGATGGAGAGATTGTAAGGGGAAGAAATAGTGGGAGGGAGAGGCAGTGAATGGGAAAGGCAGTGGGTGGGAGAGACAGTGGGAGGGAGAGGGGCAGTGGGTGGGAGAGACAGTGGGAGGGAGAGGGGCAGTGGGTGGGAGAGGCAATGGGTGGAGGTGATAGTGAGTGGGAGTGGCATTAGGAGAGACAAAGAATAATTTCGCCACGTACCACTGTACAGTCTCAACAGCAGATATTCGCTTCAAGTTTCCCTGGATGATATAAGCTTCTTATCTGGCAAACAAACCATGATATTGAGCTGACGGATTTGCATTAAATAACCATATATGATTATCATTTAGATGGGTGATGAGGAAATGGAAAATGTGAGGGCACTTAGATTGATAAGTAAGGATGGAAATTTGGAGGGTGAAGTGCTTGAAAGGGTACAAGAGGGAAAAAAAGGTGCTGGTTCTTTGAAAGCAGTGATAAGAAATAGGGAGGTGGGCATGGAAGTGAAAAAGTCGCTGCATGGCAGTACTGTGATACCAACTCAAACGTATGGAAGTGAAGCTTGGACCTTGTTGAAAGGACACAAGTCAAGAGTGAGAGCAATGGAAATGAGTTTTCTGAGAGGAGCATGTGGAGTTACATGGAGAGACAGACGACAAATGAGGAAGTGAAGGGGTGTTGTGGCGTGGGTGCGGATATGATAGAAAGCATTAGGAGAAATACACCGAGTTGGTTTGGCCATAAGGAGAGCATGGAAAGCGAGAGACTAACGTGGAGAGTGTATATGAGTGAGGTGGAGGGGGAGAAGGAAGGAGAGACCGAGGACGAGATGGAGAGATGGAGTGGAGAAGTATATGAGAGAGGGGGGGTGAGCTGGGGGGAGGCCAGAGAAATGGCGGGGGACCGAGCGACATGGAGGCGATTTGTTTGTGGCCACCCCATACGGGACTAATGCGTCTGACTATGGACTGATAGATTATCATTTACTGAGAATTATTTTATTTTCTTGCTTGTAGATAAGTCGGTTCATTATCATAAAGGGAAAAAATTGAAGCGAATTTCTGCAATCGACTGTACCACGATGATGCTTATTTACTGTACAGTATTCTAATACCGTACCGGGTTGAATGATTGATTCACAAAATAAAACTGCCACACTGATCAATCAAAAATTGGATATCTTCATAATAGTACTGAAGATAAAGAGAAGTATTAAGGAAAGGAAGGAGAGGGGAAGAAAAGGCACCGAAAGGATAAAGGCAAACTGAAAAAATGGGAGAAGAAATGGAGTTGAAATGGGTCATTGTTTATCGATCGCACAAAGGTAATTGGTGCTGAAGACGTGTGCCCTTATATGATGGCACAGATAGCCTATAACAAGGTGCTGGAGTTATTACTTTGTTATACAAACAAAACCGGATTAAGTGTTGTAGGGTCCTGGGGAACAGTATCTTGTAGAGGCCCCCCCGAGACATATATACTTTGGCAGAGCACAGCAGTATTGACATGCACCGCATTGCAAGCCATGCCTAGTTCACAAAATGCAATTTAAGAGTGACTTTTGTTCTTTCAGGTTCAGGGTCAGGACTTTCTAAGATCAGTATTCACTGTCTTATGTGGGCCCCTTTTGTGTGGGAGGCCCCAGGGTTATAGGCCCAGTACCCCACCCCTCCTCCTTTAATCCGGCCCTGTATACAAACGTCCCATAGCTCCCTCCCTATTCCCCAAAAGGAAAACTGTCGAATTCTGGATGGGGGCAGTTTCAGTCTGCAGTGTACCAGGTTCACATTCAAAGGAACCTGGGGTTACCGCTATTACTACTGTTACTATTACTGCATGGATCATTTAGGCAGATAACTGTCATGGATGCAAGTTTGAGAGATTCTGCAACCTCCAATCCATTTCGAGGGAAGGAGGGTAACGAAGAATGAGAAGGTGGAGTTTCCCCAGTGGAGGAAAGGAGGGGGAGATATACAGAGCAAAAAATGATTTTTTTCCACACTATTGCTTATGTCGAGTGGTTGTTTTTATTGGAAATAATTCACTATTCTAAAGCCGTGAGAATCGTTGTTTTGACACAACCAATGCATTGGGTACTAAAAATCGATGCAGGTAGGTAAGGTAGATTGTGACAGACACTGCACCAAATCAACACAAAGAAAATCAACAAAAAATCTACCTGACTGCATTTTTAAAAATCATGATCATCATCATCATCATCATCATCATCATCATTAGCCATACCTCTTTTCACAGCCAAGGATGGGGTGAGGTCAGAGTTTTGCCAACGAGTTAAAACAGAGTATAGCGGCAGGCTAGCCCTTGCCAAACTCCTTCCCTTCTGGCTACACCCGCCGGGAATAAGGGGGTTATATGCTTACCACCAGGCTTATTAAAGAGTTGCTCGGTCCTTTGGAATCATCTGTGTTGTCACTCAGTGTTGACTTACCTGTGGATAGCCCGGAATCGAGTGAGTGGTGGGGAGAGACGTGGTTGGCCGACAAGATAGATAGATATTACTGGAAGGTGAATTATATGTGTATGTATATGCATATGCAATTTATTTATTTATTTATCTATCTATCTATCTATTACCAGACGCCTTAATCCCGTACGGGGTGGCCACAAACAAATCGTCTCCACGTCGCCCTGTCCCCCACCATTTCACTGCCCTGCTCCCAACTCACACACCCCTCTCTCATATACCTCTCCACTCCATCCTTCCATCTCATCCTCGGCCTCCCCTTCCCTCCACCTCACTCACACTCTCCTCGTCAGTCTCTCACCCTCCATCCTCTCCACATGGCCAAACCACCTCAGTGTGTTCCTCCTAATGCTTCCTATCACATCCACATCCACACCACAACGCTCCTTTATATCCTCATTTGTCAGCCTGTCTCTCCATGTGACTCCACAGGCTCCTCTTAAATAACTCATTTCCACTGCTCTCACTCTTGACTAGTGTCCTTCCAATAACGTCCAAGTTTCACTTCCATACGTTAGAGCTGGTATCACAATACTGTCATGTAGTAACTTTTTCATATCCATGCTCACTTCCCTGTTTCTTATCACTGCTTTCAAGGAACCAGCAACCTTTCTTCGTTGTTGTACCCTTTCAAGCACTTTCCCTCTAAACTTCCGTCCTTACGCATCACACTCCCCAAGTACTTAAACGTACTCGCATTTTCAATATCCTCACCATCCAACCTCACTGTACATTCACTGACTTCACCTCTCTCAAAGACCATCACTTTACTCTTCCCTACATTCACCATTAGATTCCGTTTCTTACACACTCTCCCAAACTCATCCACCAAGCCTTGCAGCTCCCCTTCGTCTTCACTTAACAGCACAGTATCATCTGCAAACAACAGTACAGGGAGTTTCCAAACACTACCCTCTCTCACCAGGGCCACTCCAACATCCACTGCCCTACCTTGTATCTCTTTTATTATCCCATCCATGTACAGATTGAACAACCATGGAGACATGACACATCCCTGTTTCAACCCAACCTTCAAAGAGAAAAATTCACTACCATCCTCATTTATTTATTTATTTATATAATTTAAGAAGATACGAGAGTGACAAGAGATCAAGTCGGCTGAATGAATAAAGTACAGAAGGGTGTGTAGCATCACTTTGACACGCCTCACTTTTTAATTATCATCAGACTTAACCTGTTGGCCAGGAGCGCAGCTCCAACGAAAAATGAAAAGAAACATGCAGATGGTTAGGTCTGTGAGGCAGAGCAAGGATTCCGTGAGCTTTTTTGGCACGTGAATGACTGTCTGGCCCATTCCCCTAAGCCTACAATGCATTCTCTTACTTTTTTTTTTCCTTTTTTTTTTTACGTGTCCGACTCTGGGCAAAGGCTCAGGGCCTATTTCTCGGGGGCAGTTACCTATCCCAAGGCCCAGTAGTCCTCCTACACCTCCACATGTCACCACTTCGGCGCTAACACCCACCGTCCATATTGAATATATGCTAGGGCTGTCTCATACAGGACTGGTGCATTGGTATTAGCGGCGGTACTTTTACGACATGTCGGCGGGTCATCTGGTAGATCAGGAAAGTCTGCTTTTAGGAAATTCAAATCCTTAAACTGTTCCCTGCCCCAGCCGGGATTCGATCCTGGGTCCATTAGGACTGCAGGCCGCCTCTCTACCGATTCAGCCACCGCCTCCCCCGTAAATCACATGCTTGGAAGGTACAAGAGGCCAGAGTGATGGTAATGATGATGACAAATTATATTATTTTCCAGTACACAATTATCAAAACTTTGGAACTTACTGTATATACTTCAGGGCATCTAGACACATGCCTACTATGCCTATTCCGGAATCAGGCACAAGTGATGTCATTATAATTTGATTTTTTTCCCTATTACTATGCTGCAGGTTATCAAAAGCCATAATCGCAGTTACAGTCCCTCATCCCTGTGACCTCAGAGAAAAGGGACTGAATAGGGAGGCTGCCAGAGATTAAGCAGGATGAAAAGCCACCATAGATGACCAAGGCCGACGCATGCAAGCATGTTGGAGCCTTTCTAAACGACACGATAAGCCATACGAGTCAAATGGTCTCATATTTCAAAGGCTTTAGAATTTTCACACTCTGTTCACTTCACTCAGGCGAAAAATTGCCGTCGCTCTATCTTCTATGCTGAGGTGTAGTAACAAACACCATTATGTTGCTGGTTACTAATTTTTTCTTCCCCATGACGCATTTTCTGTTTTGATTTTGATACTTCTAGAATATTTAATTCAGCTAAGGAGAAAATTATCTAACTGGAGGAAGTAATATATGCCTAAATAACCAATACACTGGAACAGATCCTTCTTAAGTTGAATTTCATCGTCCATAGACAGCAGGAATGAAATATAAAGTATGTTAACGGGTGGAAGGGCTGAGAAGTATAATGGAAAGAGTGCAGAACTGAAGTATTGTCTTCTTCCGCCACTGAGGTACGAGAAATGAGCTGGAAAATGACGAAAATCTGGCTAAGATAAAATGAAGGAATTATGTTATATTTCTGATGTAACAAACGGTCCTGTAACAATAATCGTAAGACAGCCACTTCATCTATGCAGTAAGTTCACTCTGTCCATCCTTGTCTGTGTTTTCCTCTGCCTATGACCTCCAGGCTTTTAATTGCAGTGCATTCAGCCCTCTCGAACTAAACGGATATTGAGTTTGGTCCCTTTGTCCCACCCACCCACCCTCCTTGCGAGAATGATTGTGCAGATTGAAAGTGAATGTCAATAATATTTTTACACCTCACGCTAATATCCCATATTTTTATGCATTATTATCATGATGTTATGTATTCTTTGCAGCAACTCAATACTTATTTTTTTCAGTTGAACGGTGACACTTGAGACTAATATATTACCAATGAGTTCCTATATATTTTGTAATATTTACCCACCCTACTAAAATGAAATAGCATAGGTGGTTCAAAAGTTTATCATACGGGTCCCTAAAGGGAGGTTGAGCCCTGCTGAGGTAAGACGCTCTCTCTCTCTCTCTCTCTCTCTCTCTCTCTCTCTCTCTCTCTCTGAATTTCTCAAGGGCAAGGTCGTGTCTGCCAGCCTGGAGCTTTGTCTTCTCCTAGTCCCATTGAGTTAACATATCGACCTCCAATCCCCTAAAAGGTATTTTGATGTATTAGACCTTTGCCAGTAATGTTCTGAAAGTGATATTTTCCATGAAAGTTGTGAAATATGAGAAATACAGAGCAGCTGTGTGAGGAGCAGTGCAAAACAGTTGTGTCAGCAGCTTGCCACCCTTGGATAAGATTATGCAGTCACGTACACTTCTCTGATACTAAAAACTGTTTAGTAATTATGAAATAAGGCGATTAATTCTTATCCTATGCAGTATCACCTTAACAACTAAAGAGTAGGGTGGTCAAAGGGCAGCTGCATTATCTAAATCCGTGAAATACTCCTATGAAAATTTTAATTTTTCACATTTAGGTATAATACTTTCATCTTATTAATTACCTTGAAACCACCTGAAAGTTTTAATACTTTCAGGGGTGCAAGTCTTGGTGCAAGTCCAGGTGTAAGTTTGGATATAAGTCTGGGAGTGGACTTCACCCAAGTTCTGGCATAGTATTTTACTTCTGAGACTGGGTCCAGCATGGCCATTGTCTGGTTTTCAAGTATTTTTCAAGCCCGGCCCAGACCTGGAACAAGTCTAGTCTCCCTGGTGTCGTGTAGCATATATGGAGAGGCAGTGCATTAATACAGGACCACCAGCTACACCCATGTGTTTCCACGACGTCCTCTCAGGAAAATACTCATCTTCCCAGAAAACTTAAACATCCACAGCAGAGCCATGAATTTGATGTCTCATAAATTGAGGGGTTAAGGCTACCATGTACATTTTCCACCCTTCTTCAAGTTATAGTATGGACACCTCTTTATATTAGGTCCATTTATTTGTTACCTTTTTTTTTTTTTTCAGATGTACTACTAATAACAGTTCCGCAAATATTTCATATATTCATAAACTTTAATTTCAATGTACTGGCCACTTATTTTGAAAGTGGTTGTGTTCGGCCGGTACACAATCTGTTCGGCTTCTTGCTTTTCATTCCTTCTTCTCTGCATAGAAAAATAAATAAAACTAAATGTTCAAGAAGCATAGAGGAAAATATGATTGAAGGTGGGAGGCCTATGGGAAAAGGCAGGAAGATAGGAAAGGAAGAATCTGGAAGGAAGGAGAGTTGGAGGCAAGAGGTGATTTCTTAAGAGGTGATTTCTTAAGAAAGGAAAGAGGGAGAAGAATGAGGAAGGAGAAAAAGAAGAGAAAAAGGAGGGAAGAGTTGAGTTTGAAAAGAGAGAGAGAGAGAGAGAGAGAGAGAGAGAGAGAGAGAGAGAGAGAGAGAGAGAGAGAAGCCACATGCCAGAGAACAAGGCGACGTAAAGTTAATCTGTTAGTGGCCACTCCTTACGGGATTAAGGCATCAGGTACGAAACAGACAGAAACACAGGTTTGGAGAGGGAGTGCCTTCACGTGGTGGCACCGATATAGCTCAGCAACTGTAGTGCCTGGTAATACAAATGTCCCTTAGCTACTTTCCTATCCCTTGAAAGGAGGATGGTGTACTGTAGAAGGCAACTCAACCCTTTCATTATTCTACCACTGTAAGATTTTATTCAGCCTTAGAAAGAGCTCTTCGTGAACAGGTTTACTGGAGGCTACACATGGTGACCCGTAAATAGAGCTAGCAACAGTCAAATGGTGTGGTGTGGTGGTGGTTGTGACATTTGGAGTACGAAATGAACAAATGATGAAGGGTAGTACTGATAACATTCCCTGAGCCGTCCCCAGAAGCACAAAAGAAATTGGCCAGGGGAGTGAAAGTGGAGCATTAGGCTTCGTGAGTATACGGACCATCCTGTATTAAACCCCATCCATTTGAAAAAGTCATCTCTAAGCTAAATAAAATCTCCCGAAGGTAAAAGGAATGAAGTGGTGAAGCTTGCAGTCCACCGGGTTCACATTTCAGCTGATCCCAGGGCAATAACAACAGCAGCTACAGTAACACGAACGGGGATATCAGCGTCCTATTGACTGCAGTATTCCGACGTCCGCGCCATCTGTTGAGAGCGGGAAGAGTTGTGAGGAAAGTAAGGGAGACTGTCTTATTTTACATGTAATTTGATTTTCCATCGTTTTCTTTGCAGTGTTCGTCTTCATTGCTGTAGTAGTGAGCTGGGATGGATAATAAATTGATAGATAGGCAGGTTCGTTGATAGATAAATAGATAGACAGATAAATGATAGACTGAGAGCTAGATATATAAAGATTGACAGCTACATAGGAGGATGGACAGAATGACAAATAATTTAAGATAGATAGACAGATAGATAGAAATAGATGAGAGAAAAAAAAAAATCTTGTTTTAATTATTTTTCTTCCCTATAATAATTCTCTCATAGCAACAGCAATCTCGACTATTCTACATATTCTTTACATCAATTAGCTTAAAGACCCCTCTTATTGCAACGATTGACCCTCTCATGGCAAGGACAGCTTTAGTATACACCCCAGCTAACGCCAGACGATTTTCCTAAGTTGATAGGGCGTCATAAGAACCTGAAATTGTTGTCCCTTTCTGTCTGGGGGCAAGGCTTACCCTATATAATATTCCTGTTACTTAGACGACTTTTTTCAGATGTCAGTGACTGGGAGTGTGCCTCATCCAACTTGGCAAACTTTGGTTCTATCTCATTCTGCTTTTTTCCTCTGGCTCTCTTAATCCCACTTCGCCCGAACTTCGTGAGGAAAAAAGAGATCTGGATGATGATGAAGAGAAGGGGGAGGAGCAGGTGGAGTAAGGTTAGAAATTAATAAAATCATACAAGCAGTCATTCAGACAAACAGCCACAGAAAATCAGTAGTCCTCTGGATTTAAAGTGGTCCTGATATCTACATCCATCCATCATCCAATCCTTTTTTTCCCCATTGAGAGCGTTAAGGTCCAGATCTAGGCTACTCAGTCTCGTCATTTTAGGTTAGAATTACCAGCCTCACAGGTCCCTGAATAGCATTTTTTGAACAATAAATTCCAACCAGCCTTCGAACATAAACGACTCAAGGCTCAGTCCGGTTGGAGCGCCTCACCTTAGCCCAGCAGATCGCCAACCTGCATTTGCTTCTTGTCTAAATGAGGCACCAGCATCAGCCCCAGATGGAGTACATGGTAAGTTTCCCGTTCACTCTGATTTCGTGTACATTAAATCTTGCTGTTTCCAGACGATTTTTTTAAGGTCAGGAGATACTTTTCAAACTGGAAGTGTGAGACAGCTTTCATCTGCCTCTTCATTACTAGTGGTCCGTCCTAAGTTGAACAAATAGGCTGTTACTAGCAAGAATGCCTGGCAAATCATCCGCCTGCCTATAATGGTGCCACTATGTGAAGGCGCCCCTCCCAAGCACCACCGTAAGGATTATGGAGTGACACAACAACGATCAAACCATCTTTATTATCACATATATTCAACATCTTGCAGGAAATAAGCGTTTTCATCACACCCAAAACCCACATGTTGCTAACAATTTCTCGTCTAGGCTAACATGGGGCTTTAGGGGCCCCTAGATGTGGTTGTGCGTACGTGTATGTTTGTGCTTATACCATACATATAACCACAGACACACACATACAGTTATAGTATTGATTTTTTTTTATATATCTGCTTTACATATCAATATTTTCTATTTGTATAAAATTTTCTGGTACCTGACATTTTTTTTACTTTTACTTCGTAAGTAGTTCCAAGCTACGAATTATCCTAGTCTCTCACTGATGAAGTCTCCCCTAAAATTAGCTTTACTTGGCTGCTCCGCTAGACTCTTCTTCCCAGCCCTTCTGGCGGCGATGTGATCAGAAGTGGAGGCTAACCTCGAGCCCCTATCGCAGTCTACCAATGAATACAATGGCCAGTTTCGTAAGCAGGGATTTAGTATTAATTCAGTGCCAGACCATAACAGCGGTGATTTGCAGAAGACGGTGATGTGAAGGTTGTTTCAGGGGTTGGTTTGAATTAGGTGAGTTATACCTCTAGGCACCGAGGCCAGACTTTTCCCCTTCTGATCTGTCGCAACCGACCTCTGAGAAAGGGCTCATGTTTCCGCAAGGGGGCCACCGGGCCACTGGTGGGCCAAGGCGCACCAGGGCCATGATGGTGGGCCAGGGGGGCGGGGGTCCGGGGGAGCAGCGTTAGGGTATGGAAGGGAGGGGGAGGGGGGCAGTGTGTCCTGGGGGAGGGGGGGCGGGTCCTGGTGCTGAGAGACGTCCGCAACAAGGGGGTCAAGGGCTCAGTCTTTCTCCTAGTAGGTCAAATGTCTCACCACAACAATGAGGGAACGTTTGGTGTATTACAAACATTACACGCAAAATGGCTTTCGTAGGCTTGCTAAAACACAAGCTACAAAAGTTTGAACAAGATCGTCAACAGAAACAGTATAAAACAACGGGAGAGTCAAGAGGTCTGGCAGCACCTGACACAGCGGAGGGCGGGGGTGGGTGGGGGGGTGGGGGTGGTCAGAGGACGCCACAATCACGGTCAATACCCACGAAACAGATTTTGATTGGTGGAATAATAAAGGGATTTTCTGCAGGGATACGAATCGGTGACCACACAGCACCATAATTATCACAAGTATCGAAAAATAGCCAACGGTACAACTATCATAAACCATGAAAGAAGAAGTCAGGACTTTGAGTGAGCACGGTGTATGAAAATATCCTAATTTCATATCTCGGCTACTTACTATAGAATGTACCTATTACAGAGGTCTAATATAAATGCAAGTATGTACACTGACTGCAACAAATTAGCTTAGCGAGTGTCTGGAGGCAGAGCACCCTCTCTCACGGAACCCACTCTGCTCTCTTGATATTTTTGGTTCATTGTTAGAGAAGCACTTGCACGGCGACCCTACATGTACGGCTTCGGTACGACACACACCACAAGTACGACCTCGCACGCCACGCCACGCACGTACACAAACACACACGGGAGAGTCACCACTACAAAAGAAATGATTCACCTTACACTTACTAGAAAACTTTTTTATTATTTTTAATCACAAACGTTCCAGTGTCGGTCAGGGTGAAATTGACGAGAATGAGATGGTCGTGGCTGGGGGAGAGAATGGTTGGGTGGTCGTAGTAAAGGCTGGTCGTTTTCGTAATGTTGGTTGGGGTGGTAGTGATGGTGGTGGTAGTGGTGGTTGTGGTGGTGGTGGTGGTGGTGGTGGTATGGGTATGGTGGTGCTGGTTTTGGTAGTGGTGATGTTGGTGTGGAATTGGTGGTGTTGGTAAGGAAATGTGGTGGTAGTGGTGGTGGTTGTGTTGTTATGGTGGTGGTATGGGAGATGTGGTATGGTGGTGGTGGTAAAGATGATGGTGATGGCACAGTGGTAGTCATAATATTAATATGTTGGTGGAACTTTGATGGTTGTAGTGGTGATGGTGGTGTGGTGCCTATGATTGTAAGATGGTGATGATGGTGGTATGGTGGTTGCGGTGGTTGCAGCATGGTGGTGGTGATGGTATTGTGGTAGTGATGGCCTTGGTATAAGATGGTAGTAATTGCGGTGATATGATGCTGATGGTAGTGGTGGTGGTAGTAGCGACATTGATGGTAATGGTGCTGGCATCTTGCTATGGGTGGTGGTAGTATGGTGGTGGTGGTGGTGGTAGTGATGGTAGTATGGTAATGTTGGTGGCATGGTGGTGACATATTCTATTGATGGTGATTATATGGTGGTGATGGTGGTGATAGTGGCGTTGGTGGTATGGTGCTGGTGGTGGTGGTATGGTGGTATTAATGGTGATTGCATGGTGGCGGTGGAGGTGGTGGTGATGGCGATGTTAGTGATAATGGTGGTATTGGTGGTGGTGGTAGTTGTGATGCTAGTGGTAATGATGGAGATGCTAGTGGTGTCAGTGTCAGTGGCGTTGTCTTTATCAATAGTGGAGGTGGTGATGGTGGTGATAATGCTTGTGGTGGTGAAGTGGTGATAATGGCGGTGATGATGTGTTTAGCTGCTGGTAATATTGGTACTGTTAATAGAAGATTTTACAGAGTATTGATGTCTTTAAGGTATGGTGGTGATGGTAGTGATGAAGATAGTTATAATGGTAGGTGCAGTAATGGTAATGATGAAAATAATGGAAATGGTTATCTGGATGGTAATGAATGGTAGTGATGAGGACGTGGAAGGAACAGTAGGTCTCATGGAGGTAGTGGAGATGACGTGGAAATTATGGGGTAGATAGGGGAAATGGCTGAAATGAGAGCTGATGATTAAGTACAGAATGCCTATGTTGAAAACAAATGGAATGGTTATGCAGGTAAAACTGATGATAATAAGTGGTTTGCCTTGCTAGTGTGCAGTTTGGCTATGGTTGTGATGGTAGGAGTGATGTCAGTAGGTAGCTTGGTGATGGGAGTACTGATGGGAGCTGATGGTTTGGTTATGGCAGGAGTGATGGTAGTGAGTGCTTTGGTGATGGTAAATGTGGTGGTACTGAGTATATTGGTGATGGTAGTAAGTGGTTTAATAATAGTAGTGGTGATGATAGTAGGTTGTCTGATGGTGGCAGGAGTGATGGTAGTAGCCTGCTTTGTAATGATGGTGAAAGAATGGTGCCACTGGTATAGTAACAATGGTATTACGAAGACATTGGTGATGGATACAGAAATGGTAGAGATTGGCGATATTGATGAAAATGTTAATGTTGAACAGTGACGGAATAAACAATGGTGGTGCAAATATTAATGAAGATGACTAGTAAGGAGATAGCGATAGATATAAGTAAGGTACCCAAATATTTGATGAGGAAAATATAGCTAATGAACAGAACATAGTGAAAGGTGTGAGCAAACTTGTTAAGAATGAAATACTAATACTAGAGTGATGATACCGATGATGATAGTAAGGATGACAGTCGACCGTGGAAATGGTTTATGGGTCAGTGTATTTCTTAATGATGGAAGAATAATGAAGAAAGGAGAGTGGAAGTTGGGCTCTGTCTTGTGGCCAAAATGGGCAATGGAAGTAATGCTGGTGAGACTGGTGATGAGTGATTGATGATGATGATGATGATGATGATGATGATGATGATGACGATGATGATATTATTGCTGAAAAAATGTTGGTGGTGATGAAACTGTTGATGATGCTGGAGTGGCGATTTATGTGGTAGTAGTGGAGATATTGGTCTTGGTATTTAATGTTACAATGGCATGGACATACTACATATTGCAATAGTACTGAAATTTATTGTTATAGCCTTCGTGGTGAGTATTTTGTCTACAAGGTATTAATAGAGAGAGAAATATTGCTGTTTTTTCTGAGTTTGGACTGGGTGGAGGAAATAGTCTCAAAACAGATTACTATATGCTGATTTTACAAACTGGATGATGAATGTTAAGTGAGCATGATGTCTGTACAAATGCAGCATTACTGACTGTTTAATTACGTTCCAGGTGATAAAGATGTTTGCATGGTCCTAGTAAGTTTTGCAATAATAATGACAGAGTAAGGTGTGGATACTGAAAGGAGTTTATGTAAAAGCTTATATATATGACTGATGCTGAGAGTGACCAGGTAAGCGCTTTATGTCCCTGTGAGGTACTGATGAAAAGGACTAGCATTAATTCCTGACGTGAGGATTGGTGTACAGATACCTGGTAAAACTTCAAGGGTCAGAACTGAAACGCCTTGGAGGGTGAGCATTGAGGTGAGGGGCGATGATGTAGTGGGTTATGATAAGAATGGGTAATCAAGAAAACAGGGAGAATGAAAGGCTTTATGAGGATTTGCCTGGTGAGGACTGGGATGGATGTGATGATGGTGGCTGTTATAATGATGGATGTGATGAGGGGGCGCGTGATAAGGATGAGCCTGGTGATTATGGGTGTCGATGAGAAAGGGTGTGATGAGGGTGGGTGTGATGAGCGTCGATGCGATGAGTGGGTATGATGAGCGTGAGTGTGATGAGAGTGCGTGTGATGAGGGTGAGTGTGATGAGAGTGGGTGGGATGAGAGTGAGCTTGATGAGAGTGGGTATGGTGAGGGTGGGTGTGATGAGCGTGTGACGAGAGTGGGTGTGATGAACATGAATGTGATGAGGGTGGGTCTGATGAGCGTGAGAGTGACGAGAACAGTTGTAATGAGAGTGAGTGATAAGAGTGGTTATGATGAGAGTGGCTGTGATGAGAGTGAGTGTGATGAGAGCAGCTGTAACGAGAGTGAGTGATGAGAGTGGGTGTCATGAGGGTAGATGTGATGAGGGCAGGTATGATGAGGGTCAATGTGATGCAGGTGGGCGTAATAAGGGCAGCTGTGATGAGGATAAGTGTGATGAGAGAGATACCACAGTGAGATTTAAAAGAAGACTGATAATATATGGGTATGGTGAAGGTGAAGGTGATGAAAATGGGTGTGATGAGGGAGCTTGTGATGAAAATAAGGGTAAGGAAATGAGTGTGATGACGATGGTGATGACCGGTGTGGCGGAGAGAGAGAAAGAGAGAGAATGCTGAACGTTAACAACATAATGAATGGTACAGTTAGAATAGTCGTTAGGGTGGATGTTGTGAGGAGTGTAGTGGTGGTGAAGGTGGTTGTGATGACCATGGGCGTCATGAGAAGAGTGGATGCAATGTTGGGTTTGGTGGTGATGGTTGTGATGAGGACTGGTAACGTTAGGATGGATGTGATGATGGTGGGTGGTGTGGTGGTGGGAGTGGTAATGTGGGTGGTTGTGATGAAGATGGGAGTGATGAGAAGAGCTGATGCATTGTTAAGTTTGGTGAGGATGGGTGTGATGAGGATGTGTCATTAAGATGGGTGTCATGAGGGTGGGTGGTGTGATGGTTGGCGTGGTGGTGAGGGAGGCCGTGATGACGATGGGCGTGATGAAAGGAGCGGATGCAATGTTGAGTCTGGTGATGATGGATGTGGTGAGGATTAGTGTCATAAGGTTGGGTGTGATGGTGGGTGTGGTGGGTGTGATGGTGGGTGTGGTGGGTGTGATGGTGGGTGTGGTGGGTGTGATGGTGGGTGTGGTGGGTGTGATGGTGGGTGTGGCGGTGGTGGTGGTGGTGGTGGCTGTGATGACAATGGACTTAATGAGAAGAGTGGGAGTAATGTTAAGCCTGGCGACGATGAATGTGATGAAGATCGGTGTCTTAAGGATGGGTGTGATGAGGGTGGGTGGTGTGATGGTGGTGACGCATCATAGGTACTCGACAATGTCACACTTAATGGTGATATTGGGGCAGGAGGACATGGTGAAATCCCTGGCACCATGATAGCCTCTCTGTCTCTCGCTCAGCAGCTTTTGGAAGATGGGCAGTATGGAGGTGTCGTGGTCTAGGGCGTTGTCCGAGGCGTTCTTGCGCGCGGCGGCGATGGCAGCTGCCACCGTGGATGTGGTGGCGTGCCGGCCACGTCCACGTAGCGACTGCGTGCTGTACAGGGATCCTGTATCGTACGAGTTGTCATAAGAGGGCGTTCGTACGGGTCCCAAACGCGCACGTCCGCTTCTCAGCTGCTCCTGTTGCTGCCGGAACTGCTCCTGCTGCTGCGCCTGCTGCTGCCGCATCGTCAGGTTCTGCTGTCGTGGACTATCGCTATCGTCATCATCGAAGTTGTAGGGCTCGCTGATAGTGCGGTGCAGACCCGTTGGCTCTGTTAGAAGATAACAGTTTGTTATGCACTGCTGCTACTCTCTGTTGTAACTTTAATTCCTCCCGCACGAATATTATGCATATTATCCTACATTAAAATAACTTTCCGACATTCACATTGGTTAATCACGTACAACTTCATTCTAAAAATTTCATCAAGTTCTGGATAAACCATTCTGAGTAGGCTATTTTTAACCAAATTATTTAAGAGGGCGGAAAGCACCTTCCCGTCCTTTATACGGATCGAACATAGGCTACAGCAACCACTTCAGCACATTTGAAATTTCATCATCATCCTCTAAACCCTAATTGTCACCAACTCTAACTGCCACTTCAGAGAGAGGATGAGGTAAGGTCCAAAAGCAGTGGAAAGTATAGCACTTTCAAACAAAACACCAAGTGACATTAACGAGATATTCTTTCAAAACTTCTCCATGGCTTAGAAATCCGACTTCACCTCACAAGCAGAATTCTTTCGCATTCCTTATTTTGGATTTTCCTTCTTACATCTGCTGTGGGAGAGAGTCATTCCACTGAGCACCATGATACAAAAATGGGTTCCATCCCTTATCACGTCCAGCTTTGTGTTCATTTCATAAAGCCACTCTGACCTTTCTCCATTTCCTTAGCTTCTCTTCTACACCTACAGTAGCTTTCAACAGTCACCCACCATATCCTATCATGCTCGTAGCCTCACACACTTACCTCGAACTATCCCACGTATATCCTTTTCAGTACCCCATTTACATTTACTACTCTCTATGACCATGCTGCACTCTCTAGCACCCTTATACGATGAGATTTGAAATATTAGCTATTATATGTGAGCTCCCTGGAAAGTATATGAGTCAATTTGCTTCCCGTTATTTTAGTATTAATATTTTTGTGCCTACTAGGAATCAACGGCTAGCAGTTCGCCATTAGCTAGAAATAACTAGTTGCTGTAATTTCTCAAGGCGAGGTCGTAGTATCTGTCCAGGATCAACAGTATAATCCTTGTCACATGACCCAAATGCTGGTTGTTGTCTCCCGCCTTTCCTATCGAGCCACCCTTCATTATATACAGTCTGGCGCCATGAACCAAGCATTAATCGATATGAGGCCCTGAGTCCACTTTAGAGTTTCTCGACCTGGGGTTCGCCATAGTCCAGGTGGAAGATTCCTGTGTGCTGGGCGTTTAACCAGGCGCCAAAACTAGTAAAATAACAGTTACTGGAATCTGTTGGGGATGCTACTGATTTTGACTGGGTATATTACTGAAGAGTTCCCTGTCTTGTGTTCATGTATCACAAGTTATGAGATGATTTTACAACACGCATTAATTTCGAAGTATCTTTTGTAATTCACAACAGTGTACTTATCTACTGATCATTATATCTCATTAGAGAGAGAGAGAGAGAGAGAGAGTCATACCGTTCATGAAGGCTGGGTGTGGGCGTGATGATGTGCGGGCGTGTGGCAGCGTCTGCTGGCTGAGAGGGGCGTGGTTCCTCACCTGTAACACCACAACATCGCTTCATCACAACAGTGCATGTCATCATCATCACCATCATCATCATCATCACAAAAAGTTCACACAACTACTAAGCAATGCAGACACTACCGCATTTACCTTTCCCTTCAGGGAGTTTGTTGTAGAGAAAACTAGTACTATAGTATCTATTCTACGAGGCTAAGGTAAGAATAAAGAACTATACTAAGTACGTATAAGGCATAGCTCAATAAAAAGTTAAAATATTTTCTCCGTATTTAGATAGACATGTTCCTTTTGTTTCTGTTACATTACTTACCAAACAAATGGTATAAAATATCTTTCTGATTTGTAAAGAAAAATAATAAAAATATATACATATATGAAAATACAAGTTAATATGATCAGTATTTAAATAGATCACTGAAGATTTACTCATTCAACCCATTTAGCCCAATTACGTTTTCCTCACGTGTATAACATCGTCAACCATTAATCAGATTTTTAAAAAGACGTCCATGGGCCAAAAGGGTTAATGATGATGGCTCTAATCAAAGGCTATTAAAATGTGATGAAAATGTTAACTGCAGAACCGTCGACTCAGACACCAAGCATATTTATAATGGCATAGCGTGACACTACAAAAAATCATGAATTTCATTTTTTAGCTATCAACATCCAGTTTACCAGTCGTGTCTACAGTTTCTATAATGTATCTATACTTTAAGTGAACCTTTGATAATATTGTCATCTTTGCAACTCTTTGGGTTCAGGTTAAGCTAAAGCAGGTTAGTCATTTTTTTAGTCAAGGCAACGACCTATACTGATTTGATACCCTGTTTATCCCAGCCCCGTCTGGTCCCATACTGAACTTAGCCTTACTACGGTGTTACTGGAAAGTTAAGTTATGCAGAGGAGAAACATTTGCATCAAACCTTGGTGTGATATCCTTTGTGACAAACAGGTTCTTGATTTTCAGGCCAGCGTACAGTCAATCACATAGAAATGGTAACCCAAAGTTTGATGGCAATAACGCACCTCATGCACTGCCACACCTCACACTTTCACTCTTCGCACTGCTACACCAACTACTGAACTATGCTTAGCCACACCGCACACACTGCCACTCCACAGTCCCCATGATTACTACACTCCTCACAGTGTTGCATTCCACTAAACACCACATCCTAACATCCTACCACCCACCACATACTAATACATTACACGATGCTATACCCCCCATTTCCCATATCAAAGAGTTTATATTGCCACCTGCAGATTGGCTTGTTGTTCTGGCACTATTGATCATAAGTGCTTTACGAGAAAACACATACAGTGATTGTTAATGATGTAACATCCTTAACTCTTCATTAGTCAGGTGGGGTGTTTTGGCACCCCAATTTTTTTTAAAAGCTCATATTTCCTAGCCGGTAATTCGAATATTTCTCTCCGTTCCAGTTCTCTCCTGATTCAGTGAGGGGAGGGAGCATGAGGATTGGTTAGTCCTGCCTCTGCTGTAGTGAGAGAGAGGGGCACTTCCCCCCCCCCCCCCGAGGTGTCCAGTCACCCCATCAAACTAACCATTTAGATCATATTGTGATATAGATTGGTTTTTTATCTTATTTTTGCATATTGTTTACCATTAAACTGATTTTAAAAATCACAAAATGTATTTTCCTGTGCATGTTTACCTGACAAATGAGATATGAGTCCATTTGTTATTTTTTTACTGGTATTATTATTTACTGTATTTTATTAATATAAATTAATAAACACCACCTACAAGGCATTCAATCATTTCATTGGTAATTGCAAAGATATGCTGAAGCGGCAGTATGAATATATTTTACATGTTAGTAACACCCCACAGGGCTAACCACGTTTGAATACCCCACAGGACTAAAGAAGGGTTAATACATAATTGTTTATGAGATCAGTATGAAGTTAAAACATGGTCAGAGGAAAACTGATGATGTATACAGTCCAGCTCGACGACCATCTGCTCGAGTGGAATATTCAGCAGGCCTCGCCATTTACCACCAACATTCACACACAAGCCTAAACACTATTACCATGCTTTTATATTGTTTTGAAACTAAACGCCACAAATATTAAATGTTGATAATATATACAAAGAGAGAGAAAGAAAGAGAGACAGACAGACAGACAGAGACAGACAGACAGACAGACAGAGACAGAGACAGAGACAGACAGACAGAAAGACAGAGAGAGAGGGAGGCTTAAAATTTACACCCTAAGCAAAATTCATCACAACTATCGCTCCATCCACATGCTCGTATCATACAACACTTCCATAAAATCAGGCATCTGACATACTCACAGTAGCTTTATACCCAATGCATTTTTAAAGCACTTCACGTTCCGTTGCCATCACACTGCCCAGCCCACAAAACCACAAGCACGTTGAGATCCCTTCTAGAGTGTTCTCAGTGCCTTTGTGCATTACGGTAGCTGCGAGTTGTGTTCTTGTAAGGTGTGGAAAGTCGCGGATCCAACTCGGGCCTAACCCTCAAAAGCCCAGAGTTGCTGCACGTGTGGTTTTGTGGGGACGATACTGAACACAGCGTACCAGCCTTGACTTATTGGCTATAAGGTGGTGCATATCCAAGAAAAGGGAGATCCTGTTTTGTGTTAGATGTATATTATCATTTGCAAAACTATACATGGCCCGAAAGTAAATCCAAAATACTATACTAGAGGAGCCTTGTCCAGAGCCATCAAAATAGCTCAAATTTTTTCCAAAATAATCCGTCCAGATGTTAATGCATTCCAAGAAACTAGTGTCAGTATGGAAAACCTTCTGGGAAAAGAGTATTGCCATATCAAAAGGTGAAGGGAGAAGTATCCCCCCGGCAGTTGAACCCGCCACTGGAGGTGCCAACGTAACTGTGAGATGCGGAGGTTTGGTGTTGCAGTGTGAGGTGTGACAGTATGGGGAGTTTGTGAGGTGTGGCAGTGTGAGGTATGGTAGTAGGAGCTGTGATAGTGTGAGATGTGCTACTGTGGGGAAGTAGTGAGGTGTGGCAGTATAAGATGCGGCAGAGTGAGGTTTGGCAGTGTGAGATGCGGCAGTGTAAGGAGTGGCAGTGTGAGGTGTGGCAGTATGAGGTGTGGCAGTGTTAGATGTGGCAGTGTGAGGTGTGACAGTGTGAAATGTCACAGTGTGAGGTGTGGCGGTTGAGATGTGGCAGTGTAAGGAGTGGCAGTGTGAGGTGTGGCAGTGCATGGAGTGGCAGTGTGAGGTATTGCAGCGTGAGGTGTGGCAGTGTGGCATGTGGCAGAGTGAGGTATTGTAGAGCGACGTGTGGCAGTGTGAGGTATTGCAGTGTGAAGTAGCCTATTTGCCGTGTGAAGTGAAGCAGTGTGGGCTGTTCATGAGGTGCGGCATTGTGAGTTACTCGTATGTGATGTGACACTGCGAGAGGTTCGTGAAGTGCTCTGGCATTTTACTAAAAAGTGTGTCTGTATATCATATGTGTGTTTTTTGCACGAAGCGCGGATTGTTCGGATAAAATAAGCGACTGATTTTTTTTTTTTTTTCGCTTATTGTACCTCTTCTGTTAGCCATTCGTTAATCCGCTACACCCTATTCATCATGGAAAGGTGGAAATGTGATTTTTAAAGTGGGTCATTGTTGGTTGGCGTTTTAGGTATGTCTACTTTGTGCTAAGAAACGGGAGTTCAAAGTTGCCAGTATTGTTATTTGCTAACCGAGAATTTAAAGGTCTCGGTATTATTTGCTTATCAGGAATCCAGAGTTTTCAGTGTCCTCATTTGTCTGTGGGGAATTAAAAGCTCTCGGTATTGTTATTTGCTTATCGGGAACCCAAAGCTCTCAGTAGTATTATCAGTTTATCCTTGAAATTTACGTACTGTGCGAGGTATTTCAAATTAACCAGTGCTCCTTAGCTTGAACTCGGTTGTACACGGAAGCTTCTAAAAATATCCATAAAGACGAATATAGTCGGATGTGCTGTATAAAAGTGTTCATTTAAATGTGCATGAAAGGATTCGGTGGAATTCTTTGTACGCTTTTCATTGTTGGGAATTTCAGCCGTAAAGCCTGGTATATTTTTGTACCGTTGTCAAGTCAGGCTCCAAATATATCGGAACAATGGCAGTGGCGTCCCTGTTCAGAGTCTATCTCTACATTTATTTTTTTTATTCGTTTATCTATTTATTTATTTATTTACTCTATTTTTTTCTTTTTTTGCTGCATACCCCATTAAAGTCTTCCTTCCACACACTCCTCACGATACATCAGCATCTATATCTCTCTCTCTCTCTCTCTCTCTCTCTCTCTCTCTCTCTCTCTCTCTCTCTCTCTCTCTCTCTCTCTCTCTCTCTCTCTCTCTCTCTCTATTTATTTATATATATATCAGTAATAGTGGGGTTCCAGTGGCGTACCTGGGGGACGGGGGGAGCTGTTTGAAACTGCCCCCCGGGCCCCCAATTGAGGGGGGCCCAAAAAAGCCTTAAAATTTTATAAGCTTTTTTATTAATATTTTAAGAATATATATATTTATCATCCCGATAATCCTTGCTGAGATATTAGATAAGTTTTGAGAATTAGGGGGCCTAGGTTCTTTGCGGGGGCCCCCCTCCTGGGGGGGGCCCCCCCGCAAGGAACCTAGTCCCCCGGGCCCCCAAATCAATAGGTACGCCCCTGTGAGGTTCATTGTGTAAAATTAAATATAGCATGTACAAATGTCTACGGTAGTTTAAGAACTGTTTAGCTCTTCTGAAAGTATATTCTCATACTCTTTTCTAACATGGCCTCATTTAAAATTCGCACTCTCTAAGTACGCTCGAGATGCTTATTAAACCATGAGCGTGTGGCGTTCAAAAAAGAAGACGGAACCAGGCATTTTCAAAAGTTAATAAAGAGGGGAACCCCGGGATAGGGACCTGTGAGCTTCACCGTCAGGAGCCGACAGGCGGAGGGTGGTACGGCAAATACCCTCCCAGCAAAATCTCTTATACTGAGACCTTGTTCACTAATTGGTCAAGTGTGGTGGTGTGCAGTGTTTTTGAGGTGTGGTAGTGTGTGGTGATCGTGAGATGTGTTAGTCTGAAGTTTTTAAGGGGAGTGGTAGTACAAATAGTGGCAGTGTGTGGTGTTCATGTAGAGCAGCAGTGTGGTAAGTACCTGTGTCTCCTACTGAACTGTGACTTCCAAACGCCCCGTAGACATCTCAAAAGCTGACCACAGTCCGCCTCGTATTCCAACAACTTCTTTCCCGACGATCCTGCCAAGCTATTACCACACTTACTGCCCTCAAGATATGTTTGACATATATCCAGTGCATCTGCCACATATGAAACACTTGCCAAGCTTTAATTACGCCAGCTATATACCAGTATACCTTTTTTTTTTTTTTATGTGTCCGACTCTGGGCATAGGCTTCACAGCCTGTTCCCAAGGCCCAGTAGTCCTCCTACATACCATGCACCTCTACATGTCACCACTTCGGCGCTAACACCCACCGTCCATATTGAATACATGCTGGGGCTCTCATATGGGACTGGTGTATTGGTATTAGCGGGGGTATTTTCATGACATGTCGGCGGGTCTCCTGGTAGATCAGTAAAGCCTGCTTTTATGAAACTGAAATCCTTAAACTGTTCCCTGCCCCAGAGGGGATTTGAACCTGGTTCCGGTAGGACTGCAGGCCATCTCTCTACCAACCGAGCCACCGCCTACCCCAGTGTTGGCGATATACACCTTATATCTGATGATTATAAAAGTATCTTGTTGACTATAATACATGTACCAAATAAATATTCTATACATCCAAACCACATGCTCTATTCTAGTCCACATGCTTCACATTTAGCATATGTAAATTATCTCATGCAAAAGCTTCACACCAAATGTCCACATATATATACCACCCAGCACACCTGTTACATATTAAACACACACACACATATCAAACATAAACACTCAAGGTGCACGTCATTCACAGTCACAAAGCCTTCAATATGGTAAACATAAAACACACAAACACACATCTGGTACAAGTAACAGTAGAATTATCGTTACCCACAGGTTTGGTGGAACTGGCCTATATCGTGTGTGTGTGTGTGTGTGTGTGTGTGTGTGTGTGTGTGTGTGTGTGTGTGTGTGTGTGTGTGTGTGTGTGTGTGTGTGTGTGTGTGTGTGTGTGTTTAGAGAAGGCTAATTAACAATATGTGAATTTATCTTAACGAGTGACACAAAAAAATAATACTGCTGTTGAAATAATACATGCTGAGTAGTAAGACGGGACACTGTTATACTTCAGAATGTCAAGCACAGCTACAGTAATAATACTACCTTGTCAATAATAGACTTCAAACAAGTGTACAAAGTAAGAAACTGATACTTATTCAACAAAACTGGAATGATAGCAGACCTTATCTTTCTGTACAGTAAGCTGGTTTAGAAAATGTCTCTTATGATCATTAGGTTTTACAGATCATGCCTCCTCCATTTTTTGTGGAGCTCGCTCATAGAAATAAATTATATACTTATTTTTATTCTTCTCGCAATTCAGGCAACTTAATTCATATTCACTTAATTTTCGTGCTACAAGATGATCGATATTTGAATCCAGTATTATCGTTCACGTCTGTGAGTGTATATGGATCTGATTTCTTTGATGAAATATTAGGACCTTAAACAAGATATTTCAACGTATCTGGTGACAATTTGCTTTATTCTTCTGTACGTTAATATATATATATATATATATATATATATATATATATATATATATATATATATATATATATCACCGAGTAAATATGTAAAAAAAAATTGCTTTAAAATAACTGGAGGGTATGTAAGCACATTACCGCATATATATATATATATATATATATATATATATATATATATATATATATATATATATATATATATATATATATATATATATATGCTGAGATGCCGCGACTACTCAAAATCAAGGTACATGCCAAAACACTTTTCGACTGACTTAATTCGTTGGTGATATATTTTATTAAAACTTGTAGTAGTCTTTTCTTTTAATCTTATTAATTATTTAACCTAGTGATGGGGGTTGGGAACATCCTCCTGTGAGTATAACATCCTTTTTTTTTTTTTTTTTTACTGCCACCCGATGATTTACTTCGGCTTTTGTGAGACCTCTCGTTGTGAAGGGATGAACATGAAGTAAAAAAAAAATGAAGTTGCTTGACATTTGCTAAAGTAAAGAACATGGCTGAAACTTCTGTCAGATTCAGCAGATTCACCTGGCGTCGCGGGGTGTCTATGACCAGACGTTTTCTTCTAGGTCACCTGTATATGAGGTACGAGAACCTATAAATCATCAGAAAACAATCTGTATTAGCAGGGAGGAACGACTGACTGTATGTGTGTAAATTGTATGAGTGTGGAGGAACTACCGACCGCAAATGTACTCATCGTTGACCAACTGTTTGCTGGAACACCACGATACAGGTTGTGCATCAGTGTAGAGGTACTATTGACCGCGAGTGTATTCAGTACTGACCGTCTCCTTGCTGGAACACCGTGACACAGGCGCGTCACTGCGGGCAGAGGTGACGCTGTAGATGCTGCCGGAGACGGAGCCACGGCTGCTCATGGTGCCCAGGCTCTCCTGGCTGGCCACCCGACCCCGCCCACACACCTGATGGGTCCCACCCAAATACACTCAAAACTCACTTTTGCATCTAGGCTCAGACTTAAGCCTTCAAATGCATCAGAAAGAGAGTGAATGCGTTGAGTAATGCACTGGAAATGGATGACATTCAAAGGGAAAAGCATAAAGTTTATGGTGAAATGTCATCCAAAGGGAAACACATATAATTTATGATAAAATGTTTTAATGTGGGAAATAGAGTGGCTGATATTTTGGAAATGGTGAGCCGTAGAAGCGATCGCTACTGAGATTTTAAAAAGGTAACAGCACCTCCTGTATTAACCTTTGTGAGTTGTAGCTTACATTGTGTGCAGTCTTTAATTACACGGAAAGTAATTGCGATATCAAATATAGATCTGACTTAAGGAATTTTTAGAACGATTCTTTTTATTTTCTAAACCATTGCAGGATGCGTTCTAATACAAAAACCAGATAGTTTCCTAGTACCTATAACATTGTGGAGGAGCCCAGGCCAAGGCTACCATATCCCAGTCACTTAGGCGACTGAGAGTGAAGTGAGGCTAATATGCTGTTATCTATTACCCGGTTGCACATCCTATGAAGAATTTGTGCCTTTACTCATTAACGTTCTCTTACTACGACACACCACTCTGTCTTACGTATTTCTCTACTTTATCTCCCCATCTTATTGTCAGTCTTCTTTTTCCAGTCTGCCTGTATACATATCATCACACCATCCTTTTTCACCGTAATCACAGATACAGAGTTACAGTACATGCAGCCTTTAGTAAAATGGTATATGTATACGCTGATGGGTAGGATAAATCAAGATCAATGATTCCATGCCATTCCTTGGATTTGCTTCAGACAAGAAACTCCTGCCGGCTTGAGCATTGTCTGTGGGTTGCTGTGCGTGATTTATACTTGGTTTCTGAGGAATATTAAGGGAGTATTGAATGTGTGCAATATTGGTTGTATAGCCATATATGGATAGGAACATGTAGTAGCAGGTAAACATAAAGACCTACAAGTAGACATAATGATTTACACAGTATATGTCACAGTTACTTGTGTCAACAGGTAGGCTAGACATGTAAATGGGAACACAGATATAGCCACTGAAAGAAAAAATGAAAGTAGAGGGAAAAAGACATACCTGATGCTCAAGGCTGTCGGGACTGTCTGTCCTCCTGGGAACGCCATAACCATAACTATCCTGCCCAGGGGAATGTCGCCCGAGGTGTGGTGGAGGTGTGGGTGTGGCGACAGGGGTAGGATCGTCTAGCATGACTGTGGGGGAGCGGGCACGCACGTGTTCTAAGCTGTCCTGGCTTGGTGACCGGCGAGACACGACCTCACCAAAGCTGTCTCTTCGAAGGTGTGCCCTGGAGATAGTGCGGGTGGTGTCACGCTCCTCCACCGGCACCCACCTTGTCCGCCCATCCCCACCAACAATCATCTCATGGCCCTCCAGGTTACTGTCTGGGGCCTGGTCCATCATGAGTTCGTGAGGCAGCGACACCTCACAGCATGAGCAGGCCAGGTCATCGCAGGACCTGTTGCGGCTGTGAACTGGTCCTCTGCCCGGGGGTCTAGGTGGTTCACTGCCCCGTCTTGATGCTGGGGCCTGGGTGGGCAGGAGTTCCGCCTGCAGCTGGTCCGGCATTTGTCTTGGTGGCATAGAGTCTCTCTGTGCCATCTGGGCCGCCCGGTACCCAGTGGGACCGTCCCCTGATATGTTGTAGCCAGCTGCCAGGTTGGCCAAGGCATTACTGTTTTTCTCACTCATTGCCTGGTAGTTGGCCGTGTTGTTTATTATTTTGATATCAGTGTTTTTCTTTCCCACCATTGAAGGCATTTTCTCCCCGCTGTCTTGGTTGTTGAGGGGAGTGTACATGTTACGAGGCACTTGGCTGTACTTGGCTGTGGGGTTCTGCCTTAGGCTGGTGCGACGGTACGGGCAGGTGTCCCCGTGAACCCCTGGTGGACGCACCCCGCCCACCACCCCACCACACTCTGGGGGTATAGGCGCACCCCCGTACTCTGGCATTGTCGGGGGTGGAGGGGCATTCTCCAGGGGTGGGCCCATATCCACCTCCCCCCTGCTGTATCGCCGAGACCCTTGCAGGCTGGTCCGGCTCGACCTCCGCTGTGACAGGATGGCCCTCTCCTTCTGCATCATGGCGCTCCCATAGTCGTGCACATACACTCCACCATACCCACTGAAGGGAGTGCTGTCACGATCCATCACTGGGTCCTGTAAAGCAACCAGTGAACACCACTGTGGGGTGATGTATTACCCACTCAATATACAATGCTGTTATACTATGACTTCCACTAGCTGATTAAATAATATAATACTTACCCTTATGCTGTAATTAGTGTAATTATACTGCATTTTCTGCATTTGGTTATCTCAGCCTTGAGGACAGTGATTAGTTGATGCAGTTTCCTGACATGCAGTCAGTCTATTAAGCTTTAGCCCCTTATCCTTGCTCTTATTTAACTCTGACTGTTGTAGCCTTAAACTTTAAAATGCAATGGATAAGGCACCTTAGACTAGGTTAGTAGGCTGGAATAGCAGCTCAGTGTTACATGTTGTTATTATTATTATTATTATTATTATTATTATTATTACTATTATTATTTTCCATCCACCCATCATCTAATCCTACGTTGCCCCATGAGGAGCGTTGGAGGCCGGGGCTAGGAAAGTTGGTCCTGGCATTTAAGATGAGAGTGACCAGCCTCACTCATCCCTAAGTGGCATTACGTGAGCAATAAACACCAACCATCCCTTGGATATAAATCTTCACCGGCTCAATCCGATTGGAGCACCTTTATTACCCACTAAACCACCAGGAGCCAAAATTTGGTTATATGGTTACCACCCAGCGTGGGAAATGGTTTCCTGGTGTACAGGAAGTCATTTGGCTTGTCACTCAGTGTAGAGTCACCCATAGGCAGAAGGAAGAGGAAAGAATGAAGGAAAGAAAGACACAAGAGGGAGTGTAAAGTCACCCACAGGCAGAAGAAAGTGGAAAGAATGAAGGAAAGAAAGACAGAAGAGGATGGATGGAAAGAAGGATGGAGGAGAGGAAAGGGCAGACACCCGAGAGCAGCACTACATCAAGTGAGTGGATGGTGAGCGCCCCCACCTACCACATTTTATTATTATTATTATTATTATTATTATTATAATTATTATTATTATTTTCTCCCTACGTGTCAAGTGGGGTTGGTGGAGGATTAGTGCCCCTCCCTGTAAAACAATTAACTCTAAGCCCTTGGCCACCCCGTTTGGGATACATGGCGTCTGGGAATGAATGAATGAAATGAATTATTATTATTATTATTACTATTACCTCCCTTTCTTTGGGGGAAGCAACCAATGTATATAGATAGATAGATTATTGTTATTATTATCATTTCTATTATTATTATTATTATTATTATTATTATTATTATTATTATTATTATCATCATTACTATTACTATTATTATTATTATTTTTATTATTATTATTATTATTATTATTATTATTATTACTATTACTATTATTATTTTTCCATTTCGTCATTCGTATAAAACCACTCAGGTATTACTTTGGTTGGAGGGGGGGGGGGTCGAATATTAAAATCGAACAATGATGACATTACTAGACACACCTTTATTATATCACACTGAAACTCCTCCCCCTCCCCCCAAAAAAATTTATTTTATATCAAAACAAAACTGACTATTTATCAGCCCATTTTCATTTTATATTTAAAGTACACACCTGTATGTAAGAGAACTACATTTATTAGAAACTGTTGCTTTGGCATCTTTTTAGTTATTTAGTTATTTATTCATTTTTTTTTTTGAGGGGACAAAGATGTAAAAATATGCTTAAAATCGTTTTTTTGCAAACAAAGAGGAATTAAAATCATTGTAACTTGTTAGCTTCACATAAACGTATCCGATAAAGCCAGAATTCCGGGGGCTTAGATGATGAGTGAATGGAAGCGTGGCCCATTGGACCGGGCAAACTTGGGTTGTCTGGACGTTGCTACTCCTCACCCTGTCTTAGGGTGGAAAAGGAGGTCCGGATGATGATGATGATGATGATAATGTAGCTTGTTACAGAATGCTCTGCTGCTACTCGTACGTCACACACTGTCAGAGTCACTTCACTCAGTGCATATGCCAGCCATAAGCGTCGTTGTTTGCTTGGCGGTAGTCTTGTTTTAATATTACTTTCCATGATACAAGATTTTTAATAAGAATTAGGTTATGACAATGACTGTCTGCACGGAAATTGTTAGTTACCTGGTAACGCAATAGTTACCTAATATGCGTAGTTGTCTGACAGGGTATGTATTGATTCCCAGGTATATATCATTTACCTGGTAAGTCAAACTGCCTTAACCCCACTGACACCAATGGCTTCCTAACATGCATTACCTGTCTGTGTATTCACGCATTTGACGTGTTAATATTGCCTTGTAAAGTATTTCGAAAAACAGATGACATGTATAAGTAAACTGGAAGATATTACAAAACTGTATTCAAGTAAACTGCACAAGAAATTTCGCTGGGACGTGTTTTTGAACTTCCTGAAACCAGATGAAAACGAACCTCAGTATGATGAGGTCAGCAATTTACCTGGTATGGGCTGGGGTGCATGGGTTGTGGTGGTGGTGGGGTGGGCATCACAGACTGTGGTGGTGGCATGGCCGGCTGGTGCGGCTGCGGTGGGAGGGCTGTGGAGGTGGCAGGGGCGGGACCCGGGAGGGGAGAGGGGCCGCTGGGTGCTGCCATGTGCAGCATTGGGATGGCCTCCACTGTGGTTGGACATCCGCCCTCCGCCCTCATCGACATGCTCTTGCTTGGGTCTCGCGGGGTTTGGACAGGTGAGGCGAACGTCACCCCACGCCTGAGGTCACAATGGGGCTGGTTAACCCTTGCGCTGCTATTAGAAATGATTAAGCCTAGCATATCCTGAGTTTACTTAGCTGAGGGAAGACCTATACCGTAGCATTTGAAGGATTAAGTATATCATTGCAATTACGTTGCTATTGCCGACTTTACTAATCTCTTCAATCTACCACACGAGGTTTTGCCCAGCTGGGTGGAGGCCTATAGCAGTCAGAGGGTAAAAAGGAAACTAATAATTCCCTTCGCTGCTGTAGTCATATGGGAATCTTCTTAAAGTTAATGCCGGACGATTTTCCTCAATTAAGAAAAAGACTACAGCCATCAGAGGGTGAGCCAGGACTGGGTTTGAGGAGGGTAATGTAAGAGACGAGGGTTGAGGCTCTGCATAGGATACTAGATATTAGCTCACCACACTAGTAATGTCTTATGGAATATGGGATAAAACAGTTTATAACAACACTTGACAGAAGACACCAGCACGATACTGCGCCTTCAGCACCGTGAAAGACACAACGAGGCAACTTTATTACCATGTACCTAATGCTATTTTATCAGTTATACTAGCACTGAAACAGATATCAGTTAATCGTCAAAGTATTTTGTCTGCTATCTCAGAGACTGAAGAAATTTTTTTCATTGTAACGCCCTTTTTCTGCCGCGTAATTTATGCTATGGACTTACGGACACAAGCCTGAGGTAATGCCGTAACGACTGCTGTACTGGCCCTTGTACTAATATAGAATTAAAAGGGAAAGTAACATTGGAAAGCAAAAAGAAAAGATATATCCAGACACATAACTATAATACTTCTTCAGTGCTCAAGATAAAACTTTACAAATAACTGATGTTGAAAAGTGGCCTTCCATTTCAAAAGTATGATTCCGTAGAACAAATCACATATGAAATATACAAGTACTCTCCTTGTGTCAACTCATAATGTCAGATAATTCAATTACGATTACCCCAATGGGCCTCAGACCACACAAAATTTAAAGGGAACCTCATGCTGTATGATACTTCCAACATCGAATCCAATAAACAAGGAAGATTAGTTGTAAGATTTTATTTCCCCTCCCTTATTTTTCCATGTCCTCAGTAACTGGAACACTAGTATAAACATCCAGGTTTAACGCTGTATAAAACTGATGAACTGGGCAAACTACTGGTCTGCATTTCTTACAAAATGAACCTGTTAGCAACCATCTGACTGGATTGCAATGCACTGAAGATCAAGTCAAAATAATAAATCATAAGAGGACAGGTTCAGAGTTTAGCTATTCAAGAAAACCGAATCACAAACTTATGTCAGTAACCATGCTATTTAATGGCAATAATAAAGCAGGATATATTCATGAAAACAATCTGAAACTCTTTAATTTCATGGTTCAAAACTACAACTGGACAGAAGTTGAGCTTATAAACCAAAAATATTTACATGCCTCAAGCCATATTCTTGATGCATTGGCCGAAGCGAGGGTAGAAAGAAAAGGATGTGCTGGTGGGATGCAAGATGGCATTCAGGGGCAGAGGCGCGGGTTTGTGCTAGGGACATTGAGCAGATTGGTAATGGAGGAAGAGCAGGGTTGTCTTGGGGTGGTAGTGGGGTGCAGGGGAAGAAACATGTGAGACTGTGCAAGGTGCGGTATATGTTATTCGTTTCGGCTATGTTATTATGCTCTGGAAGACTTAAGGAAATGCTTAACGAAGGTGAGATGTTTTATAACGTATAATGCATTTCTGTGGTGAGAGAGATGCTGTATCAAAGTGCAAAATGGGACATGCTAAAGAATGGAGGTGTGTATGGGGTAGGGTGAAAGTCTGTGCAAGGGGTCAGAAGTGCGGCACTGTCTACTGTAAGGGTCTTGTTCCTTTTCAGTGAGCAAATTATTGTGCTGTACTGAGGTAACGTGATGCTTGGTAGGGATCAAATGGAGCGTTGTAATGGGGGGTAGGTGGTGGGAAAGGAGTGCTCTGTAATACTACGGTTGTAAATGTGTGTTAAGTGTACCCAACATGGCAAGTGAAGAGTTTATCATAAAGACTTGCAGTGATATCTGATGTATTTGTCATCTGAAAGCTAAAGAAGAGCCACACTTGCTTTTTAAACTATTTGGAATAAACATTTCTGTTGTTACTTTCATGATTTCTAACTGCACTGGAATAAACTATTTTCTGCAACAGTGCGTGTTGTTATCATACAACGGTTGTAAAAATAAGCGATTTCTAAGACACTGTTTTGGAGGGGGATGTACAATACCGTGGTGGAGGTTAAAGGTGAGGATTGGGTGTTGTGTGGCAGGGCGAGAGTTGGTAAGGATGTATACTGAAAAGGGAATGTGTGTGATAAGGGTAGTGGGAGGTGCTGTATAATAACAGAATATGTTCTACTTATCTACCATGCAGGTGAGGTGAGTAAGGAGTGGTGGTTAGTGTGGTGGTGTGTGGGGTAATATGAACACTGTAGTCATCTGGAAAACTGTGTTCATGTCAGGAGAATGGTACAAACGGTAATACATACATAAAGTTATGATTAAAAATATGGCTATGCGGTATGTGTTTGAATCTGGGACAAGTATTGGAAACAGTCTGTGTAACATAACTGATGAGTTCAGATTTGTATGATGTAATGCTTTTGAATCAGACTTATCATGCTGGTCTGTGTGGCAGTGAATGATATGGAAATATGAATATGATCATGAGCAGTTGTTGATTTTTATTTCTCACTAATTCTCACAGATGGTATTTTGACAAATAATTAATTTTACGTTCACATCAAGCTCATCTGTGACATATCTAATCGACAGACTTCGATGCATCAGTCGCTTTCAATATGTAAAATGTGTTTAACGTTTTTTAATGAACACGGTTTATAGAGTGGAAACAAAACCTTATTGTCCTGATGTGAACAGATGTCCGCACTGAATATACGCCACAAACATAATCAATGTCTTTTGTTGCCATGAAAAAGCTTGTATGATGAGCGATGCCTTGGGATAATGTGGCGATTTTGTCACCAACTATTAAATATTAACGAATGTACACTCACGTTTTTTTTTTTTTTTTCCCAAATATCTATGATTACTATTTTGAGCTGGGTAGGAGCACCACAACTACCCAATCATAAAGGCGTAGCAACCAGCAACAGTCGGTAGCAGTGAAGCTTTATATTTTAGCTCAGAAATTTGCAACTGAAAATCAGACATATCATTAAAGATCATTGAACAAGAATGTGGAAGTCGATGTGATTATTAATTTATCATAACATAAAAAAAAAAAAAAGACTCCTTCCAAATAAAGGAGCTTCCTATGTTTCTCAGCTCCTGGTCAAAGGAACTCTGTCCTCGTGTTCTACGAGCAAATGTGAATGCAAAGTGGCAGTGCGCTGGTTTTAACTATGCCTCTATGAGCTTGCTTGCATGATCAATGCTGGAGCATGTTTTTGATGTAAGGCGATGATGCTGTGCTTGGGCAGTGATCGTGTGGACTGCAGCACTGACTGAGTGCACAGTCGCTGCCCAGGTACTACACTGTTGCAGTGCTGCGAAACATACTCCGACACTGATCTTGTAAACGAGCCATAACGACTGAGTGGCTGAGTGTGACGTCTGCATGTCACGATTCCACTACTAGGGCACATCTTCCTCGCCGCATTCCATGATACTAATGGCTCTCATATAATACAATATGCTGTTAACAGCTAAAGTGATAATAATTTGACATGCCTATGGGCTTCTACAAGAGCACTAAAATCAATTTAAAAAAAAAAAAAAATCTTTACAACCACTCTTCAACAATATTTCGTTAGAGATGCAAGTCAGTTCGTTCGCACCTCCCACTTGTCATGAGCAGACAGCTTCGTTATACATACTCTCTTTTTTTTTTTTTTAATTCATGAAACGACTACTTTAGCTTTAAAGCACGGTTCCACTATTCATGTCTGGATCACCTAACAGTTACCAAATGAATCTGTCATTTGTGTATCTGGGAAACCTTACGCAGTTTTGTGTACGAACATCAGAAACTTTTCCATTGTAAGATCATGAATTTTCCATTGTCTTTTTTTTTTTTTTTTGACTATTTTTACCCACCATTTTAAAATAGTTGGTCAGATCATACATTCAAGCTGCAAAAGTAGTGGTAATGGGATGTTTTGATGAGTGACTTGTTATGGAATGATATGATGAACTTTAATGTGTACAGTGTTGAATGTACAGCTCCTCTGAGTCTGCATATACATGTTATACTTTGTGGTAAAATAAATATACTATGAGCAAATGAAGAAGCGATGGTGTTTAGTCAGTAACTTACAGCGGTCCTGGTTGGCTAGAGAAAGACAGAGAAATTGGAAGTAGCGAAAGGGAAAAGAAAAACTGAGCAGGTGCAGGGGACTGCCTTATAGCCAAGGGATGAGATCAAAGTAATGAAAGATCTTAAAAGCCAAATCAGAGATCAGAAATTCGCTGTAGAGTATTGTAAGGTTACCAGTAAAAGTTATGAAGACAGGAAGATCATTGAACATACAATAAAACACCAGCAAGACCATATAAAATAATGAACATAAAATCAGTTCAACAAAGATTTGGGTCAAGAAGTTTGACCTGAAAAATGGACAATATTTTCTACAAAGCATCACGACAGACTTCTCAGTTTTAACTATGCCTACTTATTCAGCATACATACTTCATACAGAGTACAAAAGAACACCACTTAAGAAGCAAATATGCACACTTTCACAAGTACAGTAATCATGGATATTATTGGAGTCGGCGCCAAGTGAGCCATTGTGATGCTCAGTGAGTTACTATAAATAGATGGACTATTCTGGTGGTAAGGAATACACAGAAAAGTTTACGTCATGCATTCCATAATGATTTGAACATTGTAGGGTGGATAATATTAAATCTGAAACGTCAGAAGGCAAAATAACTTAAGTACCAGAACAAAGAGTGTGAACGTGTACTGTATACTAATCCCCAGTTTCTGATTATCATTATTCAGAAACTGTTATTCTCAATAACTGTGCCTCTGTGCTGACACCCCGCCTAAGTAAGCTCACTTTTTCAGCTTGTATCTCTCCTGCTTGCTTGAGGTCTGCCATTATTCAACCTGTCCCAGTGAAAGGTGTTTTTCCCAACGCTCTAAATATCGCTCAAATGCTTTCAAATCTTGAACTTTTAAAGTTTTTGAAATGTGTCCTTAATAGGATGATTTTTAAGCACCAAGTTACAGTGCATCTTCAGGAAAAATGTAGGATGTCCAATGCGTATTTCAGTTTCATAATGTGTTTCACAGACGACTGTCAGAAATTGGGGCAGTTCTACGTCTCCACAATTTCTGTGTCAAGAGTATAGCAGTAAGTTCTTTAATCCCCTGAAGTTTCGAACAATAAAAACACCATCCTCGGACGGAAACGTCAGGGGAATACAGAACCTGAACACCGTCTTTTGTTTTCCCTTTCACCAATGTCATTAACCTGCGATTGTGGCCCTGAAACAATAAGGATGAATTGGGATAGACAACAAGAAAACACGGGAAAATAATATGTATCATGCGCCTTTTCTCGCACTTCATCTCCCATTAGGCCCCACTCCTCACTTCCCTCATTTAATATAAACAAAGAGGAGTATCATTACCTAATCTTTAGTACCAAGACACAGAAAGGAAGGTAGCAGTGGCCCTTGACATCATAGTAAGGACTAAAGAAGTCGAGGGAAGTTAGGACATTAACCTGTAATCTTGGTAATGCCTTTGAATATAAAAATGATGAATAACCATCGTGCACAGAGTGGATACAACTCTATTAATGAAGTTTTATGACGCTTTCATTATTTTGAATCACTTATTCATTGGAATCTACAACAAAGAAGATGTAGGATCAACGAGTAGGATGAGAAAGTTCACTCCACTCGCTAAGATGTTACAGTTACCTTTATCGCTGAGAGTAGGTTGGTAGACTGGCTCAGTTAACGCAAAAGGAGAATACGGTATTGTTATGGTGGTAGAATTAGGTTGGTGTTCATATCTGGAGATACGAGGAACACTGGAGATTTCGGCATGTCTGTTTTGTTTATTTTCTCTCTTACCTTGGGAGTTAATTCTTGCCATTGTCTTTATTGTGCATTGTTAATTTACGTGCATTATTCCGTAGGAAAGTGTGAGTTCTCTACTAGGTTCAAGAATATGTTTTATTGTGCAAGAAAATGCGAGTTCTCCCCAAGGCTCTGGAGTGTTCCAGGCTGTACTGGTGGGGGGGGGGGGTGGAGAGGTATTTAAAGGTCGGTCTCACTCCCGGGACTCACACACACCACAAAGTCAGTCAGGAGACAGGATGTGTGTGCTGGGCAATCCCCAGGTCCTGTCCTCCCCACTTACTGTTTTTTAACCAGCCCATACACCACTGACCGGGCTAATGTATGGCCCGGCCTGCACTATATGTGCAGGGAATCTTTCAACGAACGAACGATCCCGGGACTCTTCAGTTTTACCAACAGACCGCGTGAGTTAATGCGTGGCAGTGGCAGTTTAGTGAGAGTCAGAATGTCAGTAACAGATGGTCAGTGAACAGTGAGACAGTGAAAAGACAGTCACTGGCGGACGGAGTGTGACAGAGAGAGATTTAGTGACAGAGTCAGTGAGTCAGACAGTGAGAGCTAATCAATGAAGGACAGAGTAGTCAGTCAGGGTCAGTATGTGAGAGTCGGTGAATGGACAGTGAGTGACTAGTGGTGAGTGAAGGACAGAGTTAACGTGAGAGAGAGAAGTCACCGTGTTTTGCAAGTGTACAGTCGCCAAACTTTCCGCCTGGGCCACCTAGCCGCGAGAGGTGGGTAAAGGGTGCTGGCAACAGTGTAATGTTTGTTCGTGTGTACATGCTCGACGAAAGTTCAGATCATCAGCTCTCGTCTTCCGTACTGAACCTTAGTCAGAGTTCATCCCAATATTTAGTCTACAATTTTAGCCGATAGAATTTCAAAGGAACTTCTTGAAAGTACTGGATAATGCGAATACTGAAAACAATAAGGAGAATAACCTAAAAGACCGCATCTTTACATATATTACATAATTATAAACATATTCTTTTTCATTATTACATGACAACCCATGGCTAAAAATTGTCTACTGAATATTGGGGGGAAGAATCGTCGTGTGACCGACCCTTACGCTAGAAAAATAGATACCGGTGTCTGTTCGCATTTGGCCAGTCCTGGGCCGGTCACGATTACACCTATTGAAATACCATTCTTGATCTGAGACATGATTAGATAAGTGAGGTCATTAATCGTTACAGGATTACTCATTGAACGGATATTAATTTAAGCTAAGTAGGAGAAATAAGGAACTGTTGACGTCGGAGGCTGAAACTCGTTCGTTAAGGCTGCATTGAGTCAGTTAGTCATGAGCCGACGGGCGCTAAAGCGCCTAGGTTCGTGGGATTTAAAAAAATAAAATCAGTGTTACAGCCTGTAATGATAATTTCATGTTCTTTATGTTGCATTTACCAATCACATAAGTAATATCACAGGCAATAGTAATATAAATGTCCCAACAATTCATGAATCAATAGCATTTTGTGCTTAAAATGACTGGAAGCTTTTGCATACTGTGATGGAGAGGTGGTGTCTTCATCTTGCTGTAATGTGAGATAATGTTGTTCGGTGCATAATCGATGAGCGTGTAAATGTGTGACTTCACACATAAGCGGTACCGCTCACAATCAATTTTCCTTCTAATGTGTAATTCAGTCATTCGTTAGATGAATGGACTACAAAGGTGTGCTGTAATGACCATAGTCATATGAAATATGATACGGTAAGTCATTTTCCTAGCTGATGTAATAGCCTCTTCGACAAGAGTATGCATAAACTCTTTGCCTGTTGAGGTGACATTATTTTAGCCTCCTACCTCTTCGTGGTGCACCACAGAACACATAAAAACACTTACTTGAAGTACTACCAACGAGGATGTAAGCAACGGTTAACAGTGTCTGAACATCATCCTAATGTTTATTGGTCAGTGTCATTCATGATGTGAATGACAGGTAATCTTACTTGTAACTGGACGCGATGTTATGTAAATGCATTCCTCTTCAACCTGTACTGATAATGGTATCAAGCGATAACCCTATGATATGGAATTACTGATATAAGGAGAGAGAGAGAGAGAGAGAGAGAGAGACAGACAGACAGACAGACAGACAGACAGACAGACAGAGAGAGACAGACAGACAGACAGGCAGACAGACAGACAGAGAGAGGCTTGGAGCGATTCAAGTATTTAGTGCATTAACATGTTATAGAAAATAAAATGTTTAGTATTGTTAAGAATGTAAATATTTAGTAGAATGCTAATGGATCTCAAAAACTAGTTCGGCAATTATTATCACTGGCGGTATGAATAAAGTAACCCCCCCTCCCCCCGTCCGGCGCCTACCCTGGCATTCACCATGTCAAGCTTCCATCTTAAGCAGCTCTCCCACTGGTTTACCAGTTGCAGGAAACTGGTTGCATGGAATTGTTGCGTGTCACAGGTTGCACGGACTAAGGCCAAATAAGCATAGTATATGTTATTGTACTATATATAAAGGTATATATTTATACCATAATATACAGTATATATAGTACCTCCTTATAAAATTAATATAGTCTTATTTAATTGGCCTTGGTCTGAGCCACCTGTGGCACACAACAGTTTCCCGTGCGACCAGTTTCATGCAACTGGCTGAGCCGATGGGAGAGCCGTACTCCTGAGACATTTTTCTCCCCAGCCAACTCCGTACCCAGCCATTTATGGGATGAACTCTGACTCTGACTGAGGTTCACTACGGACGAAGAGAGTTGATGATCCGAACTTTCGTCGAGCATGTACACACGAACAAACATATACACTGTTGCCAGCACTCGTTGCCCACCTCTCGCGGCTAGATGGCCCAGGTGGAAAGTTTGGCGACTGTACCACAGCTGTGCCTAGAAGGAATGAAACCCGGAAGTGCTCAGCTACCTTTGATTAACCACCTGGCCTATCTATCCGTCGTTTTTTATGTAACAGTGAAACTCTGCGGTGTAGCAATTGGTGTCACGTGTGGGGATACGTTTTATGAGATAGAGATGCATGGACAGCCTGACAAAACGGGGGACGTAGCACTGGCAGATATACCCGCAGTGTTGAGAACATATCATGAAGAACAAAAGAAATATCAAGAAAAATTGTGGAATCAGCAAGAAGGACAAAGCAAATATCGAGAACAAAAAAAAAGATGAACAAATGAAAGATATATTGGCAGTGTTGAGAGCACAGCAAGAACAAAAGAACAATCTAGAAGCACAGCTAGAAGAACAAAGGAAAGATATACTTACAGTGGCAAGAGCACAGAAAGGAGAACAAAAAAAGCCCAAGCACAACACTATGCACGACTAGACAAACAGCTAAAGTGAGCACAGACAGGAGCTTTGCCAGCAACGACAGGGACAAGGAAAATGAAGCAACAAGAGGTGGTATACATCAAGGTAGAGAGAATAAGTAACCATGTAAGAGAAGTGAGGGAAGAGGTTTCCTGCACAATGGATGCTAAGTGAGAAGTGAAATACAGGAATTGAGTAACAGGGTCAAAATCCCTGAACAGTGTTTGCTTGAGGATCAGCACCCAGCAAAGAGTGAAAGCTGATCAGTGAAGGATGGAGTAGTCAGTCAGAGTCAGTAAGTGTGTGTCAGTGAACGGGCAGTGGGCGAGCAGTGGTGAGTAAAGGACAGAGATACCGTGAGAGAGAAAAGTCACTGTTTTGCAAGTGTGCCTCAGCTGTGCCTAGGCCCTAGAGGTAATAAAACCCAGAAGTGTTCAGCAACCTTTGATTAGCTGACTGGCCTGACTATGGGTCGCTCTTGACGTATCAACAAAGCCCTAAGGTGTAACAGTGTGTTTCAGCTCCAGGGAACGTTTCCCCATAAGAACTTGTGATGTGACATACTTAGCATTATTTTAAAGTGACTAAGGTGAGATGCATACCTCCAGCTTGAGGGAAACTTCTCGGAATGATGTGGTCAGTGTAACTGCGGCAAAACTGAATCTTTGTAATAGTGATGTGGGATTATGACAAAAGGAGGGCAAGTCAATACTGTAAGTATTAGTGTCGATAATATTCAAGTATTAGTTCTAAACAACAGCCACTGGCTACTTCCAATAAGAGATGAACGCCTTCCTTGTTTGAAATATCAGCCACAAGTTTTAAATTTGCTGCATAGGCTCTGTGGTAACGTACCCATAATGCATGTGCCTTGAGTGCAGGGTTTGACTGCAAATTCATGGCAGACGTTTAAAGTGGGTGCTGGTACCATGCCCTTTCATGTGCCTGCAATATGGGTTACATCCTGTTTCTTCTGTCGATGACATATTCAGAATCTGACACAGGCCAGTATAACACCAACATTTACATACGTCACTCGTTCATAGACATTCGTTCCCCATTCGCGATCTCCCTGTGATACGAAGGTCCTGCCCTGAACTGTAGCTAAAGGTTGATGCAGATATCAAATACTAATACTAGCTTTACTTTACACTTCTTCCCACTTAACCCTTGGCATGCAACTTGCCTCTTATGATTCAGCTCCAGGGGCATTCGACCTACCTCAAATGTGCGGAATTTTTAACAATGCGCCACGGCTTCTTGTAGAACTGTCGCCCAGTTTTCATGGCATATTAGACTTTCTTACGTCTCTCATCCCCATCTCCCAGGCTGAGCCAAGAAACAAAATAACAGTAGCTACAATGACGAAATATATGCACTTCCTGGTCCATTTATCATGGCGTTAACACCTGAGAAAGGCTCATATCAGTCCTGAAAAACTGGGCCATTAAGATAAACAGCACGTAGGGATGACAGCGGCTAAGGGAAGAGATGGAAAGATTAACTAAATCATGAAAGTAGCACGTCACACTCAAGTTCTGGTTTATTGGTCTAACTGGCAATTCACTGAGGCTTTACAGGAGTGCGTTCAGTTCGTATAGTTGCAGGTTTCCCACCAACTGGAAAACTTCCCCACAACACAAGTAACCCCGTAACAATGGCGAGTAAAAATATTTTCTGGTCAGATGTGTCGTACCATTTCAAAGATAATGGTGTACAATTGAAGGCATTTGAAAATAGTCACTGTATCGGAAATATTGCCACACCACGCAGCCTGTTTTGCATCCCCCCTTGCCGCTGTCCACGGTTTAAATATGGCGCGGTTTCCCACTCCAGTTCTTCAAAATCTCTACAGATTTTCTGGTGGTAGTGACGGGGAAACTACACGTGGTGGCACTGTACACCCTCGCTGGAGCAGCTGAGGCCTCACATGGGAGTCAGACCTCCTCATATTTCGCTGCACCTCGCCGTGGGAAAGAACCCTAGTCTGACCCTGAAGAGACACTGTCTGCCACAAGGGGGCACAGAATCACTGCATGATGTATTTACTGTACTGTACCTGTATGATGGTCCTAAACATAAGCAGTTGCTTACCTGAGGTTGAGGGTCTGCTTGGCCAGACAGACAGAGGTTAACCTGAGGTGTGTGACTTACTCCATATGAGTCAATTCAAGAGGCATGCGACCTGCCTCATATGAACATCATCTTCAACAACGCACCAAGCATTTTCTCAGCTTTCATCCCCACCTCCCAGGTTGAGCCCAGAAACATACTAACAGTTGCTGCTATGAACGAAATTCATGCCCTTCTTGATCGATTTATCATGATGTTAGCACCCGAGGAAGGCTCAAATCAGACTAGAAAACACAGTTTTTGTTGATATTATCAAATGCTAAGCAAACAGTGGCCAAGAGAAAAGAGAGAAGGATTAATTGAGTTATCGAAATTAGCATTCACGCTCAAATAATGCCCTGTTAAACTTACAGCTCACCAAAGCTTTGACAGGAGTAAACTCCGCTCGTAAAGTTGCCATCTTTTGCCAATTGGAAAATTTTCAACCACAGTAACTGTAACTTTGGTCAGTTAAGCAAAAATATTTTATGGGTTGTTGTGTAATACCTTTACCAAAACAGTGATGTATATCTGAAGTCATATTTCATTGGTCACTAAAATGGCAATACTGCCCCATCACAGAGCTTGTTTTGCACTCCCCCCCCCCCCTCCTGCCACACTCCATGGGTTAAGCAAGAGCAACAACAACAACAATCATCTTTCCAGTGCCTATACACTTAACATATTCTGGAGGATTTCATATTGACTCTCAGCAGTGTATTCAGTCGTATTAGTAAATCTTGACGGCCTAACTGAATTTCTTTAGCTCTAATTTACTCTTCTACCTTTCCATTCCCTCTTGTAACCATCATCGAATTTCATTGATCCATCGCTGTAAATTATCAGTGTTCTTTATTTGAGAATTAACTTTGTCATAAACGAGAACAGTATCGTTCAAAGGCCCATTCATTTTGATTCGTGATCACTGAGAACGTTTATTTTATTTAAGCTTCTGAAATTTCAGTTCTATCACTGGGCATTTCTCCCATACTGCTTCCGAAAGCATTCATCCATATACTTCAAAATTTATAAATGATGAGAAATAGTACATCTTCCTTCTTTTGTGTATTTAATATTTAACAGCACTTGGCAAGGAAGCCTACCGTACTGTAGTTATATCCTATGCAATGACATTGTTCCTCCACCCCTTAATTGTCCACGCATTTTTTTTTTATGTGTTCGACACTGGGCATAGGCTTCACAGCCTGCTTTCAAGGCCCAGTAGTCCTCCTGCGTACCGTACACCTCTACATGTCACCACTTCGGCGCTAACACCCACCGTCCATATTGAATACATGCTAGGGCTGTCTCATACAGGACTGGTGTATTGGTATTAGCAGGGGTATTTTTACGACATGTCGGCGGGTCTTCTGATAGATCAGCGAAGTCTGATATTTATGAAATTCAAATCCTTAAACTGTTCCCTGCCCCAGCGGGATTTGAACCAGGGTCCGTTAGGACTGCAGGCCAACTCTCTACATTGAGCCATCGCCTGTCTCTGCACTTGATCTGTGTGTTTTGGTGTTTCTTTCTCTACTGTCCTCTTCGAAAAGCATCAGATAACCATGTTGCTGTATGATAACCTATAGTTGGAAAGGGAAGCAACTATACAAATTATCGTAGTAACAGAAGGACCATAGAGATATTTACTTTTACTCTAAAGTACTGGTATGTGCGGGAAAACATCCTCTACTCATCTGTCCGTAACCGAGAAGAAATGAGTCTTTTCGATCATCACTTACCATTTCCCACCTTCAGTTCACACTGTTTTTCCTCAATATATTACTTTTTTTTTTTTAGTTTTACGCCGTGTCCCCTTTTTCAGATAAGAGTCATATATTTACCACTGCTACACATGATAATACTCTTCTTATTTCTCTGCATGAATGTCTTGTTCTTAAAACCACGATAATGAAAGAACCCGGTATTGTGCCTAATCCCACCCACTAACGATCCAGCTCTTTAAAGCACAATTAACAGCAATTTTCATTTCTGATATACACTGTTATTTTTGGAGAAACCTTTTCAGCTCATCTTAGTTCTTCCTGTAGTACGAAAGCTAATACAGTTATATACATTATTCTTCCCGCATTAGCGCAAGCGTATAGACTCAACGGTCCAAGCACTCCTTCAATGGACAGGCAGACTGGAGATTAAGATGACAAAGCGGATGATCCTGGCTACAGGGTCGCAGCAAACACTAAGGTTTGTTTAATTATGATCAAGTTATACCCTCTTACGTTAAAAAAAAAAATACTCATGGGTTTTCCGTAAGAACCTGTAATGTTTAATCTTATTTTTTGATACAATTACCCAAAATCTCACATCAGACGCATAGTGTTTGGTTTATTAAAGTGTATGCATCCCCAAACATAAAACATTTAGAGGAGGGATTGCAAAGGAAATGGGAAATAAAAGAATTATTACTAAGCAAATTATTTTACCATTGATTCACACACACACAAAAAGAAAAATAAGTGCTAACTGCTTTTTGAGAAACGCGTTTGACTTCCAAACTATTCCTTCCATTTGAAAAGGTCATTCCACTGATGACAGACTAAGACGACGTTAAGAGAATGAACCTCCCAAGCAGCTTGTGTCTTAAACCTGACTCTCTTCAGGATCTGTTGGGACCAAACAAAAGCACAAGCATATCTACAGTAGAAATGCTCTACGTAAATTTAGAGATAAAAAAGAGGGCGAGGGTTAGTCATAAAATAGAAACATTCAGAATCAAATCAAGCAAATATTGATCAAGCACACAGCTAATATGTTGATGTGAAGGGTCTGTGATTAAATTAGGTCTTGTTTTACAGTGCTGTGATTACTTGAATGGATGAATTACATCAACACACTGAAATGGTTCTCATCATGAATGTGCCATCACGATCCCTAGTTTCTTTGTCCCCCTGGTGAGAGGGAGTGGAGGGTAGGGTTGAAGAAAGTCCAGGGAAGCAGATATTGGCTTCTCATCAGATACGCATACATATATACACACTACTGAACCACTATTATCCATTAGCCTGCCTTACATCAGTCCTGTCTGCCACCTCGTTCGCCCCAGGGGAGGGGGGGATGTAAAGATATTAAAGATCTTCATGGTACGGTACACACAGTAAAAACAACATCACTACAGGGGTGTTGATGAGGCTCAAAACTAATAGTCAAGCTGGATCAGTAGGTCTGCAGGCGTGAAGGTGTGTCTGGTGCCAAACAGGACTCGTGTAGAATTATGCACTGGAGAACAAATTGATTTAGCAGTGGTTTTCTATATTAATTCTGTATCAAAATAAACCATTTTATCTAAGTTTCATGTAGTGTGTCCGTTTGCCTCACGCGAGAGTTGTATCGACGCCTTTTTTTACCGTGTATACAGTATAATGAAAATAACCTTGTTTCAGTATACAGGTATAATTCCACCAGTGATTAACCCACTCAGCACAGGTGTATCTTTGTCTTTCATTCTTGCTCTGCCGGGACGAGTTACTTCAACGTAGGCTAGACTTCTCGAACTGAGGGGCTTAGATATAGCCTTAACTGTCAGTCTGTCTGTCTGTTGTCAGATGCCACAATCTTGTAAGAAGTGGCTACAAATAAATCTTCTACAGGTCGCCTTGTCCTCTGCCATTTGGGTGCCTTCCCTCCAACTCACGCCCCCTTCCTTATATACCTCTCCTCTCCATTCCACCGCCTCATCATTCGCCTTAACAGATTCCACCAAATAGATATGCATTTCCCAAGCTGAAGAGAATTGACTAATATCAAGAATACAACAGACAACACCCGGGGTTGGTGGGTTAATGTTTGTTTCCGCCATCATGCCATAAAGGACGGAAATATTAGTAGCTACAAACACCTTTCCCTGTCAGGTTGTACTGGAAAGGCGCATCGGGGTTGGTATTAGTTCCATTGGCACAAAACAATGGCTCACACGAAAGAGCTATGTAAACTGGTACTCTATGTTCACGAGTAAAACATGCAAAGAAACGGAAGATATTAAATGGAGAGACGTGAGATAATAATAATAATAATAATAATAATAATAATAATAATAATAACAACAACAACAACAACAACAACAACAACAACAACAACAACAATAATAATAATAATAATAATAATAATAATAATAACAATAACAATAATAATAATAATAATAATAGTAATAATACAGATCCCTTGTGGGCGGAGAGAAGCCATGAAAAAATAATATAACTTAAATAGCTATGAGAAAGACACAAAAATACCCACAAAGAAAGAGGCTTGGAACTGAAAGGTTATTGTATCTAAGACGAATTTCCTGAATAAGAAGCCAGGAGAGTAAGAGAACTGAGAGGACAAGACAACAGCTTATTATACAAGATGTGAAACGTCTACAGGTAATACATTAGAGCTTGGAGAATGAGTGAGAGGTATGGAGGAGTGAAGGGAAAAAATAAGATGGCAATTAGAACATGGAATCGAGGAGGAAGAAAGGGAAGAAGGAATTTAGAGTGGAAGATGAGAGGAAAAAACGAATAAGGGAAGAAGGGACGGAAGACTGGAAGAGGAAAAGGAAGAAGGGATAAAGAGAGCAAAGAGGGAGGGGAACAGGGGGAGAAAACATGGAAGAGGGGAGGAAGGAAGGGAAGAGGGGACCTGCAGGTGGAATAGTGGACGAGGAAAGGGAAGAGGGGGGTGGGGAGAATAAGGAAGATGGGATATGGAACTGATGGAGGGGAAGAGAAAGAGGGAGAGGGGAAGTTGGACTGAGAGGGGAGAGGCGGAAAGGGAAAACGGGAAGAAAAACATGGAAGAGGGGAGGCAGGAAGAGACGAGGGGAAGTTGGACTGGGAGAGGGGAAGTAACTAGGAAATAAGGTAACAGGGGACAGGAAAGAGGGAAGAATGGTACTGGTGCACAGAAAGGATAGCGAAGGCAAAATAATAGAGTTGTATGGTAGGATCTATTGTAAGGCTTATAAATGGGGAAGAGGAGAATAATATGGTGTAGTTATAGTAAAAAAAATCATGGTTTATTATGTGATTGGGAAGAGAAAGAAGAATATGTGGAGAAAAAGAAAGATAAAGGGAAGGCAGGAAAAGGAGAGAGAGGAGGGAAAAGGAAAATCTTATAATCAATGAATTCAGTGGTTTGGAAAATGATAAGGAAAGGAAGGGGAAAAAAGTGAGAGAAAAAAGAAAGATAGGGAGATGACAGACGGGAAAACACAGGCAGGGAAAATGAAAAAAGTTAAGATGAAAAGAGAAATGCAAAAAAAAAAAGGGGGGCAGGGGAGAAAAAGGAGACAAGAAGGAAGAAGCTTGGAAGGGTGATAAGAAGTTAGGATGGGAGAATTTTGGGGAGGAAAATGATAACAATATGGACAATATAGAAGAAAAAGACAGGAGAAGGAAGGCATTAGGATATGTGAAGCTTGGAAGACGTAAAAACAGAACCAGAAGAAAAAGAAAATGGAAGAAGACGTTAGGAAGAGGGGGAAAAGAAGGTCCATCAGGGGAAGCTTGGAGGAGAAAAAAGTGAACACAAGACGGAATGAGATGGAAAAGAAGTAAGAGAAGGAAACCTGGGTAAAGAATCTGAAGGAAAAGGAGGAGGAGTAGGAAGCTAGGACGGAAGAAGTGTGGAGGAGGAGGAAGCTAGGACGGGAGAAGTGTGGAGGAGGAGGAAGCTAGGACAGGAGAAGTGTGGAGGAGGAAAAATGAAAACAGGATGAAGGGTTAGAGACGGTAGTTGCCACCAGGACTGACCGCGGGACTGCCCTGTCTAGAGTGAGAGATGCCGACCCCACCACCCCTGGGGCGGGCAGGTGCGGGTGATAGTAGTGGTGATGGTGGTGTTGGGTGGAGGTGGTGGTAGTGGTGGTGGTGGTAGTGGTGCAGGAAGGGGGCACACACGGAGGGAGGACTCTGCTACGCCCGGCTACGTACTCTCCCTCCTGCGACGTCCCAGAGCACAGTGAGGTCAGCTCCGTCATCTCCGTCGTCTCTGTTACCGAAGGGCCTGGACGTGGAAGGGAGGGAAGGAGAGCAGTGGTTAGGTGTGGCTGTGACTCTCTCTCTCTCTCTCTCTCTCTCTCTCTCTCTTTGCCAAAGGGCAAAATTACATTCACTATCAGGGATATAACTTTGAGTCGCATGTAATCTGATGTTACGACGATTTTATAGAGAGACAGATAAATAGATAGTTGAATAGATACATATATATATATATATATATATATATATATATATATATATATATATATATATATATATATAGCCAGCTCAGGGGAAAAGACCAGACAATAATTTACCTAAAGCCCAATAATTCTCCTTTGCTCCTTGTGGTAAAAGTAATACTCATGTTACTTTTTTGGTGCTACCTTAGAGCTCTCCAAACTGAATCATTGTCTGGGGATCTCATTCAGGACTTAAGGTAACAGTGGGTGTGCTTTTAGGATCAGTCAACCGTCCTTGTGGAAGCTATTTAAGGCTGGCTTAATGAAATTCACTCAGAGTCTTGTCCCCATCACATTTGAATCGAACTCTCATTCAACAGTCCACTCCATTTCCACTTGACCCCCACTTCCCAGCTGGAGTCATCATTTTCTTTTTGGCTTTACGACTCTGCTTCCTGTATTATGGGTCACAGGGGTTTACTTGATGGCATTCCTCCACTTTGCTCTGGTCTGCATCAACTCTCTAGCAATACTTCCCTATGTAAGGTCAACACACATCGCCCCACCCCATGTCTCGCTCTGTCTACTGTACCTCTTCGTTGACGTCCCGGTACTCTATAATTCAAAGCCTGCCCACACTCTGTCCATCACCCATCCTCTCAATACGTCCAGACCATTTTAATAGCCTTTTTGCTTTCTTCCATATCCTCTCCATAGCAAGCTGTCTTCTCAGTTCTATATATCGTCATCCAGCAGTGCTCCACATATCAACTGGTTCATTCTACAGTATTAGCGTTCCAGTCTCACAACATCCTTCTCTTGTACACCCATATTCCACTGCCATATTATACGACGCGCCTAACACAGCAGTGCCAAGAACATTTCCCATCCGTGGTCAGTGAGAACATCAGAGTTGTCAGGATTGGTAAAAATCTCTAAATTCCTTTTCAACCACGCCACAGAGGGGAGCATTTAATGACAGATTTGTTGACCTGTTACTGGAAGAGACGTAAATTTATATTGTTCCAGACTGTTCCTTGTTGGTCCAGATATATACATGTAGATAGACAGATAGATAGATAGATAGATGAAGCATATGGTCAGTCTTGCTCTTCCTAGGCAATGGGACAAAAGCTCTGAGTGCCCCATGCTGCTTGGTCATGAATACTTCTATACCACTCCACTTTTCCCTCACGCCCTTATTCCCTTGAGTCAAGCACGACCACTGGTTACCCCATGCAGGGCCTCACTCACCCCAACACCACAGTGGGAACAACTCTTCGATATTATCACTGTTCCTCAGTTGTTACATCAGCCAAGTACACTCAGGGATTAGGAGTGGCACACGCCCTCGTGAAAGAGAAGCTCAGTTACTTCTTCTCGTACTCTCTCTCTCTCTCTCTCTCTCTCTCTCTCTCTCTCTCTCTCTCTCTCTCTCTGAAAATATTAAACCGGTATTTGCAACACACGCACACACAGACACACAATTAATCCCTCTCTCTCTCTCTCTCTCTCTCTCTCTCTCTCTCTCTCTCTCTCTCTCTCTCTCTCTCTCTTACCTTCCAGTCTCAGCTTGTCCTCTCTGGGCTTTGATGGTCGCCTTGATGTCTTCGTGGCCGGCCCCTCCACCTCCCCAAGCGCGTCCTCTCCTAACTGCTCGAGCAAAACCTGAGCCACACAAAATACATTAGATCTGCCAAGCGTAAGAGTGACTATGGCTGTAGTGCTTGTCGTAGGGATTTTACAAGCACAGAACATCTATTCGTTTCCTCAAGTGTGATTGTGAATGTAATGTCTGTTGTAGGAATATCATTATTACGTAACCCTTCCAGTTTTGTCATTTGTGATTGTGATTGCAGCGTTTGTAGTGGGAGTAATATTGCCACACAGCACCTCATAGCTTCCTCAGATGCAGCTGTGATTGTGATTGTAGTGATTTAATTAGGAATATAGTGGCCACATAACACCGCTTAGGCCTAGTTCTTATAGGTCTGATTGTGATTGTGGGTGAAGTGTCTGTAGTGGGGATATTGCTACTACATAACATCTGCTAGTTTTCTCAAACATTTATGGCCGTAGTGGTGTTTATGATAAAAAATATTACCTCACAGCATCTGTTATTTATGCCTGTTGTGGTAGTAACTATTGTGGTAGTATATGGATTGGGAACATCAGTACCAGTATAATAACAGCAATAGGTAATTTTCTAAGATCAGGTAGAGAGGTATATGAGAGAGGGGGGGTGTGAGCTGGAAGCAGGGCAGTGAAATGGCGGGGTACAGGGTGACATGGAGGCGATTTGTTGGTGGCTACCCCTTACGGGATTAAGGCGTCTGGCAATAGACAGATGGATAGGCAGAGGCATTGGTGTAATTCTAGAGGTACCAACTCGCCACATTACCACTGATAATTTACTTTCTCCTTTGTTTTAATATGATGGCAGCAGATCTATCTTTTCTAACAGACATAACTTACTGGCTGTTACAGATCTTGTTTCATGAAGCAATTGATATAAATATATCTTGTTGTACTAATGAGCTATGTGGAAAATATGTTTGAAGGTATATTTATCTGGTAAACTTATGTACCAGTATAGAAACAAACTTTTATTTATATATGTATGGGTTCTTGGAGAAGGATTGATGGAAATTTTCTATGTCCATTACCTATTAAACGTTTGTAGTCAATATCACGTTTGGAAGGAGAGTTTAAAACCAAATGGTCGAAAGACAAAAAGAAAAAAGTTTAAAATTATGCTTTTTCCATGACGGTAAATGAAAACGAACTGAATGGTGACCTGCCATTACGTAAAATTATCTTAATAAGCCATTATTATGATAATATGTCATGCATCCCCGCTTGGTGTGTGTGTGTGTGTGTGTGTGTGTGTGTGTGTGTGTGTGTGTGTGTGTGTGTGTGTGTGTGTGTGTGTGTGTGTGTGTGTGTTGCCATGCTTAAGACTGCTAAGGTGAGCTTGCGTATTTCATTCTTTTTTTCTGATAAACTGCTTTTAGACTATTTTAAGTGATTCCTTCTACTCTCCGAAGACAGTGTCTGCTATTGTTTTCAAGGCAGTGAGTTTACGAAAGCGCAGTTGTTATGATCTTGCTTGTGTGTTGAGAAGAAATCATGTGTGTAATGAAAGTTAGACGAAATATTGGAGATCAATGGGTGCCAAGGGAGACTAAAAGGTCTGTTTGAGATTTCTGCTTTTAGTGAAGAGAGTGATTACTGATTTTTCTGGTATGGAAGTAATTCAGTTTTCGTGTAAGCCAGTTGTCTAGTGAATATAGGTAGTGGATGGAACTGACCTACAGTGTTTTTAACGTTGAAGTGATGTGAAGCTTTTGTTACTTCATCATTATTAGACAGTGTAGGCTGATGATAATGAACAAGAGGGGGTCCTGGAGGAAAAGATCATATAAGCAGAGTGAGAGGACTGACCCCACTAAAGAACCGTTCAACAGCGTCCTTAACTTGAAGCTCTGGGTATGGTAGAGTACTTCGGCTTGTCTGCGTGAGAGTCAGCTGGTTTTGTGTTTTGGATGTTGCTTGCCAAGGTATGTGTTGTTACTAAACCAAAGTCTTTATTTATGGCAATGGTGGTTCTTACTGTGAGTTGTTTCTGACTGAAACCATCTAAGATAAACTGTACTCCATTTCACCAAGTCTGGCACCGTATCAGTGTTGCCCTCAGCGCCTGTGGCATTGGTATAGGTCCTCAGTACTGGATATACCTTTTTGTATTGCCTACATATTGACTCTCAAGGTAATGTATAGAGGTTCACCAATTGCAGAGGATTTACATCAACACTATAGGCGTTGACGACATCGCTGATGGTGCCAAACTTGGTGAAATGTAGTACAGGTCAGCTGAGAATGGTATTTTGCGAAGAATAGTAGCGTCGAAATCCACGCTGGGAAATAGACAGATGTACAGATTAACTTCCATAGTATTCGCAAAAACATTTTGAATAGTCTGCAAAGAAGGGATATTTGATTTTATAATGGTGGGGTATAAGGTGCTATACCTGCCTTAAATAAAAGGATAATGATTGTCTTCCTTAAGTCAGGCTGTCAGTCCAGCAGTAGGTGAATATTTTAGTGAGGATAATAATGGCTTGCAATCACAGAGTTTGATAATTATGGTTTTTGTCAGCCCGATCTGGTCGTGCAGTTTCGGAATGTGTGTGTGTGTGTGTGTGTGTGTGTGTGTGTGTGTGTGTGTGTGTGTGTGTGTGTGTGTGTGTGTGTGTGTGTGTGTGTGTGTGTGTGTGTGTGTGTGTGTGTGTGTGTGTGTGTGTGTGTGTGTGTGTGTGTGTGTGTGTGTGTGTGTGTGATCTTAATGAATTTGTTGGGATGTGATCGGGGTAGTGTATGTGTTCCTTGCATTTTACAAGGAAGAATGAACCAAAGGCCACGAGCCCGCAGTAACTGTTTCTTCCAAGAGAAATACAAAATACAAGAGAGAGCCAAATTCAAGATCCAATCATTTCGAGATGCCTGGACACACTGCGTTTGAAAGACTGGAGATCATAGCTAGCAGGAAATACAGACAGAGTGAAACAGTTCCAGAGTTGACCTGTTGCATAAATGAAGGACTGGGATTAACGATTAACTCTTGCATTAGAGAGTTGGACAGAAAAAGGATGAGCGTTTGTTGCTAGACGGGTGCTACGCGCCCGTCGTACAGGTGGAAGGATGCAAACAGACAGTTCAGAGGAGCAGTGACCATTGAATTAGCGATAGAAAAGAGATAAAGATGTAACAGTGCGGCGAAGAGACAGAGGTTGAAGAGAGTCAGTAAGAGGAGGAGAGTTAATAAGACGAAAAGCCTTTGACTCCACCCTATTGAGAGAAGCTGTATGTGGGGAGCCTCCCCACACTTGACAGTTGTACTCTACGCAGGGGCGAATAAAATCCGTGTATAAAGTCAACAGCAGTACTGTGCAGGGGTAAAGAAGGAACAGAGTCGGCTTAGCACACCTAATCTCTTTGAAGCAGATTTTACAAGAGATGTAATGTGATCTTTCCAAGATAAGTCCCGAGTGAATGAAACCCCAAGCATATTCAAGGATGATGCAGGATTAAGCTGAATATTATTAAACATTAGTGGGTACTCCTGTGGAAGATTTTGTCGGGTTGATAGGTGTAAGAAATGAGTCTTTGATGCATTAAAAACAAGATTTTTTTAACCCCAGTCAGAGATACGAGCCAAGTCAGACATTAGGTGTGCCATAGCCTCATCCCTTGTTTGTTGAAGTAACTGCTGAGATGGACGTATATATATATATATATATATATATATATATATATATATATATATATATATATATATATACAATCTGAATGTTGGATTGAAACTGGGATGTGTCATGTCTCCATGGCTGTTTAATCTGTATATGGATGGGGTTATAAAAGAGGTACAATGTAGGTCAGTGGATGTTGGAGCTGCCCTAATGAGAAAGGGCAGTGTTTGGAAACTCCCTGTACTGATGTTTGCAGATGATACTGCATTGTTATGTGACGACGATGGGGAGCTGCATGGCCTGGTGAATGAGCTTGGGAAAGTGTGTAAGTAACGGAATATAAACGTGAATATAGGGAAGAATAAAGTTATGGTCTTCGAGGGAAATGAAGCCATTGAATGTACATTGAGGCTGGATAAGGAAGAAAAGGAGAATGTGAATGCGTTTAAGTACTTGGGTAGTGTGATGTGTAAGGGTGGAAGTTTAGAGGCGGAAGTGCTTGAAAGGGTACAACAGTGAAGAAAAGTTGCTGGTTCTTCGAAAGCAGTGATAAGGAACAGGGAAGTGAGCATAGAAGTAAAGAAATCACTGCCTGACAGTATTGTGATACCAACCCTAAAGTATGGAAGTGAAGCTGGAACCTTGTTGGAAGGACACAAGTCAGGAGTGAGAGCAGTGGAAATGAGATGGTTGAGACGAGCACGTGGAGTTACATGAAGAGACAAACTGACAAATAAGGAAGTGAGAGTTGTGGTGTGGATGTGGATGCGATACAAAGCGTTAGGAGAAATACACAGGTGGTTTGGCCATGTGGAGAGGATGGAGTGCGAGAGACTAACGAGGAGAGTGTGTGTGAATGAGGTGGAGGGGCTGAGAGGGAGGGGGAGGCCGAGAATGAGGTGAAGGGATGGAGTGGAGAGGTATATGCGAGGGGGAGGTGTGAGCTGGGAACAGGGCAGTGCAATGGTGTTGGACAGGGCAACATGGAGGCGATTTGTTTGTGACCATCCTTTACGGGATTGAGGAGTATGGCAATAGATAGATAGTTAGATAGATAGAATTTATGTATAGATAGATAGATAGGTAGATAGATAGATAGATATAGATATAGATGTAGATATAGATGTACACAGTAATCCCTCAGTTATCCGACATAAAAAGAGCTAAAGGCATATCCGGATATGGGCAATTTCCGGACACGGAGCAGTATCTTCTACAGTACCCATGCCCTACCTATACCCAACCTACTATCTATAGCCAACCTATATATACAGTACCCCTCCTAATTTTGATAGTGTTCTGCGGTCTTTCGGTTGTTTTTAGACATCAAAACACACATTGCAATATGCAAAATAATAAACACTATGAAAACATTGCAAAAGCAACAACAACAAGAAAACTGCTAATATGCACAGCACCCCTTCTAATTTTGGCAGTGTTCTGCCATCTATCGACTATTTTTAAATATCAAAACACACATTGGAATACACAATATAATCCTAAGCACTAAGAAAACAATATATAAACAACAACAACAATAAAAAAATGCTATCAGTATGTACAACCCAACCAGTATGTACAAGGAACCCATCCTCTTAGCCAAGCCTAGGATGACCTGCAGGTTCTTGTACGTGACCTAGTGGCACGTTACATACTGCACAAGTACTGATATGACATCCTTGGTAATAATCCCAGAGCTGAGGACGGAAATGAAGGTGAAGCTAATGACTTAGAACCCACTGATGATGACGAAGAAGGCCTGTCATCAAGAGGGTTCTGTGATTATGCTTAGTTCCCACAAAATTAATAGTAATCGTATGTGCTTAGAATAAGAGGTAATATAAGTGAATAATACAGTAAGCTTGAAAATACTTAGTTAATTTGAAAGAAAAACAGTGTTCATTCATGGTTTATTTTGGTGCCTATTATTATCCGAAATAAAAGGAAAAAATTACCTTATCATTGCTTTTATATCTGAATACAAATTGCCGAACTAGTAGGAAAATAAATAGATTTTGTTTATTCCTTTCACGGTAATAGTGGTTGTGAGGTGGGGTGAGCCTAATCCAAAAACAGACCCACTACCTAACTTCTGCTCTGGGGTTGATTCACGGCAAAGACATCCGTGAAGCAACAATGATCACCCGACTTCAATCGCAGTTTTCTCGTTTTCTTGTGTGTGTAACTTGCCTCACTTTAGCAGGGAGCGCCACAATTCCACTATCCAATGCTGTCGGCACCATTTCATCATCACACGATCATACTCAGCACTCTTACCAAAATTCATAGTTTTTTTTTTTTTTCTAATGCTTACTTGCATCTTGAAATCAGTCTGCATAGAATTTCAGTATTTTTTCCCTTTCCCTTTTCTGTCATAAGCAGTTGACGAATCAGTACCATAAATGTCACACAACTTCCTCACAGGAAAACCACAGTCGAGTTTTTTCAACAGTTCTGCTTTATCCTGTTTTATTGTGTTTGTTTTTAGCATAATAAAAATGTCTTGCTTCATTACATCCCCCTAACATGAGCAGACGGTCGAGTGAAGATGTACACTACGAGGAGATACGGGCGGCCAGTGTGATAGGCCAATGGGCAGCTGTGTCTAGGTTATTATGGGAATGGCGTGCCTCGTAGCGACTGGCTTCACACGCATACCCGAAACGTAATAACACTTTATGCACCCCATACTCAATTATAACGACTTAGTATATACCAGTGATAAAAATAACCTTTTAATTTGGCTCTGTGGTCATTAAGAATAAACTGAAGGGGTGATTTATTTAAGGGCAAATTTACCTAAAAGAACGAGAAATTTTATAAGTGTCGTATTCACAAGAACAGATATTGATGGTTAGGAATGTTTATGCTTTAGAATTTCGTGTTCACAGACAAAATACATTAATAACAATGCTGGTTCACAAAATTAGAAATATGAGAGAAAAGGATGGTTTGGTTCAAGACTGAGAGTTGCATCAACAGTGTAAACATTGCTCATTCAGTCCCTCCAGTCTTTTATCAGGGTTAGTAGTAGGGTATTAGGCAAAAAAATGAGTGTATATTCGTGGGTCCTGAACTTATACTCGTGGGTCCTGAACTAACACCCGTGGGTCCTGAACTAATACTCGTGGCTCCTGAACTAATACTCGTGGCTCCTGAACTAATACTCGTGGCTACTGAACTAATACTCGTGGCTACCGAACTAATACTCGTGGCTACTGAACTAATTAATACCCGTGGGTCCTGAACTAGTACTCGCGGGTCCTGAACTAATACTCGTGGGTCCTGAACTAATACTTGAACTAATACTTGTGGATCCTGAACTAATACTTGTGGATCCTGAACTAATACTCGTGGGTCCTGAACTAATACTCTTGGGTTCTGAACTAATACTCGTGGGTCCTGAACTAACATTCGTGGGTCCTGGACTATCTATCTATCTATCTATCTATTGCCAGGCGCCTTAATCCCATACGGGGTGGCCACAAACAAATCGCCTCCACGTCGCCCTGTCCCCCGCCATTTCACTGCCCTGCTCCCAACTCATACCTTTTCTCTCATCTACCTCTCCACTCCATCCCTCCATCCCATCCTCAGCCACCCCCATCACTTCTCCCCCTCTACCTCACTCACATACACTCTCCTCGTCAGTTTCTCATTCTCCATCCTCTTCACATGGCCAAACTAATTAACATAATTCCCAATCACCGTCTTATCAAGTTATTGAGTGGTGTCGTCATTGCGGTAGTTGGGCAGACCAGTTTATCACGATCAAGGAGATTTGGCTGTACGGGAATAGTGTTTGCAACTGACACCGCCACTGACACTTGCATCTTTATAGAAGCCTTAGCCAGGGTTAAATGTAAGTAAAAGGAGAGAAGACTCAGACAAAATACAGGGCTCACCACCAAGGCATGCCAAGTACGTAATCCAAGTGATCACCTGCTACACTTAACACTTACTCTGGCTCCTGATAAACTAGTTTGGCGGGCACGGGAATTTCAAGTGCCCTCTCGTACTTTTGCCCGGATTAAAAGAAGTGCTAGACCATACAATGTCGGATTTTTTTTTTCTTTTTGTACATGTACTACTATTACACTGTGGTAGGTGGTGGCGACCATCATCCACGCACTTGACTCAGTGCTGCGTACTTCTTCCTTCACCTCTATCATGTTTTTTTCGGTGTCTGCCCTCCTCTCTTCCGATTTCTCCCATCTTTCCTGTCACTTTTTATTACCCTTCTATCCTTTTCAGCTGGCTTTACATTCAATGACAAGCCTAATGGTTTCCTGAAAGACAGGAAACCATTTACAGCGCTGGGTGGTAACCATATAACCAACCCATACGTGTTCATTACGTGTCAGCAAGAGGGTTGGCGGAGGGTTAGAGCCCCTCCCCGTAAAATAACTAACTCAAAGACAAACGCCACCCCTTACAGGTTTGTGGTGTCTGGCTGTAGACAGACAGACTACTGTTACTACTTCTACCACAGCTACTATTGTCATTCAAGCATACTCGCTCTTCATTATTCTTCAGTTACGAAGTCTTCTCTCTCTTGGCTACAGTATAGTAACTAAGCATACCAAAATAATTATCATCATCATCATCATCATCATCATCACTCAATCCAGTGTTGCCCCATGAGAAGCGTAGGAGTTCGGGGCTAGACAAGTTGGTCATGACATTTAAGATGAGTGACCAGCCTCACTCATCCCTGAGTGGCATTACATGAGCAATAAACCCCAACCACCACTTGGATATAAACCTGCACTGGCTTAATCCGATTAGAGTGTCGTAATTACCCACTAAACCACCAGGCTCTATAATTTGGTTATATGGTTACCACCCAGTGCAGCAAATGATTCCCCGGTGTACAGGAAACCATTTGGCTTGTCACTCAGTGTAGAGTAACCACAGGCAGAAGGAAGATGACAGAATGAAGGAAAGACATAAGCGGGAGTGTAAAGTCACCCGTAGACAGAAGGAAAAGAAAAAAAAATGAAGGAAATAAAGACAGAAGAGGAAGGAAGAAAAGAAGGAAGGAAGAGAGGAAAGGGCAGTTACCTGAGACCAGCACGATATCGACTGAGTGGATGGTGAGCGCCCCCACCTACCACAAAATAATTAAATACTAAAATAAAACCAACAAAGTCAAAGAGATAAAGAGACCGGTTTTAGTTGTTTATCTACATATTTTCTCTTAGTTTAACGACATCGTATGGTTAGTGAAATTAGTACAATTATGACACGCAATTTTTAAAAAGAAATTTCAGGGGGTTATTCCAGGGCTAAGGTAGGGTACAAATATTAAATCAGTATGGGTCCTGACATCAACCTTTACAAAGCTAGTGTTACTGATGACCTTTTGGTTTTATTATGAGGGAGAACATTGCCTTTCATACGGTCAACAGTAACTCCAGCTCTGTAATGGTTGGGAAGTTGATACATTGTGATTTAACATTTTAAAAGCAAACTTACCACTAGAATAACCTCTTGCATTTTCTCATAAATGAGTTTGGGAAAGTGTGTACGAATCGGAATGTAAAGGTAAATGTAGGGAAGAGTAAAGTTGTGGTCTTTGAGAGTACTGAAGTCACTAAATGTACAGTGGGGCTGGATGAGGAAGAAATGGAAAATATGAGTGCACTTAAGTACTTGGGTAATGTTATGAGTAAGTTTGGAAGTTTAGAGCGTGAAGTGCTTGAAAGGGTACAACGGGAAGAAAGGTTGATGGTTCCTTGAAAGCATTGATAAGGAACAGGGAAGTGAGCATGGAAAAAAAAAAAAAAGTCACTGCATGACAGTATTATGATACCAGCTCTAACGTATGGAAGTGAAATTTGGACCTTGTTGGAGGGACACAAGTCAAGAGTGAGAGCAGTGGAAATGATATGTTTGAGAGGAGCAAGTGGAGTTACATGGAGAGACAGACTGACAAATGAGGAAGTGTAGGAGCGTTGTGATGTGGATGTGACAGAAAGCGTTAGGAGAAATACAGTGAGGTGGTTTGGCCATGTGGAAAGGATGGAGAGTGAGATTCTAACGAGAAGAGTGTATGCGATTGAGGTGGAGGGGAGGGAAAGGGAGAGGAAGGCCGAGGATGAGATGGAAGTACGGAGTGGAGAGGTATATGAGAGAGGGGTATGTGTCCTGGGAGTAAGGCATTGAAGTGGCTTGGGACAGGGTGACGTGGAGGCGATTTGTTTGTGGTCATCCCTTATGGGACTGAGGCGTCTGGCAATGGATGGATAGCTTCTCAAAAGTCCTGCCTGTATTAGAATTTTTCTATAGAATGCGTACACAGCATCTCTCTTCCAACCTGTAGGTATTGCTCTCGCTCTCGTAGTCTAGGACCATAATAGTGTCCTTTTTGGGGAGGAAGGGGGGGTCCTTAAGGTACGTGGAATAAACTACAAAAGGACAAAAATTTGGGCCAAGCTAAGGTGAAAGGACTACTGCATCTTTCCTATAGGACGTGTACATGTCTATCTTCTTACCTGTAGGTCCTGCCCCCACAGTCACAGTCCAGAGCCATACTATTGTCGTATTCTGCTACTGGGATACAGCTTTAAGCAAAAGTTAGCCGACAGTCTTCTGTCAACAGTGCGTCCTGTCTTCCATGTTTCTCGTTCCCCTTCAAAAAATGAGTCTATCCTTCCTTCTCATACTCTCTTGTTGTGTGCTTCCTATTGCTATCACATAGAAGTCAGGCCTGTAGTAAGACTTTTTTGGGGGAGGGGGATCTTTTCTGCTGAATCTGGACTTGCATCCGGCTGGTCAAAGGTGTGCTGCATGCCTGCTATGGAGGTCTGGGTGTATGCATAAGCGACGTTGAGAAGCAGCACAAAACTTCTGAACAACGGGGAGTGATTCTATGCACTGATATTAAAAAACAGATGTGAGAAAGTGAAATTTTAGGCAGGTGGGGAGTCGTCAGACCTCCTTGACTCCTTCCCCCCTCCCCCTGTCTACGGGCCTGAAAGTATTTCATATACACCTTTCTTTGCCCCAGCCAGCCGAGAATTGTCGAAGAATTTTTGCTCATGGGTGTACAAAGACAAAAGTCGTGTCTAGAAATTTGGCGAAAACATCTGCTAAATGGCTCAAGTTCTGGTGCACTCTGCTTTTTCCCAACACGGAGGGTTGGTAGCACTGACATGAGATGTCATTGCTCCAAGTGACAAAACCTGTGGATGTGGGCATATTCTTTTGTAAGCCATACATATCTATATAGTTATTTTATTTCCCGACAGCTACAGTTACATGACATATATGAACCGTTTTCTTTTTTCTTTTTTTTCTTTTTTTTGTACCGACATGTCAGCAACACTGCAGTTTAGTTGGAAAAAGAACTGTCCTGAAATCAGTTTTCATTTATTAATTTAATTTCTTCTTAGCTTAAGTTGATAATTATGGGTTTTGATGTGCATTCTCTGCCAGTGTTATAAAATAATATTGTCTAAATTATTTTGTATATGAGGACAGAGTTGCTATGTACAGTAACGATAATCGAATGTTTTGTCATGGGTGGCCAAATAAACCCCAGAAATTCGAACTCATAGCCTAGAAGACCAAGGTGCACGCACAACTATCTGCGTACTTCATTCTAGGTACCGTCCGTCTCTCAAGGCGTAAGTACTGTTTACAGGTGCTGCCTTCCATCTTCGTGATTATTTCCTGGTCCTGTAGTAATGTGGCAACGTGAGGGCGACCTGAACGATGACGGTTCTCGGTTGTGCCTCGCAAAATTGTCTAATCTATTTTTCTACGGGTTGCACTACTCGGGATTCTCTCCCCCTAAATAAAGGTTGATCATGCCACCTTTCTAAGTAGTTGGATGCATGTTGCTTTCCCTTTCCACACAGGGTATATACCAGGTCTGCTGGACGGTTTGTGGTAAGATGCAAGATGTTCCGGCCAGGCAAACATCATCTGACCGAATATGGTTCACATTTCGTTTTCGAGTATCGATGTTATGGTTTCGTAATTTCGTGTTTTCATTCACACCGTCATTCATCACCAGCCGATATGAAGCTTGAGGACGTCAGGCTGGCCAACAACGAATATGTAACTGTAAGCTGTCTTAATGTTTTACGTGTTTCACTTAATCATCGGACAAAACAGCGACGCGACTTTTGTCTTTGATTGTACGTGGCATGAGCTACGTATGGACAGAAACCTGGGCCAAGTTAAGGTGAACGGACTGCAGCATGCGTCGTATGGGGTGAGTACATGTCTATCTTCAAACCTGTAAAGTCCTGCCCCCGATGTCGCAGTCTAGAGCCACAGTATTGTCTTAATGTGGCACTGAGATATATGGCATAATCTAGAAAAGGACATAAATCTGGGCCACGTTAGGATGAAAGGACTGTAGCATCTTTCGTATCCAGTGCGTACACAACACCTCTTTGCTCAACTGAAGGTCCTGCTCTCGCTCTTACCCTCTAGAGCCATAGCACTCTTATTCCGCCACTGAGACACATGGCATGAGCTAATAAAGGACAAAATCTTGACCAAATTAAGGTGAAAGCTACAAAAGGACACAAATCTAGGCCAGGTTAAGGTGAAACAACTGCAGCAAGAGTCCTACAAGGTGAGTACACAGACTGTCTTCTCACCTGTAGGTCCTGCTCCCGTTCTCGCAGTCTCTTTATGAACACCAGCCTGTCACTCTCCGCCTTCTTGATCTGGTCGTGAAAATCGGAGAGCTCAGAATCGCTATCGGGATTTTTTGGCGGCTTCAGAGTGGGACGCCCTACTCCTGTCATCATCTTGCCCTGGGGATTCTTCCGCAACTCGATGATCTGGCAAATGCACATAAGAAATAGGTAATGAGTGCGGTTAATATTTAGCATCTTCATCTTTTTAAAATATTGTAACTAGTAGGATTCCTCTGTAACTCGATGATCTAGCTAGTGTACGAAAGAAATGGATAAATCACTAGCATCATCACCCTCATATAAGAGACTACTATTGTGACTATTAAAACAAAAGCAGGATTCTATAATAACTCAATGACATGGCAAATGTACGGAACAAATGGGTAGATCACTACGCATTTCACTTTAACTTGGCCTAAAATTGCCATTTTTCCATTTCCAGTGCTCGGTTTAGCCAGAGAATATCAACAGAGAATGGTGCTAATCACGAAGAAGTGTCATGGAAATTATGTAGAGCAGTAGAAACGTCCCTCTGTCACTGAGCTTCATGGCTTAAGGTGCAAAAGGACGAAAATATGAGCCAAGTTAAGGTGAAAGAACCATTGCATCTTCATGTAATACTGTTGTCACTATTAAACTGAGACCAGGATTCTTTGTCAGCTCGATCTGGCAAGTGTACATGGGAAATGGGTAAATAATTAGCATCATAAGCACCATATCATTCTATCATCAACATTAAAATGTAAGCAAGACACAATATACGCAAACAGATGATTGGGAAGGAGTATATGAGGGAGGGATCATGATTGTAATCATCGTCATCAGCATCATCTGTCTCTGTTATTGCTACACAAGAAAAAGGAAAAACTGAAAAGTAGGGAACTATAGTTACAGTGCCACACCAACTACACAACAACTACACTACAGTGTAAAACTCAGTAGAATAATGCTTTTTACCCTCCACCTGACGAAGTCAGAGGAGGGTATTGTTATCGCTGAGATCAACAGCAGCAGATGGCGAAGAAATTTCTTTTCCGGGCCAGAACTCAGAAAGCTTTCACTATAGAGTCGCGGAATTTCACAGAGTTATGTGTCTTATAGTGACGTGGTGACTTTTGATAGGTAGAATGCTGTGTCTTAAGTAGTTTTTTTTTTTTTAATAATGGAAAAGTTTAGAAAAAAAAAATTTCTCAGAGATTTCAGGAATGTGAAATGTCCAAGCGTTTTTCTGTTAATAGTTTGCAACTATTACACCCAGGAGGCAGAAAATTTACATGATATATGATTATATGAATATTTAATTATGTATGAGGATTCACGACAGCACCTGTTATGTAATCATGAAAAATGGCTGCCTAGATGAAAAAAGCACAAGTCAAATATCATCATTTCTGCTCATAACTTCGTCATTACCATGGATAAACTACCGAAATGTTTAAGTTTTATTGTCTCTGTGTTATACAGAATTGGGGGGGGGGGCAGTTATGCGCTTGGTTAGGTGTGCAGGGAGGTGGGAGGTGTGTGCTTGGGGAGATGGAGGGCTGCAACACCGTAGTTTTTTTTTTTTTTTTTTTTTTTTTTTTACAGGTAAGGAGAGGGACATTGTTCCTGAGAGGAATGCCTTCTCACAGTGGTACTGATATAACCGGGCGGCTTCGTTACCTGGCTATATTAAACTTCGTCTACTCCCTCTGTCTCCCAGTAAATTAGAATGGTAGGCTGCAGGAGAGAGACAGCTTCAGCTTGCACTTCATCATTTTGTGTCCAGACGAGCATTATTTTATGTGTCCAATTCTGGGAACAGGCTTCAGAGCCCATTCCCTGAGGCCCAGCAGTTCTGTGTACCATAAATCTCCTCATGTCACCACTTTGGCGCCAACACCCTCTGTCCATATTCAGTGCATGCTAGGGCTGTCTCATACAGGATTGGTGCTTTGATATTAATGGGTATTTTTTACGATATGTCGGCGGCTGTTGTATTACATCAGTATGGTCATTTTTAACGAAATTCAAATCCTTAAAATGTACCCTAACCTAAACGGGAATCAAACCCGCGTCCCATGAAATAACGGACCATCTCTCTACCGACTCGGACACAACAACAATACCAGAACAACTACCCGTATACTAAGCTTGGCAAGATGGCCCAACTTGCTATCTATCTATATACCTAGGCTGCTTCCCCCAAGGACAGGGAGGTAGCCGAGACAGGACGAAACACTCCCCATTTACTCATCCATTCATACACATTCATTCGCATCTTAGCCCCAGAGGGGAGAAGGGACAAATCCTCACCACACCACACCACACAAGGGTCAACTGCGCAGTGCAATCAGTGACATCTGCAGAAGGGCCCGACAGCAGAGCTGGTTTACCCCTGCCACATCATAACAGACCCATCCCCTTACCCGCACCTGACCTGACTAGCTGATCAGACCAAGTGCGGGAGAATATCCCTTCAGGGCTGCGTCATCATTTATTCATTCACAATTTCTCTCCATTTATTTCTGTCACGCACAGCCACTCTTCCTTGCTCAACAGACACCCCTCTCGCATCCAGTGCTTTCTTCACACTGTCCATCCATCCTATTTGTGGTCTCCCTCTCAGCCTTACACCCCTCACATCAGATCTAGTTATCTTTTTCACCAATCGCACATTTTCCATTCTCTCCATATACCCAAACCATCGCAACACCCTCTGCTCAACTCTATCAGCCATCTCCCAAACAACTCCAGTTCTCCTTCGCACTTCATCATTTCGCTCTCGATCCATACGCATCACTCCACACATACTTCTCAGACACCTCATCTCCATTACATTCAAACTTTTCCTCTCTGCTACACCCATATCCCATGTTTCAGCCCCATATAACGCAGTCGGTACCACTACACCCTCATACAGCCTTCTCTTGACATCCATTCTAAGCTAACAACATCTAAACACCTTTTTCATTCCTCCCAGCACCTTTCCTACTTCATTCATTCTAAACTTCACTTCTGCATCTATTCTTCCATCCACAGCACCATGTGACTCTAAATATTTAAAACACTCTACCTCCTCAAGCAACTCACCATTCAAAACTATATTCATCCCCCTACCATTTACCAACCTCGTACACTTCATCACTTTACTCTTATTCTCATTTACTTTCAATTTCCTCCTTTCACACACCCTTCCAAGCTCCTTTACCAACTGTCTCAATCTCTCCTCTGAATCAGCCACCAGTGCAGTATCATCCGCAAACAGCAGCTGCTTCAGATTTCACTCTCTACCATCAACATTCACCAGACTCAGACCTCCACCTAAAACTCTTGCATTCACCTCCCTTACAACACCATCCATGTAAATATTAAACAACCAAGGCAACATCACACATCCCTGTCGCAGCCCCACTCTCACATGAAACCAATCACTCACAGCATTTCCCACTCTTACACACGCTCTTCTATTTACATAAAAACTCTTAACCCCTTTAGTAACCTACCATTAAGTCCATACAATCTTAAAACAGTCCACAAAGCCTCCCAATCAGTTCTATCATACGCTTTCTCTAAATCCATGAATGCCCAAAACACATCCTTGCCTTTCCCTAAATACTTTTCACACACTTGGCTCACAGCAAACACCTGATCCACGCATCCTCTCCCTCTCCTAAAGCCACACTGCTCATCACCAATCACTCCCTCTGTACCCTCTCTAACTCTCTTAATTAACACTCTACCATACACCTTACCTACAACACTCAACAGACTTATACCCCTAAAGCTAGTACATTCATACTTATCACCCTTGCCTTTATACAACGGGACCACACAAACACTTGCCCAGTCAATTGGCACCATACCTTTCACAAAGCACACATTCAACAATCTTACTAACCAGTCAACAATAGTCACTCCACCACCCTTCAGGCATTCCACAGTACACCCATCCATACCTGCAGCTTTCCCTGTTTTCATCTCCTTTACTGAATTCTCCACTTCCTCCTTCGTGATCAAAGAATCATTCAACTCTCCCAACACATTTATTCCTTGCACCCTTCCATCCGCCACAATCTCAGCCACCCTTTCCACCTCTACATTTCACAATCTTTCAAAATACTCTGCCTATCTCTTCCTTACTGCATCCATCTCAGTTATCATCCTTCCATCCTCTGTTTTTACTCTCTCTTCCTTCCCAGACTCTCCCTTTTGCACCCTTTTCACCTCCTTCCAGAACATTTTCTGATTCTGTTGAAAATTCTCAGTCAGCCGCCTACCCCACCTCTCATCTGCTGCCACTTTAGCATCACGCACAGCCCTTCTCGCCCTATTCCTCTTTTCCTTATACCTCTCATATGACACCTCATCCTTCCTCTGCAGCCACACTTCATATGCACGTCTCTTCTCAGCCACAGCCATACTTACTTCCTCGCACCACCATTCACTTCCCTTTCTTACACCACCACCCACACGTTCACACCACACACCTCTTCTGCATGGCCCACCACAGCACTCTTAAACAACTGCCATTCCTCCTCCACACTGCCATTTTCCTGATCTTTCACTGCGTTCCACTCATCTTTCAACTTCTCCTGATACTCTATCATTTTCTCTCTTTTACCCAACTCACTCAACTTCAAAACCTCCCTGCCACACCTAACCCTCCTAGCTCTCACCCATCTCTTACCTACTCTTAACTTTCCCTCCACCAGGTAGTGGTCAGACATACCTCCACCCTCCCCTCTCAGAACTCTCACATCCAACAATCTTCCTATTATATTCCTGGACACAACCACATAGTCCACCAAAGCTCTATCAACAACCCTTCCACCCTCCTGTCTCACCCATGTATACTTATAAATATCTTTCTTCTCAAACAGCGTATTTCCAATCACCATCTCTCGCTCAACGCACATCCCTATCATTCGTTCCCCATTTTCATTTCTTCCTGGCACACCATGCATACCAACTACACCTTCAAATGCTACATTTCCCACTCTAGCATTCAGATCTCCCATCATTACCACATTCACATTCGCTCCAAAACTCTGCAGACACTCATCAACATCATTCCAGAAAGACTCCCTCTCTTCCTCATCCCTTTCACTACCAAACCCATATGCACTCACAAACACCCACAACTCACGTTCAAATTTCGCTTTCACCCACATCAGTCTCGATGACACCTCCTTCCATTCAGTCACACACTGCTGTACTTCCGGACTCACTAACAAGGCCACACCTTCTATTGCCCTTCCTATATCAACACCTGACCATCTTCCATTCACACTTCCAGACATAGACTCACCCTTCCCTTTCATCTTCGTTTCACTCAAAGCTAACACATCCAACTTTCTTCTCACAAACATTCTCCCAATCTCCTCCCTTTTTGCCTCAATCGTACTACATCCACGCACATTAATAGACCCAATCTTCAGGGTACGGGGATAACTCCATCCCCATCCCTTTCTCTGGCCTGTCTCTTTTTAGGAGCTAAAAAACATAGGAGGGGGTCCCTAGTCCCCTCACCCCAACTTTAGCAACGAAAAAAAAAAAAGAGTAAGATAGAACTAATGATACAATTTGGGTTAATGAGAGAGAGAGAGAGAATCTGCGACAAGAAAAGAAAACTCGACATGAATGAAAGGGAACTAACTTTTGGAACGAAGACAAGGCAGAGAGAGAGAGAGAGAACTGAGACAGGAAAACTCGAGATGAATGAAAGGGAACTAACTTTTGGAACGAAGACGAGACAGAGGGTGCCAGTGGTGCAGAAGATGATGAAAATGGAGATAATGATGTAGGCTGCATCATTCTCGTCACTCAGGATGTAGGAGATAGGCGCTCCGATGACACACATGATCACCACGTTGTACACACTCATGCCGATGTACTTGGAGTCGTTTAAGGCCGGGATGTTCACCTGCCGGGTCTCCCACGCTAGGAAGCAGCCAAACACCTGATGAGGGAGGCGTGAGGGAAGAGGTTAGTGTGGAAGAGCTACGCATATATACAGACAGACAGACAGACAGACAGAGCGGTGTGTAACTAACTGATAGCAAATGAGAGGCTGAGTGAGTGTGTGTAAAACAACAACAGACGATTGTGTAAGAATATGTCAATTTGTGAAGGAGAATAAGTAAATCATTTCAAGTTTTCAAAAACGCTAACCTGGCGCTGACAAGTAGCCTTCACGTGGTGGCACTGTACCCTGGGTGAAGTGAAGAAGCTGCGGCGTCCGTCGAAAGAAGCTAAACTTCCTCTTACTTCCTTGTACCTCGCCGTAGGGAAGGACTCCGGTCAGATCTTGGCGAGGCACTGATTACCACATTGCGAAACCGGTTCCCTACTACGTCTATGTACTGTACTTGTAGGACTTGTAGAAGCAGTTGCTTACCTGTGGTCAGTGGGTCTGCTCGGCCAGATAGACCGGGGTTAAGCAACAGCAACGACAACAAATTATGCTCACCCTCCTCCCACACACTGCCTCACTCACACGCACGCATTTACATATTCTCTCCCCTGCTCACACACATAACTCACTCACTCCCCCTTACTCTCCCATTCCCACTGGCAAACTGACTCATTCATTCACTCTAACATTCTTTAACATACTCTTACGCTCACCCATTCTCTTACTTCATTCACTGAATTGAAATTAAACTCTCACTCATCGCACTCTCTCACTCATTGCGACTTACTTTCACACGTGTTCACGCTTTCATTTTCACACTCAGTCACTTACTCATTCACTCTCACGCCTTTACACTCTACTACACTTGGACCTGTACTCATCCATGGGACTCACCATCAACGAAGCTGACGAGGAACCTAAAGACTGTGGCACCGTGCACCTGGGTGGATCACCTGTGGCGTCTACAGGTGAGCGAAAACTTGTATTTCTCTGTACCTCGCCGTGAAGAGGGCCTGGTCCAACTCAGATAAGATGCTGTCTACAAGCGGGTGTTGGCTCTCTATATGGAGTATGTACTGTACTGCACATGTAAGATGGTCCACAGAAGCAATTGGTTACATGTAGTCAAAGGATCTACTTGGGCAGACAGACAAAGGTTACGCAGTAACGGCACGAACAACAACTCACCATCAGCAGTCCCTTGTAGGCGTAGACGGCGCCTATGAAGATGGAGATCTTGGAGCTCTTGCAGTACTCATTCTCAGGGATGACCTGGATGTCACCCCTCGTCTGCCATAGAAGTGAAGAGATTACGACCATGCTAGTGAAGGTAATTATGTGTGTAATTGGCGCATGTTACATCTTCACGGGTTACCTAGAAGTAGTATTGTTAACCTTTTTTAGTCAATGACGTGCTTTGTATTTTATTTTTATTTGTCTAACGATTTTACTCAACTCAGAGTGGATGGTCCAGCGGGAGAAGTTCACTAAGTCCTTTACTAATTCCTTCCTTACTAGAGGTTCTTCCTATATTCAGAGTAGCAAGAATAAAGAAAATGACGTCTCTGGGATGAAGCAGTTAATGATGGCATGTTTAATAGTATCCACGTATTGAATACATGAAGACACGACTACTCCTTCGAGTCTGTGGTCCTCACACTATAAAATACGCTTCATCATCACATACAGTAAAGTATTCAGTAAGTGATGTCTGACTGAAGAAGAGGGTTACATGCCCAACGAATGCATGCCAGTCATTTTAAAAGGACTATGTTGTTAGCCTCACATCCTGCTTCATCATAATTAGTATGTGAACACAGAAATCCCCACTGCTATTACTAACGGCAACATTAATTTATACTTAGACTACTGTCACAAAATTGATAATGTGTTCTTACTGCCACCGTAGTGAAGGTTTAAATAGGAAGGATATTAAGCATTACACAGCATGAACGTGTACAGCAGGAAAGGGTAACTGAGAAACTTACATAAGCTGGAAGATATTTGGTTTCACGGTAGAAGGGGTCAATGATTTGCCAGGTTGTCATAATGGCCACGTCGACACACAGAAGCACAAACACCACTAAGAACAGCTGTGAGTCCTTGATCACCTGAGGAAAGAGGAGAGGAAGAGTTAAGTTAGAGCCTTTATAACTGGAGCTGTGTTAGGTGGCAAGTGTGGGCGCGTATCATCCACTCACTGGATGTAGTGCTGCCCTCAGGTGACGCTACTCTGAGTGGCAAGCCAAATAGTTTCTTCTAACCCAGGAAACCATTTACCACCCTGGTCAGTAACCATATAACCAAATGACGCCTGGTGTTTTAGTGGGTTACGGTGCTCCAACCGGACGGAACATGTAAGGGCTTCCTTCTGAGAGGTACTTGGTGTTTTTCGCTCACATAATGTCATTCAGGGATGAGTAAGGCTGGTCACCCTTGCCTTAAATGTCAGGAGTGAATATCCTAGCCCCGGGCCTCTACGTTCCTCGTGGAGAAATGGGGAAGTGGATGATAGAATGGATACCAGGAGTGTGATATTGTGGGAGAATGAATATAGAGGTGTTGGAAAAGTCTGTGTGGTAGGGGATGGACGGTGTAGTACTAGACGGTGTGACTGTGATGTGTGGTAGTATGTACTGTGGTGGGGTAAGGTGCAGATGGCATGGGTATGCTTGGAGTTCCAGTCTGGCAACATGAAGTGTACCAGTGTGTGGCGTGGTAGCATGTGGTGTGACTGTGGTACCTGTGAATGTGTATAGGGTGGCTGTGTGAAGTGTAAATGTGTCCAGAGTTGCAGCATGTAGTGTAGCACAATATGGTGAGATAGTGTTGTGTGAAGTGTTGTGTGTGTGGAGTAGCAGCATGTAGTGTAGCAAAATATGGTAAGATAGTGTTGTGTGAAGTGTTGTGTGTGTGTGTGGAGTAGCAGCATGTAGTGTAGCACAATATGGTGAGATAGTGTGTGGTACACAGAACATGGTGTAGCAGTAATGGTTTGTTGTGCGATAGTCCGAGTTGTGGCTGTGTGAGGAATGATGTGGCGAGTGTCATGTAGCAATGTTAGATCCGGCAATGTGTGTGTAGTGTGGCATTATATGTCATAGCCATGCATGGTGCGGCAATGTGTGGTGTGACAGTGTTAGTTGTGGCAGTGTGTGGCATTGTGCGAGACGTGGCATTGCTAAGTATTATGAGGTGACTGTGTGAGTTAAATAGCAGAAAGAACTGCAACAGCTTTTTCAACGATTGACCTAATCCCTTTAGTAACTCATTTAATGAGTAAATTTTTTCGTAAGTTCTTGAAATGTGATAGGTGGAGCACCTATCATCCATTCACATGATGTAGCTGTGCCTTCAAGTGACATTATATTTAGTAAAAAGCCAAACGATTTCTCGTGGCACAAAAACCCTTATACTCTAATCGGTGGTAACCATATAACCAAGTAAATGCCTAGTGATCTAGTTGGTTATGGCACTCAGGTAGGATGTGACCAATAAATGTTTCAATCTTCTGGCTAACTGGGATTTATTGCTTGTAAATGCCACTAAGGGGCGTGCAAAATTGTGGCTCTTGACTCAAATATCTGGACTGCGTAATCTGGGAATCGGCCCCTCAGCACCAGATGTGACCATAAATGACTGGATTTTAAATACATCTCCAGAAATATGAACAGGTTTTATTATTAAAATACTGGATACTCTTGACCAAAGCCTGATGAGAGTCCGAGGAAGGTTACAAGATAGTTGCTGGAAAAAGTTCCCAATGCCACCACATGATATACTGCAAGTTACTAGATACCTATCAGCACCAAAGGAAGGAGCAAATATTAAATTTTACAGCCTGACATGTCACAGTCACACACTAAGCATCAAGGAATGCAAGTCGCAGTTCTCAAATCAGCAAACTGTAAAAAAAAAAAAAAGTTGTAACAAGCTTCAAACATCCACAAGCATAAATCTGCAAGCTACATTACCTTCTTGTTGAGCTGTACATCAGTGAAGATGGAATGCACCCGCCAGGTCTTGGAGAACATGGACCCAAAGGCCAGTGTGAAGCCAGCCATCAGGACCCAAGCTCTGGCAGTGCAGATGTAAGGGAAACTGGTCTCGCTGGTCAGTTCTGAGTCCAGACCAAGCAGGATGACTGAAGTGTAGGTCAGGATGCAGCCCACGATGATTACGTTGTTCAGGTAAGGTGACGACATCTTGATATATCTAGTAAAATAACAGATGGTAAAGAGGGGTGCTGTGATGTTAAGAAACATTAATGCTATTACGATTTGGATCAAGGCAAATATAATCATAATCATCACCCTTCCCGCACTGTTTTCTGCATCATAATCCTTTCCAACTATTGACACCCAAACCCTGGGACCAGTACAGAGCACCAGTTTGGTTGTTTACTGATGGGTCTTGGGACTGGCACAAAGTAGTGACTTGTGCTACCCACACATGTTTGAAAGGTTGTGCACACGTGGGGGTGGTTGGTGATGTCTGACATGTTTAGAGAGGTCCGAAGCTTCTGCCTTCCTTCCCTTCCCATTGTTGTTGCACTTCTCATACCCTCGCTGCTAACTTTGACCCCTGAAGCTGCTAGTATATTAAAAATTGTATGCCCTAGCTATCATGTGAGTGAATTGAAATTTTATGTAACCGAGTAATACCTTTCGACGTCTTTTGTACGTAATTTTTGAGGCATATTGTGAATGATAATCTCAGCTAGAAAGCACTCAGAGAGAGCATACCCACGCAGATGCCATTGCCATTAAAAAGATCGGGATCCGGATCCGTGGAGATAGGATCCGGATCCGGATCAGCCTCAATATTTAAACAATTCTTTCTTGGCCTATGGCCCACCCTTCCACAAAATTTCATCGAAATGCATTGAGAACTTTTGAAAATATTGTGCGGGATACTCCGGATCCGTTTCAGCCCCAAAATTTAATCAATTCTTCCTTGGCCCATGGCCCTCCCTTCCACATAATTTCATTGAAATTCATTGAGAACTTTTGGATATGTCGTCTATACAAACAGACAGACTGACAACCAAACACGGGTTAATGCGTAACCTCCTCCAACTTCGTTGACGGAGATAACCAAGTGATGAAATTAGTGGAACGATGGCTTATTAGACAAAAGTATTTATACATGGCCCATGTGAAACAGCTGCAAGACGTAGGCAATGACAGCAGGAAGTGAAACAAACATACAGGCAAAGAGCCCGGCTAACACACTGAGATATTATCTCGTCTGGAATCTCCATATAATACATTAAATATACAGAACACATCAAGACAGGATGAACTGACAGAGTGGAAAACCCTAATGTTGCGATGAAAGAAACGTGGAATGAGACACAAGGGAGGTGAGGAGAGAGTCCTTGGCATTAAGGAAAGGTCAGAGAAGGTTAGGTGTTGGTAGTGGTGGTCATTGGTCACTCTAGTCATTGATAAAAGAGAAGTTGCGGCAGCCGTCCTAGCCTATTACATTATCCATAGGCCCTACTAAAATTCAAGGCAGTTCACAGACCTTGCAAAATATTTAAGGGATTGTGCTAATGAGGAAGAGACTAAATCAAAAATTGTAAATATATATACGACATCTTACTCCAAATTAAAGCATTGCATACTACTGTTTCCCTGCAGTTCTTCACATAATGCCTCCATGAATGATGTGTTGCAGGTAAGCCAGTACCGTGTCGTATGATACTTGTCAGTGAGCCTCTTGTAAATAAAACATCCCATATGGACGAGGTTACTGATGCTTATCGTCTAACGTGTCAAATGTAAGAAAATTTGGTGGATAAAGTACAGATCAAGACAAATACCACCTCTGATAGCCGCACCCACCCCTGCAATATTCTTAGGGGAGAGATTATTAATTATGGGTTAAGCATTTAAATGACACCGTTCTGGTTCATATAGTGTTCCAGTGCAACTACATGCTGAGCACTGTGATCGGTTCCTTGAAGTCATGTTTACAGGTGTTCCAGTATAACCCAGGAACGAGGTCAACTGCCAGCCTACTCTTTTACTGTGTATTTCTCTCTCTCTCTCTCTCTCTCTCTCTCTCTCTCTCTCTCTCTCTCTCTCTCTCTCTCTCTCTCTCTCTCTCTCTCTCTCTCTCTCTCTCTCTCTCTCTCTCTCTCTCTCTCTCTCTCTCTCTGTGCTTAAGTATGTAGGTATGTGTGTATGGAATGCTTTGACCTACCCCTGTGTCATATGTAGGCCTATTCTGACACGACGCAGGCACACAGTTGACTAGGACTCCTGTATCGTGCATTTCTGTGAAGGTATGTATGTATGTGTGTGTGTAATGCTTTGCCCTGCTCCTCTCAATCATATTTAAGCCACGATTACGGCACGATGCAGAAACGCTCCCTTATACCCCGGTAGCATTTCTGTATGGGTATGAACACTCTCCCAAAAAAGTGTAGGCCCATTAGACTGCGATGGTTGTGAAAATTAGCATCTTCCACAGACACACATGAGTCTATAAATGTGGTGCCTCAAAACATGTACCGGCCAGTAAGGGAATCTTTTTGCATTTTTGAGTTCTAATAATTACCAACGATAATATTTGCACTTATAATTACAGGATGCTCCGTCAATCACAATGCTTCATCCATGTTTCAGAATGATACGTGGTGTAAGTGTGCCGATACTTTTTGGGAGGGTGTATAAGTAAGCATTATTGCATGTATGATGTATTTCCCCCATGCTTTTCATTCCCACCCACACTGCCTGGACCACATCCTTCAGAGAAGTACAGGGATTCAATGTGTGACAAAATCAGTGTTTGATACAATTAGGGGCACACACTGGCTTTAGTGGCCCCCGTGGGTATGGCGAGGGAGAGAGAGAGAGAGAGAGAGAGACAGAGACAGAGACAGAGACAGACAGACAGACAGACAGACAGACAGATAGACAGACAGACAGACAGACAAAGACAGAACAGAGATAGAGACAGACAGACAGACAGATGAAAAGAAAAAAGATAATTTACCACACCGAATAATTCGAGAAAGCGATACTAACAGCACCAATCCACCAAAATACACCACATATATTCTAGGCTACAAATGCTACATCTGCAAATACGAAGCGCAGTTCAAAAATTCTCTAGACTGTCCATGTGGAAGAAAAAAATACAATTGTACGAAGTCAGGCCGTCAGGTGGTGATAAACAGCTTTGTCGTGAGGTAATACATTGTGCTTTAAGACAGCTTGTCACACCTTTTGTAAGTTGGCACACCGTTTTCTTTTGTACCTGTTTTGTGGCTTAGAGTTGGTTGTTTTCTTCAAGATGTGAGATGGCAGACTTGAAGGTATAGCTCGTGCACAGCAGGTTTAGCTATGCACTGCACTTCAATTTACGATATCTCAGGCAGTCTTTGTACCCGACCTGATTTACCCATTCATCATTTTCGTGGCTCTGCTGGTTGAACTGCGAGAGCCACTCAGATATGTGATTTACGGCCATGGTGTCGTCAAGTGTTTGTACATGCATGTGTGACCCGTGAGTCCCAAATGTGCTTTTTGTCGAGTTTAAAGTATTGTTTATTTCACACAGGCTGCTGTCTCGGCTTGTAGAAATCACAGGAAATCACTAATGCAAAAACACAAAATCCACAGACATAATAACATGCGTATATCACTCTGTCAGAAGGCATAATGGTTCATGACAAATCTGCTTATCTTCATTTAGCACAGAAGTCCGTACTAAGACTTCAGCATTTCAAGAGACATTCCAGGGACTTTTGAGCCGCGCTTTGATCTACGTAACTATGTAATTTCTCCCACAAAAAGCTTCCTCAAAAACTGACCTTTGATTCCTGAACTTGATGTTGATGGCGAGGAAGACGGCGGCCATGACGATGCCAAGAGATGCAATGGTGACAAGGATGGCGTAGATGCTGATGTTGACGCTGGTCTTCTCGATCAGCTTCACGGTGCGGTCTAGGGGAGGGTTTCCGCCAGGCCAGTAGATGGGATGGCCCTTGTCCAGTTGGAGCACGTTCTCGAAGCCGTCATACTCTCCGATTTTAACCTCCCTCCCGCCTGGGGTACAGCAAGAGGGTTAGGCAGGGTCAGCACCTTCTAGAGAGGAAGATAAGACAAGTGTTCTAGCCACGCCATGTTGTTTTCCTGTGATGCATGATTGGAATCTTTTTCACTCCTATTTATAATATAATTTAGTGTTCAGTATTAAATATTGTATGCTAATAATTAAAATCCTTAAACTGATATTATTATGTATGAGCCCTGAACACTTTCCTAACTTACGTGAGGTACTCAACATCGCGGGTCCTTTGGTAGAAATGTCCTAACGCTTTCTATAGAAGACACTGTGCAGGGTATGGTAACCACTTCAGTCCAATGGCTATTTTTCCATATTATTCTCGTTAATTTTATATAGTTTTGATAGTTATGGGAGGGATTTTTCCAACCTGAGGGGATGTACAAGGCTGCATGTAAACAGCGCTCCACTAGATATTCACGTGGCGGTATCTCTTGTGTTACAGGGACGGCTCAGTTGGCTGGTGTGGGCGTGGCTGTGGCCTTGGAGTAGGAAATGGATAAATGATGCAGGGTAGATAGTAATAACAATGCCTGAGCCGTTCCCACAACATACAAGATATCACCTGGTGGAGTGAAAGTGCAGTATTACATATGGGCCACCTTGCATATATAGCCTCAGTTAACCTCTCCTAGGACTCAAGGAAGTAAGGGCTTAGATAGGGTAGCTCTATGCAGGGTTGGCTGAGCAGGTAAAAGGTGGGCCAGGAAGGTTGTCAGGGGAACATAGATTAAAGCAGGTTTATCTATGGTGTTAGTTTAGCCTTTCAATCCACTGGCGTATTTTTCCAACTTATTTTGCTTTCTTAGGCCGGTATAATCGTCGGTTAAGGAAGCTCCCTAACACCTCTTCCTAGGCGATTAATTTTGCGCATTTCTCTTTACTATCCTTTTCTGTGTCATTTAAATTATTCAGATATCACAATACTACGCATAAATAACACACAATTTGATATTAACTAGCCGTATCAAAAATAAATCGCTAAGGAAGAGGAGCTAGGGAGTTTGCTTTACCGACGAGAACAAGGGACTTAGAGACAATTACAGTCAAATAAAACGGAACTTTAGCAGGAAGGCTGTAGGCAAAACATAGGACAAATTACAGCAGGGTTGTGTGGGGTGGTTAACCTGTTCAGTGTAACGCTGTATTTCTCCACCTTTCTCGTTATACTTAGAGGGAATTTTAGTGAACTTAGACGTCTCGCAGGGAAAGATTTAATGAAAGATATAGCTAATTCTACCCATTCGAAAGGCTTCTTCAGAGTTGAGGAAATTCGTCAAAGCAAGAACTAAAAAAAATAATAACACATCATCAAGGTTAAGTAGCTGTGAGAAAGTAGAACACAACTGAGTTTGGCGCGATATAATGAGGGTCGAGGAAGGACTGCTGTATGCAAAGTAGGTTAAGGGAGGTTTTAGGCACATATACCGATGCTGGAAGGGAATTATTCAAGATTGGCTGATGCATGACAGACATAGGAAGGGTACATGGAAGGAAGGTATAATCAGGTAGGGTAAAGGTGATGTAAAGTGGGGGAGGCTCGCTATAGGTATGAATATCGAGGTAGGCAGGATGAGCTGAAAAATGGATGTGAAAGACACCTATACACTCTCATCCCTGCTCATTAATAACACTTACTCTCAAACGCCCCTTTCCCTTATACACACACACACACACACACACACACACACACCTCCCCCTTACACAAGTTCCCTTACACACCTTCCTCTTAAACAAGTCCCCTTGCACACCTCCCCCTTACACACACACACACACACACACAAACACATCTCCCCCTTACACAAGTCCCCTTACACACCTTCCCCTTAAACAAATCCTCTTACACACCTCCCCGTTACACACACACACACACACACACACACACACACACACACACATACACACACACACACACACACACACATTCTTCTCCCACTGCAGCACGGTCCTCCAAATGGGATAGTTATGTTATGTCACAGTGACTGGTTGACTGACTGGCTGAGTGGGCCTGTGGATCCTGTCGACCGTGTTAGGATATGCAAATCTCATTACAGCACGGGACACCTGGTGGGTCGCGGGGGGAGGGGAATTAACTTACCTTTATCCTGCTGGATAATGACTTTAGGACTGGCTGGGTGCGACGACCTTGTGTCTTTTAATATGTTGTTGTTTCATGGTAAAGGGATGGCTTTATTTCAGCACTATATTAATTACAACAGACAGATATTTGGTTCTAAATATAATGAGCAAAAGATCATTGACGCTTCCGTACCAGATGTGGTGATGATAGGTGTTTAATGCAGGTTTTTATGTGATAGAACTATGAAACACACAACAAAACACCATGAGAAAGAAGAATAATCTCTGTAGGTTTGAGAGGAATGGGAACAGAGAAGATGAGACACAGTGCTGGTAGAGGACTATCAGCGAACTATTCCTTCTGGCTGTACCTATTAGACACAGCACACCCAAGCCATCACCTTACTCCCACAACGAATTCTTAACAGAGCTTACAAAATGGCCAAAATTCTGAAGTCCATCGGTTTTATATTCTGGTAAGCCGTCAACAAGAACATTATTTTGTAACCTCGGCGTGCCTTGTGGAATTACAGCGAAGACCGTTTCAACGAACAAGTTATCTTCAAACTTCTCTCTACCTCAAACTGGATTGATTTTACAGTTACCAGTCCTCTTTGCTGGCATTTGGTTTCCTTTACTCTTTCGTCAGCTGTCATTATGTTTTACTTTCCCTACCTTCCTTCTCTCGACTCCGCTACTATACAGATTGAAACAACTTAATCTCTCTCTCTCTCTCTCTCTCTCTCTCTCTCTCTCTCTCTCTCTCTCTCTCTCTCTCTCTCTCTCTCTCTCTCCTACCTTGGAACTGCTTGAGGAGGATGTAACCCTTCCTTGTGTTGTCCTTGTTGAACTGTACGGGGCCCTGTGGAAAGAAAAATCACATGTATAGTTTAACATAAATAAAAACAAGTATATATAGCCTTACTAAGAGATATAAATGAGTGCTGGATGTCTCAGTATTCCCGATACCAGTTGTAAACCTGCAAATATCGATGCTGATGGCCAGTTACTATGAACAACAAAGTTTTCAGTTTAATGAGAAATAAAAACAGTCTATTACTCTAAAGTGCTGGCTATTATTTATGAGGGATAGCATACTGCACCAGGCGACCTCGTATTGGTGTAACATTTTAAATAACCATTCTATTTACCTTCAGGTCTTTGAATACCCAATTTCAGCTTAACATAATCAATATATTGCTAAACAAGTGATAGATACATTTTGTTTTATTAATCTATCTCTATCTATTGCCATACGCCTCAATCCCGTTTGGGGTGGCCACAAACAAATCGCCTCCAAGTCGCCCTGTCCCCCGCCATTTCATTGCCCTGCTCCCAACTCACACACCCCTCTCTCATATACCTCTCCACCCCATTCCTCCATCTCAGAGATTTAATGTGATACGTGACCTTCCTACTCAACAGGACTTGAAAGATATTACAGAATGTTAGGGTAGTTATCGGGTTGAAAGTGTTGCGGTTACGTATCTCTAGTATCGATATCGACAATGATTAACACCGATACTTTACTAGCAAGTGGTAATATATCCAAATTTAACTGGTGTCGCCCTACACTAATATAAATACATTCGGTCAGTAAACTGTTTTCATTAACTGAGAACTGCCCATTTATTTCTTCAGCCACATGTTAGCTCATTATCTTTGACTGCGAAGAAAGCTGCATGCACTGATGTGACTATATTACCATTAGTGAATTTATCTGCAAGACATCTGATGTACTTGTATTAATATTTCCATGATTGTCACTGGTTGCTACGTTCTTTATATATCTCTCATCTTCCATTTAATATAAATCCCTCTTCAATCTGTAACTTCATGGATTTCTGAGTCACTGTAAATAGGTCTTACACACTATCTTGAAGGTGTGTAGGGACTTATAAGATGTTCTGCTTAACTGTAGCTCATTCATCCTAAGTAGGCAAAGACTTCCTTTCGTTGCTTATTCCACATAGCTCAGTGGTAGAAAAAGACAATGATACGTCCCAACATCCTTCCATTAGCACTTCTTCGTGACTAGCATCATATTCTAGCGTCAATCTCTTATTATACCTCAGCATTCAAGATGGAGAGAGGGAAAATTTTAAGCATAGTTAAAATGAACAGGGAATAACCAGTAATAATTAACAAGGAATAATGTCTGGTTTGTTGTGCTTGGAGTCAGAACCGCGTGAAGGGATGACTGATCAAATTTGCATAGAAGTGTATATTACTTTTGCATGCAGAATAAGTTCATACATTTTTGTTACTCGATTAGGCATACATTCTCATGCATTTTTATCTGAGTCAAGGATTAAAATGGGGAGGAGGAGGAGGAGATAGAGGAGGGGGGAGAGGAGTCAAAATCTAAAGCCTTTTCTGTTTACTGATGTCAACGATGATCTAGACTGATGGGGAGTTCAGATGATGATGATGATGATGATGATGGTGATGCGTTATAACCTCTTTTATTTAAGAATCTTGACCATGACCTAATTTGACGGAAAGTTCAGGTGGAGGGCGAGAAGGGAGAAATAAGACCAAAGTTTTGAGCAATGATTTACAATGATATTATTACAGTGGTATTGAAGTTATGAGAAGCATATCGATCAAACCAATAATGCCACCTAGTACTGTAGTATCTATCTAAAGAAGATTTTTTTTTTTTTTCCACAGTTAAGTTTGTCTCATTCAAAGTCATTTAGTGTGATACATTTTACTGATGAACTGTTTACACACACACACATACACACACACACCCTGATTACGATTATCAAAGAATCATTGTAAGTAATGGGACTCAATACACTTCTAGATCCAGAACAGCGTGCAACATTTACCATTATGTCAATCGAAACTGATAACCTACTTTCAGCTTGGTGTTTCACTCTCCGTTATATTATAAGCCAGCCAGGCATTGCTATATTAGTTAACATAAATAATCATAAAACAAACACCACTTTTATCTGAAACCCTGATATACACTGCGAGGAATTCTAAATGAGTAAGGCAGAATAGTCTAATGTTAGATTTGCATCATAATTACCACGTAGTTATTCATCGCGTAACAGTGGTATCAATGATAAACTCACCTTCCAAGAATATATGTATAAACACAGAGAGAGAGAGAGAGAGAGAGAGAGAGAGAGAGAGAGGATATAAAAATAATAATAATAATTAAGGATTATTCTTTCTACAGAAGAACAAAAGTCAGGGTTTTGTTTAAGTACACATGGTCACCGCCTAAATCTGCAAAGATTGCCACAGTCAAAAATCCCAGAGCACTTCTGATTTTTGACCTATTGAAATGAGGTTCCAGTCCATTTTATCACACTGTCATTATTTTTGCAAGATCGTTATATATAATAACAGTTTATAGACAGTAACACCACCAACCGATTCCGACTGCGCGTAAAAGTATCTAACGCTCAGTTATTGATGTGCTTCATCGGAAGAGACGTATCCGTGATAGTAAAGGAGTACCGACCAAAAATTCCCTATCTCGTATTTTATGGAAGACTGACATCAGAAACGATTGCGATGATTGCTTTAATAATTAATAAGCTCCGGGATCTACCACCCAACAATCTGTCACATTGAGCTCAATTTTTATGGGCTAAGGATGTTCCCTGGCTCTTTATATATATATATATATATATATATATATATATATATATATATATATATATATATATATATAATGGACAGTCTTCTCTGTCAGGGTTTATCCAGCTATCCTCCTAAACACGTGCACCGATATTGATGAAACTGTTCAGGAACACTCCCTGGGGCTCCAGATTTTGCATAAAGGTTTTTTATTTCAGAGTTCCGAAAAATATTTTATTTCCAAAATTCTTTTAGTTACCCCTCAATAGTTTTCTCTAACAGGGCCAATAAGTCAATTTTCTTTGGGCCTTACCACATACTAGTGTATTCATGCATTGCATTATTCAAAGTTCTGAAATACAAACAAAGAGTGATGGATCAAACGAGTTTAGACTGCCGTAGGCAGCCTTACGCGATTACGTACAGTAGGTGGCTGCACACAGGGTCACAAGAGAAATGTTTTTTTTAGCCGAGGCAACCATATACTGTGCGGGGGGGGGGGGAATCATGTAACCAAATGTTGCCTGGAGATATAGCTGTTTCAGGCACTCCAAATGAGTGTTTCCCAAAAGGAATTACTTAACAGGAATGAGTTTATTACTCAAACAGTACCGTTGCATCAGAAGCGTAGGGACCCAGGGTTAGGCTACTGAATCCCAACATTTAAGGCAAGGATGACCAGCTTCATTCGACCCTAGTTGCATAGTTTCAACAATAAACTCCAGCCTTCCCTGGGATGTGTAACCCTTACTGGCCCCAGCCGAATGATGCGCCTTGGTTCACTAGACCACTAGGTGTCATTTGGTTATATGAGAACCACTCAACGGGGTATTGATTTACTGTGATACAGGAAACCATTTTTCCACCTGAAGACAGCACTACATGGAGTGAGGGATGATGGGACCCCCAGCTACACTATTTATTAATAATGGAAATAGGATGACACCCGTAAGTTCCGTTCCTCCTCCTTCCCATCAGTATCTCATAAAACTCTATTAGTTTTGGTTGTCTAAAGTAACAGTTTGTCAAATATAACTGTTTAAATGGTCAAACATACTATAGTGACTACATTAAACTTGACGCAAACTACAATGATGTTAAGGGCTACTGAAGGAAAGAAGGAGGCATGGAAGTTTGGCGGGGGACTGTACCTCTCTTGGAATTTCATCTTGTCATTTCTGTTGCTCGTCATTTGTTTTGCATCCTCAACTTTCTTACCTCCCTTATTCACATACCCACGTACTATAACATTCCTACGTCTCATTTTCTATACCTACCCGTATTCTTGCTTATTTCACCACCATATTCATGTGAGATGGCTGTCACGATTTTATCTGAATTCTGTCTTTTTTACCCCTTGATAAATAGGCTTCCTTTATGAACATCTTTCAAGAATTTCTATATTTCTTATTCCCTCCGGCCTGCAAAAAATACATATATTCCTTAAATGTCCAATCTCTCTTACTTTCACATCTAATTAACAAGAAAGTCAAGTGGTTTATCTTACAAGCAGTATGAAGTCATTTTTTTTCAGTGGGGCATTATTTTGTTTGTTGATGTGGAAGAGATTTTCGACGGCATGATCAGTGAAAGAATGTATGCCTGAGTACACTGGACACTCCGCTGGTCATTCTGTTCTTTGCTTTTCAGTTCCTATTTTCTTATTTTTCATTGCCACTCCTCTTAACAGTGGAAAATAGGGGTAATTTGGTAATGATCACGATATGGCCAGGCGCTCCATTGCATCGTTATACAAAGCAAAGTACTTCCATATCCCCAGAAAGGTGACAGATGGGCAACTTGAGAATAAACTACACCTGTCTCACGTTTCAGATGAACCTGAGTCAACAACAACAACTACAACAACAACAACGACAACAACAACCCTTAGAGCAAGTTTGACCATTAATAAACTAACAGGATAATAATTATATTTAAGTCAAGAAATTTCGTTCTCCAACTCTGTTGATGATATTAAACATTACACCTTTTGGAAGAGGGTCGGGGGCCATGAGTCTGTAGTTCAAATCATTTAGGGGTAGAAGGACACCATATATTTCTGACAGTTATCTCTTTACATACAGATAGATAGACAGAAAGATAGATAGACAGACAGACAGACAGATCGATCGATCGATCGATCGATAGATAGATAGATACTCGTATATACCCAGACGCCTTAACACGCAAGAGATGGCTAAGAACGATCATCTCATTGTCACTTTGTCCTGCGCCATCAGACTGCCCTCCTTCCAACTCACACACTTCTCACTCATATACCTCTCCACTCCATCCCTCCATCTCACCCACGGTCTCCTACCTCTCCTCCCCTCCCACTGTATCTCACTCACACGCATACATCCTCTCCAAATTACACACCCAGTCACACATATACGGTACCTCTCCACTCCATCCGGCCATCTCATCCTCGGTCTCCACCTTCCCCTCCCCCACTATACCCTTCTAAAGCCCTCCTACGAGACAGAAAAATCTCAAGGCATTTCTCTAAGATGAAAAACATAGCTCGTATAGTAGGCATCAAAGGTTCTATCTCTCTCTCTCTCTCTCTCTCTCTCTCTCTCTCTCTCTCTCTCTCTCTCTCTCTCTCTCTCTCTCTCTCTCTCAGAAAACCAAGGACTTTGAAAATATGTGTGGCATTTCAGAAGCAACCAACACTGATGACATTATTTGGCCATATATCAATGAAGGAGCGTTGTGGTGTGGATGTGGATGTGATAGGAAGCGTTAGGAGAAACACACTGAGGAGGTTTGGCCATGTGGAGAGGAAGGAGAGTGAGAGACTGACGAGGAGAGTGTATGTGAGTGAGGAGGAAGACGGGAGAGGGAGGGGGAGGCCAAGGATGAGATGGAGGGATGGAGTGGAGAGATATATAAGAGAGACGGGTGTGAGCTGGGAGCAGGGCAATGAAATGGCGGGGGACAGGGCGACATGGAGGCGATTTGTTTGAGGTCACCTCTTACGGGATTAAGGCGTCTGGCAATAGATAGATAGATAGATCAGTGTCATCAGTACTACGGGCTTATCATACCGATTTTCAAAGTCGGTGGAGGGAAAGGCCTAGAGGGGACAGGAATCTTGACGCCGACTGTACACACTCAACAGCCTCTTATCTTTTATATTTACCAGCAGAAAATTAGCAGCTTCAGTTAGTTGACGTATTTCTCATCCTGTGTTATGTACCACTGGATTATTTTGTGTAAACTGCGGAAAGGGAAAAGTTGCTGTTGTGAGTTAAAGAAGGCCATATCTAACCCCTTCAGTTCTAAATGTCTCACCACTGATAAATAGTTTGGAGGTAGTAAGAATAGGGATAAAATTGACATCGAACTGAGAGAGAGAGAGAGAGGGAGGGAGGGAGGGAAGGACAAGGGAGGAAGAGAGATAAATGGGAAACCGATTGATTCTAGTCATAGTGAAGAGAACTGCATTTCATTGTTAATTTAGCAGTACCTGGTAGCAGTGTGAGAGGTGTGGGGTGGATTTGTGTTAGTGTGATGTGTGGTAGTATAATGTGCTGTAGTGTGAGATATTGTAGTGTGAGGTGTGGTAATGTTAGGTACTGTAAGGTGAGTTACGGTGAGGTGTGGTAGAATTATTTAGTAGAGTGAAGTGCATTAGTGTGAGGTGCAGCAGTGTAAGGTGTGGTAGTATTAAGCTCAGTAGTTTGAGGTGATGTAGTGTGAAGTGTGACAGTGTGATGTGCAGCAGTGTGAGGTATAGTAGTGTAATGTGCAGTAGTGTGAGCCGTGGTAGTTTGAGGTTTGGTAGTATGATACGTTGTAGTCTGATATGTAGTCGTGTGAGGTGCCATAGTGTGAGGAATGGTAGTGTGATGTGCAATAGTGCGAGGTGTCGCAGTGTGATGTGTTGTAGTGTGGTGTGCAGTAGCGTGAGGATAGTGTGAGGTGCAGTGGTGTGAGGTGTAGCAGTGTGAGGTGTAGTAGTGTAAGGTGTAGTAGTGTGAGGTGTAGTAGTGTGAGGTGCAGTAATGTAAGGTGCAGTAGTGTGAGGTGTGGTAATGTGAGGTGCATTAGTGTGAGGTGTAGTAGTGTGAGGTGTGGTAGTATGAGGTGCAGTAGTGTGAGGCGCAGTAGTGTGAGGCGTGGTAGTGTGAGGTGTGGTGGTGTGAGGTGTAGCAATGTAAGGTGCAGTAATGTGAGGTGTGGTGGTGTGAGGCGTAGCAATGTAAGGTGCAGCAGTGTGAGGTTTAATAGTGTGAGGTGCAGTAGTGTAAGGTGCAGTAGTGTGAGGTGTAGTAGTGTGAGGTGTAGTAGTGCGAGGTGTAGTAGTGCGAGGTGTAATACTGTGAGGTGTAATAGTGTGATGTGTAGTAGTGTGAGGTGTGGTAATGTGAGGTGCAGTAGTGTGAGGTACAGTAGTGTAAGGTTTAATAGTGTGAGGTGTAGTAGTATGAGGTGTGGTAATGTGAGGTGCAGTAGTGTGAGGTATGTTAGTGTGAGATGTGGTAGTGTGAGGTGCAGCAATGTGAGCTGTGGTAGTGTGATGTGCAGTAGTGTGAGATGTAATAGTTTGATGTGTAATAGTGTGAGGTGTAATAGTGTGAGGGTAGTAGTGTGAGGTGTACTAGTGTGATATGTGGTAGTGTGAGGTTCGGTAGTGCGAGGTGTAGTAGTGTAGTAGTGTAAGGCATAGTAGAGTGAGGTGTAGTATACGTAGTGTAATAGTGTGAGGTGTAGTTGTGTGAAGTGTGGCAGTATGAGGTGTAGCAGTGCAATGTATGACTGTACGAGGTGTGGCAATGTGAGATGTGGTTGTGAGGTGTGGTAGTAAGAGGTGTGAAAATGCAGTGTGGCAGTGTGAGATGTTGTAGTGTGAGCTGTGGTAGTGAGATACAGTATGTAGTATTGTGATATGTAGCTGTGACATGATAGTTTAAAGTTTGGTAGTGTGATATGTAGTAATAGGTGTATGAGTGTGTGGTGTGCTAGTGTGCTGTTGTAAGTGTGAGGTAGAGTAGTAGGAGGCATGGTAGTGTATGGCAGGCTAACGTGGCAGTGTTAGGTGTAAAAGTGTGATGTGTAGTTTTGTTATTGTGGGAGCTGTAGTTATTTTAGGTGTAGCAGTGTAATGGTAACATGAAGTGTGAAAGGGTGAGATGCAGAAAAGTGAAGGACTGGTGGTGTGGTGATACACTGATGTGAGATGTGCAATGTAGCAGAAGTTAGTAGTAATCGTATTAGTAGTAGTAGTAGTAGTAGGAGGAGGAGGAGGAGGAGGAGAAGAAGAAGTAATGATAATAATAATAAGAATAACAGTCGCATGATTCACTTGAAATATCTTAAAAGTAAATACTATATCACAGTGCCACCAGTAAAGTGCGCTTTGTGAGGCGTGACGAGCGAGCGAGAGCCACGTTGTTACAATTTCCCTCTGATATAAAATTATAGACGGAATCTCCGATATTTAACTGCTACAGCTGATGCCAAAAAAACAGTGTTATGACGATTTTTTTTATTTTGATTTCATAATTGAGGCGTTCACCGATTAGAGCTGAACACTCCCTTCGAAAACTCGGGATTCCAAGGGGTTCCTACGGCTTTATAGGTGAGTTTTTAGTTGATAATGACATTTATTGAATGAATGTATCACACGTAGAAAGAATTTCAACTCAGCTTCACATAGATGTGAAGTTATTAGCTTCTGCTTAGCGTGCTGTCGGGTTGGGCCGGGCCTTGTCGGGCCGGGCCTCTCATTTCCAAACTTAACTGAGAGCAAACATCGCTCGCTCTAACGTACTCATTTTTTGTCCATTTTTGCGAAAGGCTGTGACTGAAGTCCGTAGAGTTTTTCAAATTTCCTTCAAACTTTGCTTGCTGGTAACATACTTTAACCAACAACATAGTTTGGCAGGAGATTAGTATTCGGCCCCAGAAGCTATACTTTCCCAAAACAATTGCTGCATCCCAAATTCATATCCAGCACTGCAACACCCCATAATTCTTCTCGTACCTACATGTCTTTGTTAGAGAGTTTTCTAAAATAAATGTGGTGTAACTCGGATTTTGTAATGTGAGGTGTGGTAGTATCTAGTGTAGTGATGTGAGGTGCGGGAGTGCTCAGCTTGCTAGTGTGAGGTATGGACAGATGATATTTGTGCGAAAGGTGATGTTACATGTGTTATTGTGAGGTGTAAGGGCGTGAGGTGTAAGTGTGTGAAGTGTGTTGTCGTTGTGGCCTCAGGCTCCACTAAAGGTAAACCCCGTAGACTGCAGACTAACGCTGTTCTTCTCACGCAGCCCATCATTAACTTCTCGTAGGACAGGGAGGGAGTTGAGGGATGTTTGTACAACCCGCCACAGAGCCACTCAGTTATATCAGTGCCACTACGTGAAGGCGTCCCGCACCGTGTTGTTGTTGTTGTTGTTGTTGTTGTTGTTGTTGTTGCTATAGAGCAACCCCACTCCATCTAGCCGAGTTGACCCATCAACCGCAGGCAAGCAATTGTCCCAGATGGGCTATTCCTTGCCTCACCACAGAGAAGCACGGAGAACGTAAGAAAATAGGAAGAGAGGATAACTGCAGTGGGCAGGTTGGCCCATGCTAGGCAGCTCCTAGAAGAGCAACTGAACTACTAGAATGAGATAAGGATAGCAAAGAAGAAGGCTCTCTCCCGCCCTCCAACCCTCCAGCCGAAGCCGACATGAGAAAACCAGAAGGAACACCACGCAGTATAGGAAAACTGGCGAAGAAGTTGGATGTTTGGTTCCCGGGTGGACGCTGCAATTGTCTCTCTCCATCCGGTTAACAGGAACACCATAGTAAGTCTCACATTACCCCGTTTATTGGTTCTATGATTACCACCCAGCGTAATAATGGTTTTCTGGGTTAGAGGGATACCACTGTACTTGCCATTCAGTGTCGAGTCACCTGAAGTGGATAGAAGGGTGATATAAGTGATAGGAAAGATGGAAAAAATACGAAAAGAATTATGAAGTGGAAGGAAGAAGTAGGCACCACTACATCAAGTGAGTGGATGGTAGTTGTCAGCACCTACCTCTTCCTGCCCCGTGTGGTAGTGTGAAGTGTGGTAGTATGTGATGATGTAGTCTGAAGTGTGTCAGTGTGAGGTCCTGAAGGGCTAAGTGTGGAAAAGTGATGTGGTGTTATGTGATGAGGTAGTGTGTGATGTTGGTGTGTGATGTGCGATAGTGTGATGTAATGTGGTTTGAGGTGTGTTAGTGTGACGAGTGTTGGGTGGAGGGGTTATAGTGAAGGTGCATTAGTGTGAGATGTGGTAGTGTGACGTGTGGGAGTGTGATGTGTGGATGTAATAGAGTGAGGTGTGGGAGTGCGGGCTTAGTAGTGTTAGGTGGAGGAGTGTGAGGTTAGTAGTGTGAGGTGGAGGAGTGTGAGGATAGTAGTGTGAGGTGGGGGAATGTGAGGTTAGTAGTGTGAGGTGGGGAAGTGTGAGGTTAGTAGTGTGAGGTGGGGAAGTGTGAGGTTATTGGTATGAGGTGGGGAAATGTAAGGTGAAATAGTGTGATATTTGGCAGTGTGATCTGTGCCAGTGTGAGTTATGGCTGTGCGAGGTATAAAAGTATGACGTATGGCAGTTTCAGGTGTAATAGTGTGAGGTGTAGAAGTGTGAGGTGTAGAAGTGTGAGATGTAGCAGTGTGAGCTGCGGTAGTGGTAGATGTGACAGAGTGAAGTGTGAAATTGTGAGATGTGGCAGCGTGTGCTATGCAGTGAGAGTTTTGTTAGTGTTAGGCGTCACGAGTGAGGCGTGAACTGTGAGATGTGGCTGTGTGAGGTGTGGTAGTGTGAAGGACAATAGGGTAAGGTGTGGCAGTGTGAGGTGTGGTGGTGCGAAGTGTAGTAGTATACTGTATGTTGGAATGTGAGGTGTGGCAGTGTGGGGTGTGGCAGTGTGGGGTGTGGCAGTGTGGGGTGTGGCAGTGTGAGGTGTGGCAGTGTGGGGTGTGGCAGTGTGGGGTGTGGCAGTGTGGGGTGTGGCAGTGTGGGGTGTGGCAGTGTGGGGTGTGGCAGTGTGGGGTGTGGCAGTGTGGGGTGTTGCAGTGTGAGGTGTGGCAGTGTGGGGTGTGGCAGTGTGAGGTGTGGCAGTGTGGGGTGTGGCAGTGTGGAGTGTGGCAGTGTGGGGTGTGGCAGTGTGGGGCAGCTTGTGGTGGTGGAGTCATGTCGTGCGTGTCTGTGTTTTATTAAGCATGATTTATTTCAGTCATATTTTTCATGCCATTATTGCGGTACTTCCAGGAAAATAGGTCTCTCTCTCTCTCTCTCTCTCTCTCTCTCTCTCTCTCTCTCTCTCTCTCTCTCTCTCTCTCTCTCTCTCTCTCACACACACACACACACACACTTTTAAATAATAGGAAGTTATACTCCTTATTATCATTCCCATTAGACAGTGCTATGGACACGGACTTTTTTTTGTATAGATGCCTGTATTCAGCAGAGTTTCGAGCCCCGATAAGCTTATTTAAAGAATGTAACACAGTGATTATGGCATACTAGTGACCTATCTGAGTGAATCTAGTGACCTGTGATTAAGTGCTGTGTTAGTGTGTTAAACAGTAGGAGTTCTAGTGTTACTGCGTGGTAGTAAAGAGCTTTGGAGTGCCGAAAGCTAGTGTTAGTGAGATTTTTACTTCTGCTAATATCTACTGCGTGAATTTTACTTTGTGTATGAGCTAGTGAGAAAGAAGGCTGCCGCACCTGAGGTATTTCCAGTGCTAGTTTTGGGAAAGCTATCTTGATTTAAGGGAAAAAATGTCTTAAAAGTAAAGCAGAGAATACAAACTCTCAGGCAAGAGAAGGCTGAGTTGAGAAAGTTGGAAGAAGTGTTGCTTGAGGCGATGGATGAGAGGAGGCTGAAGGATGGACGCTTGTGAATAAGGGTGCAAGTAGGTTCACTTTTAAAAAGCAAGAGAGTGGGAGGTGTAAGTATGCATTCATCGCCTGGTATGAGTTTGAGGGGGGAGAAAGTGAGTGATATGGGGTATGAGAGTCTGTGTGGTGCTGAACTATCTCGACCGGCCACGGGGGCTGTAGTATATGATAAGAAAAATGTTGTTCTTAGATGGAGATTATCGGGTAAAGCATTTAGGCACAGAGCTCCATACTTCTCTTTAAAAATATGTATCTTCCAGGGCCAAGGTAATGAATGTATCAGATTAGATGGGCAACATCATGAAAGATAGTGGAGATAATCCCATTGTCTGTATCAGCGTTGGCGGAATTATGTTGGTAGGCGAAGGAGTGAGATACTGAGACTGCAGTGTAAAGAAATGCTAGATAAAGTTAGGAGGAAGGGTGGGAGCCCTGTTGTCCTTGGAGTCGTCCCGAGAAGAGGAGTTGGTTGGAAATGGATGTCCAGAGCATCGGGACTAAACTGGCGCCTGAATAGGTATTACAAGGACCATGCAGTACCATTCATTGACAACTGAGACAGGTTCTACGGACGCAGTGCTAAGTACAGCAGGGATGGGATACATCTTTGTAGACACGGGATTTCTGTATTAGCCTGGTCTGTAGCTAGGGAGTTGGGGGAGTTTTTTTTGGAGTTAAGTGTTAGATGCTTAGTAATATGCAGCAAATCTACATCTGGTTTAGATAGATGGAACCAAATTCGCAAAAACTGGAAGAAAGGTACAGCCATTAGTGTAGATACATCCAACAGAGCACCTCAAATAAAAACAGACGAAGAAGTGCTTCGCAGTGTAAAAACTTAAGTGCTAGTAATTATTTTCATGTGTGCGAGTATGGTACCAACAGTAGGAGCTCACGTTGCAAAATGGAAGAACTAAAGGCTATAATTAGTGAAGGAAAAAATAGATATTGCGTGGATGAATACAGACACTCGCGAATTTTTGGCGGAATATTAGATCCAAGGGTATAATGTTTTAAGTCTAACCGCTTGGGAAGAAAGGGTGGCGGGGTAGTCATTTACGTAAACGATTCTTTAAATTGTTACAGTAAAGCATATATTAAATTCAACTGGGATATTGGAAGTGTTTGGGTTGAAATTAATAATAAGGAGAAACTGGCCTTCAAATATATATACAGAGCTCTAAACTAAAGCAGAGAAGATAACAAATACCGTTTGGGTGAGACTACGACAGCAACACAGTCCAGCTCAGTAGTGATCGTAGGGGCTTTAACATGTCCTGGATAGACTGGCAGAATCTGACGGGGGATGCAGAGTCAGAAGAATTTCTAGAAGTAGAGCATGATAATTTCCTTTAGTAGTATATCAGGGAGCCCACTAGAGGTAATAATATATAAGATTTACTTTTATTTAATAGAGCAAACATTATCAGTAATATAGCGGCGGACAACTTGGGAAAAGTAATCACGAAGAATTAAGCTTAGATTTAGTTGGAATAATTGATGTACTGAAAACCAATAGAGTCCTTTATTATCGTCTAAGGAATTTTGATGGATTAAGAGCTTATTTCAGAACAGTAACCCATGGCAAGACTGGTTACTTTAGGGACAGTCAGGTCTCTGGGGAGGCTCAGGTCAGAGGTGAGGGACAGGATATACAGTAGATGGGAGGGTGCGTCAGGTCAATGCGATCACTGGGGAAGCTCAGGTCATAGGTGAGGGAAAAGGTACAGTGGGAGTGTAGCTCAGGCCACGAAGAATAATTCAGGGTAGGTACCACGTTGCCGTTCGGTAAGTGAGAAATATAATGATTTAGTATATGTAATAGAGTCCAGGATAGATACAAACCTTCAGAAGCGTTTAGAACGAATAATTCTCAGCCGAGATGGTTAAACAATGGATTGAAATTTCCCATAGGCCAAAGAAAAGGAATGTATAGAAAAATAAAAAGAGGACAGGAACACTTACGTAACAGTGACGCGATTTTAAATAGGGAAGTAAAAAGGGAGATGCGGAAAACAAAGCGTAGTTATGATATTAAGGTTGCTCGAGGATCAAAAGGAAAAGCCATGGGTTTTTATTAGTTGTACCGTGCGAAAAATAAAGATAGGACAGGATCTATTAGAAAAGAATCAGATAACATTACCAGTGTAATAAAGAAATGTGCTGTATTTAAGTAATTATAATTATTTCACATCAGTATTTACCAAGGAAAATATAGACATTATCCCTGAAGCAATAGTTATTCACGATGGTAATACACATAATATTCTTAGTAAAATAACCATTAGTAAGGACAAAATCACGAGAGAAATTAATAAATTAAAGCCTCAAAAATCACCAGGCCCGGACGATATATATCCAAAAATTATAATGGGAACCAAGGAAGAATTATGGCAGCCGTTCCAGAGACGTGGAAAACAGGACACGTAGTACCCATTTTTAAAAGGGGTGATAAATCAGCTGCGTTGAATTATCGTGCGATAAGTCTAACATCAACAGTTGGTAAAATGGTAGAGTCAGTTTTGGCAAATTAAATTAGAGAGCAGCTAGATAGATTTAACCTCGTAAATGAAAGTCAGCATGGATTTATACAAGGACGATCCTGCCTCACAAACTTAATATCATTTTTCCCGGTGGTATATCAGGCGGTAGATAGCGATTTAGCTTATGATATTATTTACCACGACTTTTGTAAAGCTTTCAAAACAGTTCCACATGAAAGGTTAGTTAGGAAGGTTCGAACACACGGTATAGACGGCTGTATCTTAAAATGGATAGAATCCTAGCTGAAGGGACGAAAGCAGACTTTTGATAAATGGTACTATGTCGGATAGGAGATTAGTAACTAGCAGTGTACCACAGGGGTCAGTACTTGGACCATTATTACGTATCAAATATAAAAAATTACTAGACTTATGAATCACTAGCAGTATTAGCAAATTTGCCGATGACAAAACATAACATTAACTCAACTGAAGATTGTGTTAACCTTCAAAAAGACCTCTGTATTATGCGCATATGGTATACAAATTGGCAAATGGAATTTAACGTTGAAATATATAAAGTACAGTACTTTACGTAGGCAAGACCACTGAAGGTACTAAATACAACTTAGATAATAAAGAAATTCATAAATCGGAATGCGAGAGAAATCTAGGAGTCATGGTTAGTAAGGACCTCAAACCAAGACAACGGTGTATAAACGCGAAAAATAAAGCAAATAGGGTCCTAGGATTTATTTCGCGAAGCGTGAGCAATAGAACATCTAAAGTAATATTACAGCAACATCTAGCATTAGTAAGGCCACATGTAGACTATGTCGTGCAGTTTTGGTGTCCACACTATAGAATGGACATCAGTTCTTTCGAAAATGTACAGAGGAGAATGATAAAAATTATTCATATTTGGAACCTTTCATATGAGGACAGACTGAAAAAAACAAATTTCCACTCACCACAAAGACGTAGAGTAAGGGGAGACTTAACTGAAGTATTTAAGTGGAAGAAGGGCGTAAATAAGGATGATATTAGCAAGGTAAAGTAAGCGTACGGGATAGAACTGAAAGTGATGGTTAGGAAACTGGTAGAAATTGGTTTGGCGAATGGAATAAGCTGCCTAGTGAAACAGCTGCTGTCTATTCCACTGCTAGTTTCATTAGTTTCATGCTTAGGCTAGATAAGCATAAGACATGTAAGGGTTAGACATTAAAAAAAAAATCTAATAACCAGTACTAATTCTTTCTTTTTCTTTTTCAGGTTACACTATGATTGTCTCTTTTCTCCTTTCACACTCTCCTATAATATGTCCATGCCAGTTTCTCTATACTGTGTGGTGTTCCGTCTGACTTCTCCCCGCCGACTTCGGCTGGAGGGTTTGGAGGTTGGGGGAGAGAGCCTTCTTTTTCACTATCTTTATCTTATTCTAGCAGTTTAGTTACCTAGCATGAACCAACTGGCCTACTGCAGTTATCCTCTCTTCTTATGTCCTTATGACACTGTGTTTGGTTTTATGATGGGGGTATTCTGGCCTGCAACGTCTTTCTTGGGCTAAATGTAGGTGGCAGTGTGTAGAGTTTTGATATCTGTGTGTATGAGAGGAACAAACTTGACTGATTTTCTTTCAGCGTGCTTTGACTGTTTTGTGTTCCTGTAACAGCGAATCCTTTGTAGTACAGTCTAAGACAAAAGTCGTGTCGCTGCTTTGTCCGATGATTTAATGTCAGTCGCGAAACAATATGAGAGTCCTACCCCAGTAACGCATTCGAGACTGGCATGCCCTAAAGGTTAGCCTTTTATCAGATGTCTTCACCAAAAATCGCGACACGACTTTTGTCTTAGGCTGTACATCGTTGCCCCACCCCAACAGTATAAGTGCCTGTGTCTAGCGATCTCTCTCTCTCTCTCTCTCTCTCTCTCTCTCTCTCTCTCTCTCTCTCTCTCTCTCTCTCTCTCTCTCTCTCTCTCTCTCTCTCTCTCTGAGCCAGGTGGGTGGGTGTAAGTCAGGTATAACGACCTAAAAATAGCCTAATGACTTGAGAATTATCTCTCGTAATCTCAGCCGCTTCCTTACTCACCCGATTTATTTCTGCAAGACTTATTATTTTTGGCTTTAATAAGAGTTGATGATATAATTGTTCCAGCGGGAGAGAGAGAGAGAGAGAGAGTGGGAGGGGGGATTATTGAGAACACTAAGGTATATGTATTGTAATTGGTCTAGATTTTCCTTCTCCAGTGGCTTATTTCACGTAGCTCAGTGGCAGAAATAGATAATGCTATGGCTCTACATTTTTTTTCTATAGCACTTCTTCGTGACTAGCACTTTGTTCTTGGTCCATATTTTCTTTAAGTAAAGAGGCTCCCTAGAACCTCTGCCTCAGTGATTTATTTATTTATTCATCTTTATCTATGAGAGAGGGGGGTGTGAGCTGGGAGAAGGGAAGTGCAATGGCGGGAGACAGGGCGACATGGAGGCGATTTGTTTGTGGCCACCCATTACGGGATTAAGGCGTCTGGCAGTAGACAGACTTTTTTTAATCAGGCTAGTTAATATCCGTTTGTATCCTATTTATGCTGAGTATGGTGGTATTAAAGTGATTTAAACGACACGGAACAGGGCAGCAGGGAGTAGTAAGCACAATAAATCGCTTAGGAAAAGGTGCTAGGGAGCTTCCTTAATCGACGAATATACAGCTAAGTGTTCAAGATGGAGATGTTTTTTTTAGGCCAAGGTAAAGTGAAAAGAGTATAGTAACATGGGTATCCTCTATGCAAAGTGTCCCTGGAGCCAATTTCCGCACTGTGTACCATATTTCCACATTTTCTTATCCATGAAAGTCTAGGTTAGGTTAAGCTTGTTTTCTGAGTCCTAGGTTAGGTTAATTTACTAGCCAGGTTAATCTGTCGGGGTTGTTGGGTCAGGATGGGTTTAGTTAAGATAGAAATTGAATATTGGTCACCCTGGGAAATTCAAAAATGGTATTCAGAGCGGAAATCTGGGTCCCGAGAGGAAATGGAACTTTGGAAAAATGCCAGGTGAGGGAATTCTAAGTATAAAGCACTTTACGAACGTGGAAACTAACCTTAACCATTGAGGAAGCACAGTTAATGGTGACTTTATGGGTAAAAATTATCTCCCTCATGACTCAGCTACAAGGTTATCACTGCTGCTCTGAACTGTCTGCGTGCATCCCTCCACTACTACGGCGGGCACGTAGCACCCGTCTAGCAACAAACTCTCATCCCTTTATCTGTCCAACTCTTTAATGCAAGAGTTAACCGTTACTCCCAGTCCTTCAAGTATGTAACAGGCCAACTCTGGAACTGTTTTCCTCTGTCTGAATTTCCTACAGGTCAACTCTGGAACTGTTTTCCTCTGAATTTCCTACAGGTCAGCTCTGGAACTGTTTTCCTCTGTGTGAATTTCCTACTGCCTATGATCTCCAGTCTTTCAAACGCAGTGTGTCCAGGCATCCCAGAATGAACATATCTTGAATTTGGCTCCCTGTTATTTTGTTATTGTCTTTTTCTTGGAAGGGACGATCTTACAGGATTCTAGCCTTTAGTTCCTTCTTTCTTGCATAAAAAAAAATCAAAGCTCCATAACAGTTCAGATTTGACTCATGCTGATAGGACACTTTTTTTATTGTCAGAATTCCTCATATACCACTTCCCAGGTTTATGCTCTTCCCCCCTGAGACACCGTGTTTAGTAAGCAGCAGAACACAGCACCAGTAACACCAATACTGGGCTATTTCGGGGACTCTTAAAGCTCTAGTGAGTCAATTTACATTTCTGAAAAGATTGTTAGAAAAATAATTTGTTACTTATGAGACTTATTTCAAAATTCGCCACCATATTGCATAGAAGAACAAACGCTAACTTGAGCACCAAATCTAGGTTACTTCTGATATTATTAAAGCTGCAACAGATCTGCACTCATCCATGGAAAGCCTGTGTAGAAGTAAAATATGTTCTGTAAAATAATTTTCTCAAACTCTGCCGCCGTACTACTGAAAATAAAAAGTCAAAATTCACCAAACTGAGCACCCAAAGTGGATTATCTCAAAAATTAGTGAAGCAACTACGGACCTACACACATCAATGGAAAACTAAAATACTAACATTAACAAGCTTGCTCGCTCGGTACATGCTCCACGCTCTCCAGTTTGGATGCCTGTAACTTAATGACAATGACGAAGCTCCTTAGGCTGTTGCAAATGAATGAAAGGAATAATATACTCGTACAGTTTTGCTGATAATACACCCCAGAATTATCAGTATCCTATATGTATCTTTCTGTTGTCGACAAAAGTTGCATTGAGTATATTCAAGAGGATATGAACGAGCTACTTATTTAAGTGAGGTGGTGTACACTACTCAGTGCAGGAGAGCCAACGATGGTTCATGGTTTTTTTTTCCCGCCTATTTTATTTTGTTAGGTAACATAAACAGACTAAATGTGCCAAGAGGCTTTCATAGTCCAAGAAAATTCTGTTCCTGACATGAAATATGAACCGACAAATACACGTGCATTGGTGACTGAAGAGCTAGTCACACGAAGACATTTGTATGCAAGTGTGGACTGTTATTGCTTCTGATCAATACTCCAGACACTCTTAGCTGTTCTTAGAAGTAATTTTACAAGCAACTGCATTCGTCAGGTGCTTCATATGAGTAAGATTCTTGGTTCACAAGTGGTCAATACGGTATTATATCTGATCACACAAGGCACATTTTTCATTTAGCTTCAATAATATGATAAAATGTAAGATGTATTGGCGCCAGTCATACATGGACATACTATTGGAAACACAAGTATAATGGTTTCGATGCTGATTTTACGAGCTATGTTAACATACAATTGCTTCTCTTCCTTTCCACCAAGACTGACCATCCTGGTCTCTTGCTCCAGATCAGTTTTGTCAATATCACAGAGGAGTACAGTTATAAATCATTCGGTTTTTATGTTGTGTAGTATTGCTAGAATAACCTCGTTCGTGTCCTTTTCGATAATGGTGAATAAGAGTTTCACCAGATCATGTTATTAATTTTTTATCCACTCTCACCGTGGTCATCCATTGGCTTTTGATTATTTATTATTTATTTATTTATTCTTGATATAAAAATTTGCTGCGTGTACGACCTGTGTGACCACGTTTGTAATAAATCGCTTGCAATTTCCTGTCCAGATCGCCTTGCTCGACATTGACTGCTCATAAACATCTTGGAGTGACCGGGGCTTTAGAGTTGCAAGTTGAAAGCCGTTCAGCAAAGGTTACATTCCCGCTAGGCCCATATCTGGCTGTGGTGGCTCTAGTTCACTCTGACCTCGCGTGATCTTTCTTTAAGGCACCAATATCTATGACAGTAAGTTCCCAGCTATCCTATTTTCTGCTTATCCAGTTCATGTGTAGTTAATGCATGGGAGCAGCCAGAGGAAGAGAGACGGATGGATCTGAGTGGCCAGCCCCCATCCCCGCGTTCTCTCTTTCGTGTTTTATTAAATCACTCAAATACATGACAATTGTAGATACCTAGTCATTCATTTACACTTTTATTTACTTATTCAGCCCTTACTGATTGTCTGTTTCTTCATTTACTATTTAACACTCTAAGCATTATTATTTTTTTAAAAATTAATCTAGATATCACTGTAATGCGCTCCAGGCAAATGTACAGTAAGCAACAATAATCGTGTCGTGATTTTTGGTGAAAACATAAGCTAACGGGCTAAGCGTCTGGTACATTCCGCCGTCTGTCATACGGACGGTTCATAATGTTTCACGAGTTACATTTAATCTTCTGACAAAACCGCGACACGACTACTGTTGCTCACTGTACCTCAAGATCAGTGGCACTAAATATCACCGCCCCCCTCTACATAGCAAAATCCTGGCTGCGCCCCTGAGTTAACGTCTGTTTTCAGGATAAGGAATAAAAGTTTCGTAACTCATACATTTTAGACATGGTATATTCTTTGCTTTAACATACTGTAAATCCACGTTACTCAAGTCATGTCTTTGTTCCCAGTGGTTCATTTACTTGTAAGTCAGATCTGTGTTCTGGGTAAACCGATTGGCGCTAGTGAGGGACACCTTCATGTAGTGGCACCGATATGGCCGAGTGGTGGAGCTGCCCGGTTATATAAATGCCCCTCAATCTCCTTCCTGTGTTACAACATGAAGATGGTGGTCTGGAGCTTCATGCTGTAGTCCACTGAGCTCACGTTTCAGAAAAACTTGGGGCTACAGCAACAGCTATTACTACTACTACTACTACTACTACTACTACTACTACTACTACTACTACTACTACTACTACTGCTACTACTACTACTACTACTACTACTACTACTACAATGAACGATTCAGTTATATTGTCTACTTCACCTAAATTAGTTACGACTACTTCAAACATGTGTTGGCATTTCGTACATGGGAGAGGAAAGAATCCATAAATTTCAGCTTTTTATATAGATTGAAAAATATACATGTATCGACTCCACTCTACCTCTTCAAGTCATTATAATTTAGCATACTTGAACCGTTCTGAACTCTCATCTCCCTGTAACCCCTCATTCTCCTTCTGTTAACTATCCTTTTACCAAATGCATATAAAAGACTCATTTGATTCTCTTGCATTTTTACCTCTTCTAGCTGAGATACATCTGTAATTTCACTGTAGGCGGTTGTTATTATTCTCTCACACAAGGAGAGTATGTTTTCACGCCAGTTTGTTTGTTTGTTATTTTGTTTGTAAGCAGGATTATTCAAAAACTAAAAGAGAGATTTGGACCAAATTTGGTGGGTAGATAACCCATGTCCCAGGGAACCATCGATTAACTTTTGGGACCGATTTGGACCATATTACAGATTCTGGATCCGGAAAACACTTTATGTGACACCCTAATCAGTGATGAGAAACCCTAACCCATTATGAAGGGTGGTGTGGAAATTACCTTGCCCATGTCGGAGACATGCGCTCCTCCAGTTATTATTATTATTATTATTATTATTATTATTATTAATATTGTTATTATTGTTATTATTATTATTATTATTATTTTGTTGTTTTTGTTTTATCATTTAGAGAAAATGTTGGGGGATTGCTTGGAAATACTCCTCGTCCCTCCTCCTCCATTATCGCCATTAGAGGATATATGTGGGATATAACGTTTTTATTGATACATTAATATATGCTGGGTATATTTTCGTGAGAGGCGTGGCCAGAGTCTTTACGTGTTTATAATAATGGCAAGAATGAAGCAATTTGCTGCTGAGAAGAGACGGTCAAAGGAGAAACCCACAGAGCAGAGTCCAATGTTCAACTCTTAGGCCACGTGTTAGGTACAGCTATTGTCCTACCTGAAGGCTCATTCTTTTTTCATTCATTCATTACCAGACGCCATGTATCCCAAACGGGGTGGTCAAGGGCTTAGAGTTAATTGTTTTACAGGGAGGGGCACTAATCCTCCACCAACCCCATTTGACACGTAGGGAGAGGACCTTACGGGGGAGGAGGGTCGACCTCTAAACACCTTTGCTAGAGTCCCAGGTCGCTCCACCCTACACCAACTTGGCTCTTACCTCACCTTGTTGCTAGGCTCATTCTTGCTTGTACCTAATTCTGACGGACTTTTTTCGCAATAAAGGCTGGTCCACAAACAGTGCACTAATAGAAACTCGCCTGGCGGTATCTTCTGTGTTGTGGGGACGGCTCAGTCTGCTGGTATGGGTGTAGGTGTGGCCGTGGATGTAAGAAGTGAATAAAGGATACAGGAAAGTCACTAACCATGCTTACTGAGATGTCTCCACAACACACAAGAAATTGCTGGCAGAGTGGAAGAAGAGTTATATATAGACCCACTATAAATTGTCAGGCCTTTTAAAAACACTGAAAACAAAAGAGATCCAACTACACATGGCTAATTAATAAAAATATACATGGAAAAGCAATACAAACCCATAAGGATAATCATAACCTTGATCAAAACTGAATTATCTAACCAAACCCTAATGAGGTAAATGATAACACAGGAATGGCGTTAGGGTACTCACCGTGACTCCCTCAAACTTGACCTCGGACAGCGCCTTGGTAAAGAGCTCCTCCCATACTGGATTGCGATATCTGAGGACGGACAGAAGCCAGGGTTATACATAGGTTGAACTATGTGAGTCTGATGATAACCTGACTGAACAAAGCCTTCCTGGTTCAATAGTTTTATCTTCAGCTCACAGAATATGCGATCCTGGCCAAAGTCTTCGTAACAAACCGTCCTGAAAGTACCATCAGATCAGCTAGTTTGCCTTCCTTTGTACCTCTTTATCACAAACAACAAAGAAACACAGTATTCCACATCCCATTAAGCAATTTCTTGAGGAAGCAATAAAGTGGCCTAATTTTCAGAGCAGTCTTATTCTATATTTCCTCTGTGGTACTTGTGTGTTTATGGTTTTTCCTCTCATTGGGCCCTACTTACCTAATTTAGAAGAGTTAGAGGAGAATAAAAGTGATGATATCTAATTGTTGTTTCTGCTCCTACAACATTAAGCTCAACTGGATGTGAACACGGAAGGTGGGTGTCAACTTAATGGACCACAGGAAACCAGCTGCATCAACCTCTTGCTCACAGAGATTTTTGTTGAGGTTATGGGGAAAGACTGTATATTCGGCGATAGCGTAGTGCTCTGTCAATGTGTGTGGGATGGAAAACTGCCTGCCCGTCTGGGATAGTGAACTGTTTGCTGGTTGTACTTTGTGTTCGCACTGCAACAGATGTTGGACTGTGTATGTGTGTGTGTGTGTGTGTGTGTGTGTGTGTGTGTGTGTGTGTGTGAGAGAGAGAGAGAGAGAGAGAGAGAGAGAGAATTACTGATGCTACAATTTTGATGTAACTGAAAAGAGCGATCAGAAAATGGAGTTGGTAAAAACTGTAACAACCCCAGCAGTGTGAGAAAAACAATTCGAAACAATAAAACCATTTACCGTAGAAACAGCAGGAACGTAACCAAACAGACGCCATTGTAGTGAGGGGTAATTTCGGTCACAATAACACTCAGGGATAGTAGTATAAGGTGTGTGCTGTGTGTTAGAAATCTAGTAAAGCATCATGGCCCAGCTGCCGTTGTTTGATATTCGTTAACACATTTAGATACCAAAGAAAGCCTCATCATGCTTAGATTTTATACTGGGCCTCTTACATTTGTTTTCTTGTTTGTGTTGTGTTAATGGTTTACTGGCTGTACTAAATCTGTATATCTATCTATATACCTAAGCTGCTTTCGCCAAAAAAATGGGGGTAGCCGAAGCAGGACGACACACTCCCAATTTACTCACACACACACACACACACACACACACACACACACACACACACACACACACACACACACACACACACACACACACACACACACACACACACACACACACACACACACACACACACACACACACACACACACACACACACACACACACTTCACACTCGTCCTAAATCCCTGTCCTAAATACCCAGATTTTAAACGGGTATACTTTCCAACAGAAGCCCTTATTTCTGTTTAATCGTCAGTTTCATCCAGTAAAAGTTAAGTCCCCCATCATTTTAGTCCTGTATAGATCCTCGCCATCTTCCTTGGACCTACGTGGTTTAATGGCGTAAATGTTTGTCTTATTACTGCCCGAGGATTTACTTTGTTTTGGTGTGGTTACAGTCAACAACCATTAATTACTTCAGTATAAATGCATAAGTTTTTTTTCCTTCTTATCTACAGATTATTTTGGTCTGGTAAAACCTCCAGTGCAATGACCTTTCTTTAAAAAATTTCAAACGGCTTTATTTACCGAGGGATGGAGCTGTTGTAAACTTTTATTATTACTATTATCAACATTATTTTATTGTTACTATTATCATTATTATTATTATTATTTTTATTGTTACTTAGGAGTATATCTATCTCCTACCGATTAAACTATTTCTTCCAAGGTAAATACAATCGTCTGAAGGTAACAGTAATAAACTGAAAATGACACTGGACTGCGGTAATTTTAGAGGGGCCTCAGTAGTTCATTTCCACCACTCTGTCATTTTAAGGTTCAACTCTCAGCCCCTGGCCCACCATTCCCTCCATCCCAGTGTTGCTGTTGTTGTTGCTGCTGTTGATTAACCCTGATCTGTCTGTCCAGGAGCCCTTATCGATTACAAGCAATTGGTTCTGTGAGGCCATCCTACAGGTACAGTACAGTATACACCTCGCGTACAGAACTGGCTTCCTCTTTGTGGTATACAGTGTCCTGCCAGGATTGTACCAGGGACCTTCCTAGGGTTAGATGCAGGGAACTATGGTGAGGCTCGTCTCTTGGGTAGCCGTCCTAGCCTCTTTGTTCCACCCTGGGTACACAATACCACCACGTGTAGGCTCCTCGTCACAGCCTTCATTTGCAGTGTATCAGTGATTTGGAGACGTATTTGCCCCGTCCCATTTGGGGTCCTGGCGGTGTATTCATATAACATCCTAACCAGTTCACAAGGTAAACTGGTCCCCATGACATAGTAATACACATCGATTTGTTTTTCATGTTTTGTAATTTTTATAATCACTCTGATTTTGTTGTGAAGTGTTTGGTGTTGTTATGAGTGGATATATACGCACATACAAACAATATATTACACAGCTTCAGATTAGGAAGGTTTATAAATACGGCGCCTGGACTCCTATCTTGATATTGTTGTGGTGGTAGAATACGTAGGTCCCATTACTAAATCACTGTAAGGTTCAATTTCCAGTCCCAAACCCCTATCTCCCTGCACCACAATGTAGGTTTGGTACTGCATCACGCCTTCCCTCCCTCACCTGAAATCCTGGACGGTGATTTTGGTGCTGTTATGGTGGCAGGATATGCTAAGTTCCAAAGTTCAGTCACTTTAAGTTTCAGCTCTAAGTCCCAATTCCTCATCTCCCTTCATCCCGGTACAAGTGTGATTTTGGGACACGCTAGCCCTTTTCTCACCTAAAGTCCAGGAGGGTGGCGCTGTTGTAGTGACTGAATACGTCATGGCCTACCCTATGAAACACACTCAGTCTTTTGCTATTTTCTTTCCTTTGTATCTGTTGTTATTTTCTTTATGCAATTTTACACTCCCCTGAAAGCCTGAACGTGATGCTGGTGCTGCAATGTTGGTTCAAGAAGTTGATTTCAAGCCTTCAGTGATTCTAAAGTTCAATACTCAGCCTCTAGCCTCCATCCTCATCCCTCCCTCTACACGTGTGATTAGGGAACGTGTTTGCTCTGCCTCGCCTGGAAGTTATGGAGGGTAATTTGGTGTTGCCACGTTGGGTGCAAAATTTAGTTCCAACATTCAGTTATTCTAAGGTTCCATTCTCAGTCCCTCACCCCAAGTCTCCTCATATCCCAGTGAAGGTATGATAGAGGGACGTGCTTGCCCTACCTCACCTGAAGTTTTGGACGGTGATAGTGTTGCGGTGATGGCTGAATACGTTTAGCTCCAGGCAGTTAATTCTATGGTTCAATTCCTACCCACTAACCCCCCTTCCCCATCGACCCCAGTGCAAGTGTGATTTAAGAATGAGTCCCGGGCAATGATATCGGTGTTCATATGGTGGTTCAATATGCTTAGTTGCACCATTCAGTTAAGGTTCAACTCTCAGCTTCCAACCCCTCACTCCCTTCATCCCACTGCAAGTGTGAATAGGGATATGCATGCCCTGCCTCACCTGAAGTTCCGGAAGGTATTGGCATTATTATGACAATTTGATATGCTTTGTTCCTTCACTCAGTCATTTCAAGATTCATTTCTCATCCCCTGACGATCCCATCGGCTTACTTAACAGTGATGGTGTGATATGGAGACGTCCTTGAACTGCCTCACCTCAGGTCCTGGACGCTGATGATGTTGTGGCGGGTGAATAAGTTTAGCTCCACCACTATAATCCTTTCACCTTAACTTGCCCCAAATTTTCGTCCATTTGCAGCTTATTTCACGTACCTCAGCGTCAGAATTAGACAAGGATATGGCTTTACGTCCTTTCCGTAGCACTTCTTCCTGGCCAGTTATAACTCAACATCCAAGATGGAGAGATGGCAAGTTTAGACCAAGTTAGAGTAAAACCAATAGAGTTCCACCATTAGTTCAACTGCTAGTTCCTTCACCCGTTCCACTCCTAGCTCTAAGACTCAATTCTCAATCTCTAATCCCTCTCTCCCTTCATCCCAGTACAATTGTGATTTGGGGATGTGTTTTAATATAGTCCCACCATTAATCCCACCATTAGTCCCATCACTCGTTCCATTCCTAGTTCCAGCACTCAATTCTTAGTCTTTAATCCCTCTCTCCCTTCATTTCAGTACAAGTGTGATATGGGGATGTGTTTGCTCCGCCTCACCTGAAGTCCTGGACGGTGATGTTGGTGTTGTTGTGGTGGTTGATGCGGTGTAGCTTGTGTCCCACTGCCTGGATCGCTAGCGCCATGGCCCACACCCCGTCGTAGGTGTACCCGTGGAAGCGAGAGTATTCGGAGCGACGGAGGCTGTTGTAGTCTGCCTCGTACTCGGAGATGTTCTGTGGAAGGGTAATGGAGGCGTCAGTACACACACACACACACACACACACACACACACAAAACAGAGAGAGAGAGAGAGAGAGAGAGAGCGAGAAGGGGAGAGTATTACGCATTACTACTAACAACCAGACAACCCTCCCTTGTTTTCGTAATTTTGTCGTCCTTATGGCCATTATATTAGCATAATTTTAGATTATTTTATTCAGCGTAGGGAACACCCATGTGAATGATAAATTTAGCTGATTTTTCATGTTATATAGAGGCATAGGGACGCCCATCATCCATGCACGCGATGTAGCGCTGCCTTCAGATGACTCTACACTAAATGACAAGCCAAGTGGTTTTCTGTAATCCAGGAAATGATTTACTACCCTGAATGTTAACCATATAACAAAATGAACCCTGGTGGTCTAGTGAGTTAAGGCCCCTCAGCCAAATGGAGCCTGTAAGGGCTTTCACTTGATGGGTGGTTGGGGTTTGTTCCATACATAATGCCGCTCAGGGACGAGTAAGGTTGGTCACCCTTGTTTTAAATGCCAGGACTGAGTTGCCTAGCCCAGGGCCACTACGAATGTGATGGAGCTAAAAAGGAATGAATGAATGATGATGATGATGATGATGATGATGGGGAGGAGGAGGAGGAGGAAGAGGAGGAGAAGGATTTATGATTTAAAGTATGCTAAGTAAGGCAATACTTCAATATATTTTGTATTCCTCAGTATGTACTTAAAGACAAATATCCAGACTACATCAGGGGGACAATGGATCCACTATCATAACTACAACATACATCAGGGCCAGATCCAGCACTTGAGATAGGAGGGAGGGGGACTGCTGGTGAAATAATGATAAGCTGGAATTCATGGCGACTCGTTAGATACTTCAAAAATTACATTACCAAATCCCTCTTTCCACTTAAATGTTTATGTGGTGCCTACAGAAAGAGAGAGAGAGAGAGAGAGAGAGAGAGAATTACTGCATATGACTTGGTAAATAACATTGTCTTTTTACTGTAAATAATCGCTGGTCTACCGGCACCAGGGGGAACGCACGCCCCCCACTCTCCCCCCGAAAAAATCTATCACTTATGCCCTACTTTTTTGGTGACTCTACAGAATGGCTAATAAAGTTCTGTAAAATCGGCGATCTTGTTAGCGGTGGACGAGTACCAACTGCCAAGATCTCCCGGCAACTCCGTCTCATTGGAATTAATAACGGTAATTGCCTCCTGTCCTCCCCTAAGTTGCCCCCATGTGAACTCTCCCGGAACTAATCAGCGGTAATTGTAGCCCTTCGTTTAATTAAGGTCAATTTGCTCATCACCAACACTAATTTAGGAGGACTGGCTGGGAATGTATAATCCTAAAGTATGAAAACTTGGTTGTTAGGGAGGGACGCCCATAAAAATATTGCAGGGTAGTGGTCAAAAAATATCACCTTAAAATATAGACCAGTTCTTGATCATTTTGTATAAGTAAATGTGAACTATGAAGAAACACAGTCCTTCAGATAAATATTCATACTGTTCCTTGCCATACTAATAAAACCTCCTTGGAAAGATTTCACATTTTTTAATAGAATATCCTCTGGGAAGTAGGTGAAAGAAAACACGAGCAAAACAGAGGTGACATTCCCAGCTAGTTTCACTTATGTTTGTTCAGGCGTACTTCTTCCATGTTTTTTCCCACCTCATTCCCATACTTGTCAAAATATCTCTACACAATTTCCTCTGTCAGTCTAAATTTCCCACTAACACATGAGTTGGATTGCTTTACAAATGTTATAAGGGAAATCACTGTCTGCTCAGGCGAAGATGAACTGTGTACGAAAACAGCGATATCAACGGTAGTATGTGAATCCTTGGCTCAGGCTTTAAATGCTAAGGACAAGAAAAGGTTTATTTGTATTTGTCCAGTTCTGACTACAGGTTTAACATCGCGTTCGCTGAAGTATAGCTGTCATCCTACGTGCCACACACCTTTAAATATTACCACCTCGACATTAAGGTCCACCGTTCATATCGGATACATGCTAAGGCTGTCTCATTCAAGGGTGGTACATCGATATGAACGGAAGTGTTATTATGGCATTTCGGTGGGACGTGTGGAAGCTCATTCAATTATTAAACTGTTCACTGCTCCAGCCAGGGATCGAACTCGTTTCATTTGAGACAACAAACGACCTTTCTAACCAATCAGCCAGCACCATGAGATGAAGTGCCTAAGTTCTATGTGTGGAGGGAGATGGCCTGACAGTGAGAAATGACGCTGTAAGAGAGAGATGTGGAAGCAGACGTGGTACACTGAAAGAGGCAGACTGTGTTGATTTGGTATGAATATAGAGAGACTGTGGGATGAAAGATTGATTTAAAGAGTGTACACATCAGTAGTGAAGGGAGGTAGAGGAAGAGGATTGCCTGGGAGGATGCAGAAAGTTAACGTAAAAGAGATTTGAACTGTTGGGCTTTGAGCGTCCAAGAGAGTGCGAGGGGAGTGTGGAATACAGCTGACTGAATCATGGTGGTTTATGGAGAGATGACTTGTTGTCGGTGATCTACAGCATACAATTATGTGAAGTGACTAGGGTAATTCATAAATCAGCGGGGCCTGCTTATGGTTGCTTGAAATTGCCTTGCAGACGCCATTTAATACGACACCTGGGAGATTGAATGTGAGTGGACGAGGCTGAGTTATCTTATTGTTGGGCGCTAAACTGCTGGAGTGTGTACATGTGTGTGTGTGTGTGTGTGTGTGTGTGTGTGTGTGTGTGTGTGTGTGTGTGTGTGTGTGTGTGTGTGTGTGTGTGTGTGTGTGTGTGTGTGTGTGTGTGTGTGTGTGTGTGTGTGTGTGTGTGTGTGTGTGTCGAACTACTGTAAAGACAATCACATTCAGTAAACAAAACCTCTTAGTCTCAGTATTAGATTACTTACAAATGTTTGGCAGGTAACAGATAAGCCATCGTAGTGAAAGGTCACCTCTCTCTCTCTCTCTCTCTCTCTCTCTCTCTCTCTGTTTATGGTCTCCTCGCAGGCATTGTTACCTCCATCAATCTTCAGCAGAGTCGTCAAAGTTTTCCTGCCTTAAGATTACAAGAGAAAAAATGAGGAAACGACATCTGCGGCTTTCTAATTACAGGTATTATAAGAGTCCATTCGTCCTTTGCCTTGTGATACTGTTTGGTCCATCACAGCGTAATTACAGGGCTGGGGTGAAGATTGAATGGTCGGCTCGGTTCACTGTTTGCTATTGGTGACTGTTTCTCCTATACTGCTGTTCATGTGTCTATTCAGTCCATTAACTGTTGTGGGAATCACGGTTGCGAAGATGATGATGGTGATGATGATGATGATGATGATGATGATGGTGATGATGATGATGATGATGATGATGATGGTTTTTATTATTTTTATTAAGCCTTTATGAACGATACGATACAATTACTAGTATTACTTCCTGTTATTACCACCACTACTACTACTAGCCTACTACTATTACTACCACTATTACACGTAGTAGTAGTAGTAGTAGTAATTGTTGTTGTTGTTGGTGGTGGTGGTGAAGTGTTAGTAGTTTGATGAAAACGATAAGGAAAAGGAAGAGGAGGAGGAAGAGGACGACAAAAAACACGATACTGAAAGGTAGCAAAAAACTTAAGTAATTTCAATAAAGACTATACACAGAAATGTCTTTGAGATACTGTGTCTCTCCCTATACAGAATACCCTCTCTCTCTCTCTCTCTCTCTCTCTCTCTCTCTCTCTCTCTCTCTCTCTCTCTCTCTCTCTCTCTCTCTCTCTCTCTCTCTCTTAATTGAGCTTGTTCCTCACGTCCCTCCATAACTCCCTACCAATTATTACAGTAATCTCTCCCTCCTTCCCCCCTCCTCCTCCCTCTCCTCCTCCTCCTCTTCCTCCTCCTCCTCCTCTCCTCTTTATATCCTTCCCTTCGTCTCCTCCGTGTCACCTTCATTCCTATTTTTAGCTTCTCTTATTTACCCTCCTATCTTCATTTGTTTATTACTCCTATTTCCTTCGTTATATTTTCTTTACCTAACATCAAGGACGTGTTAATGCCATGATTTTTCAGATGAGAGAGAGAGAGAGAGAGAGAGATTCGGTACCTATTTTAGTGATATAAACTCCACCACCACCATCATCATCACCACACCCACCACACCACAGCCACCACCATCACCACACCACCACCACCACCACCATCATCACTACACTACCACCACCACCACCATCATCACCACCACCACACCACAACCTCCATCATCACCACGCCACCACCATCACCACCACACCACTTTCTCCATCATTGCCACACCACCACCACAACCACCACCATCACCACCACCACCATCAAACCAAACCACCACCACCACCATCACCTCACCACCACCACCACACCACCATCACCACCACCACCACCATCACCATCACCTCACCACCACCACCATCACCACACCACCACCACCACAAACAACAAACATCTAAAAATCTTGTCCATGGGAACATAGTTAATCCTCTATTAAGCTGGAAGAGGCTTTAGTAGTCAAAGGTTTAAAAAATGTGACTCTCTCTCTCTCTCTCTCTCTCTCTCTCTCTCTCTCTCTCTCTCTCTCTCTCTGGACCTGGGTATTATACTGCACGTGACAACTGAGGATTTATGAAAGGAAAATCCAATCAGTCAGAAATATCTCTTTTACTGTCCAGGAATTGTTAATATTACCAACTACAGATGACTTTCAACAGAGGATATTCTCGACAGACAAATAATTTATAGGTGAATCTTTTTTAGACTCACTTCGTTATTTTATTTGGCAACACAGTACCCTCCTCAGCCGCGAATATTAAAATTGTTATTACGCTAATGATAATACATAAGAAGCACACCATCATCATCATCATCATCATCATCATCATCGTCATCATCATCATCATCATCATCATCATTCCGCCTCTTTTTCCCAATTGCAGCTGAAATGAGGTCGGGTCCAGAAAAATGGGGAAAGAAAATGATATGGGAGTGAGAGAAATAATCACTGCATGTCCAGTGAAATGGGCCACACACCCATCCATTCACCATTCAAGCCCCTGGAATCCTGGCTCCAACTCATAGGAATTCTCTTCGACACTTACAAGGTCTGCTCGAGAAGTATCCCACCATTCATTTTTCCCCCGTAAGCTAGTAGGAACAAGGTGATGCGACTCAGTGAAGTGTGACCGTGAATAGTTGCGTGCTTTCTCGAATATGTTCAGCTCTTCCCCCTAGCCCAGTCGCAGCCGAGCAGCGTGGGTTTGAGGAGGTGTTCAGCTTGTTCGTCCTACTTTCATCTGTTTATCAATCTTTCCATCCTTTCACCTACTGATAACCCTCTCTTCCTTCATCCATCCATCCATCCATCCACCCATTTATCAGTCCATTTATCCTGTTTTCTATCCCTCCCTCCATCCATCTTCTTATCTACCCATCCCTCCTTCCATCCAATCCTCCTTCCATTCATCTCTTCTTCCATCCACCCAACAGTGTGTGTGTGTGTGTGTGTGTGTGTGTGTGTGTGTGTGTGTGTGTGTGTGTGTGTGTGTGTGTGTGTGTGTGTGTGTGTGTGTGTGTGTGTGTGTGTGTGTGTGTGTGTGTGTGTGTGTGTGTGTGTGTGCGTGCGTGCGCGAGCGCGCGTGGGGGGGAGGTTGTGTAAATGATCAATATGGTTGTGAGAGGCGGAGGACTGGCAGCTCCACCATGACAATGCTCCAGCCCACTTATCCCATCTCATCCTAGAATTTTTGGCCAAACACACGATTACACAGGTCTGGCAGGCTCACTACTCTCCTGACATGGCTCCCTGTGACTTTTTGCTGTTTCCTACTCTGAAGATACTGCTGAAGGCTTCGAGATTTGAGGACACAGAGATAAACACAAATGCGACAAAGATCTTGTTGGTGATCCTAAAACCTGACTTTCCACAATGTTCCCAGCAGAGGAAGGACCGCTGGGCTAAGTGTGTTGAGTCCCATGGGTTGTACTTTGAAGGGGATTAACGTATGAACTCAATAAGCTTGCTCTTTTTATTTTTTTCACCAGCTAAAGGTCGGATACTTTTCAATCAGACTTCGGAGCTTCATACTTGCCGAGCAGAGTCTGTACGATGATTGGCAGGTTAAAACGGGGATACCAAACCCTTGTCAATCGTTCCTCCATACGAAATTTACTCAGCTTGATCGATCCCTTGTTAGTTCCTTTGCCTCATCAGCCTCCATACCTCTCATTCTCACACACTCATCCTGTTTCATACGCACCTACTTCTTGGCCTACCACGCCTCCTCCCACCTTCAAACTCACTCACATACTCGTACACCCTTTTCACCCTCCTATTTATTCCCATTCTCTCCATATGACCATACCATCTGAGTACACCTCTATACTGCACACCTGTATAATATTACCTCCAGTGCTGACCAAAAAGAAAACAGATTTTAAAGGGCTAAGGTGATAATTGACTAACTGGCTGATTATTCCCTGCCAGTCTAATAAGCGGCCTCTTATTTTTTTTTATTTTCCTTTGCTGTTTGTGATTCCGGTTCACCCCGCGAGAGGAAGAGACAGGATGGATGGAAGGGAGAGAGTGGATGAGAGATGACGGCTGGGGAAAAGATTTATGAGCAGTTTACTTTCTTTTTACCCCTGTATTAATATCGTCTTGATAATTTAGTCATCAGTGATCATGCAGACTGAAAATTCGCTCCATACGTTCGAAAAATAATAAGTATACAAGAATTACGAACCACGCCCTGGCTCACAAACAAACATGATCACGTCCCTACCGCAACTTTGATTTTGAATTGCAGGAAAACCAAGAGCTACGGGAAGTTTCTACAATTTCCTTTGCTTGTCGTTCCTGGGAAATAGAGGACAGTTACGACATGGAGCTGATTGTGTGTGTGTGTTTGTCCTGTATGAGACAGACCCACATGCACTGGCTGGTAATTCCTGGACCCGTAAGCTCATCACATAAGAAAACTCACTAGCAACTTTTCCTTAACGATATTGCTGGTTAATATCCTTCTGTACGTTATCTATGAAAAGTATGGCGTTATTAGAATTATTTATACAGCATAGACGAAGGCAGTAGATTCAAAAATCACTTATGGCGATGGGAATACGGGCCATGTTCTCAAAAGTGCTGACTAAAACCAAACGCATGTATTGAGATGAGAAGAAACCGCTCAAGGTGACAGAATTATAAATCGTCATTAACTCCACCAGGATGTACTTTGAAATATAAACTACATAACTATCTATCTATCTATTGCCAGACGCCTTAATTACGTAAGGGGTAGCCACAAACAATTCGCCTCCATGTTGCCCTGTCCCCCGCCATTTCATTACGCTGCTCACGGCTTACACCCCCCTCTCTCATATACCTCTCCTCTCCATTCCTTCATCTCATCCTTTGCCTCCCCCTCCCTCTCCCCCGTCTACCTCACTCACATACACTCTCCTCGTCAGTCTCTCACTCTTCATCCTCTCCACATGGCCAAACTGCATAACACCAAACAAACACGACTGCAATCATCGAAGGAGAGGAAGCTCGGGGTTAAGAGGTGAGATGGGATGAAGTGGGGGTTAAGAAGGATAATTAGGCCAGGCTTATTAGGCTGCCATGGGAGGGTCACGAATGATTGGCTTATTAGGGGAAGCCAATAACAGCGACAGCCTGTGGAAGGCACTAATGAGGAGAAATTGCCGCTGCGTTATTTATCTGGTTAGGTTTTGGCTCATGCAAAAGGTATTAGATTTCAGTTTCTACCTAAATGGATGTCAATATTCTCTTGTTTGTTTTATTATTATTGTTGTTTACCTATGTTGATTAAAAAATTATCAGACGTCAAGTAAATGAAACTATTTAGGTTTAATATGCAACGTAAAATCCTGTCGTAGGTTAGGTAGAGATTATGAATCAAAATGCTATTTCCATTACCATCATTAATAACATAACCAGGATTCTTATATTACACTCATTATTACTGGAGAGAGAGAGAGAGAGAGAGAGAGAGAGAGAGAGAGAAACACGCGACAACCCAGCTCGCTAATCATTCACCTTTCGGAACATCCAGGCTTCACTCCACTGGGAAAATCATCACCAGTTAATAGGTTGGTTAAAATATGCAAATGCAAATAGGGTCATTAATGTTGATAACTATTATGGGTTTAGGATTAAAGAAGGGGGGCCACTGTGACCACACCACCTCCCTTCCTGCATCACCAGTAACGTGCGTCCCATAAATACAGACTGATTCGGCTGACAAGACTAGTTTCGAAGCATGATATTGAAGCATGGTGGGATAAGACAACTGCAGAATAAATAATGTAGGGTGGTAGACAGGACATTACACCACACTAATTATTATGATTCTGTGTACATACCTGCTGCACATACATGCTCCAACACCAAGCTCATATCTTACAAGTTAGATATGTACTGATTACAAGCAAGCAAGCGAAGGGAGCGATGTTTACTCTCAGTTAAGTTTGGAAATGAGAGGCCCAGACCAACCAGACCCGACTCGACCGTCACACAGGCAGAAGCTAGTAACTTTACTGCTATGTGGAGTTGAACTGAAATTCTTCCTGCATGTGATACATTCATTCAATAAATTCTGCAAACTTAAACTCACCCACAAAGACGTCGGAACCCCTTGGAATCTCGAGTTTTCCAAGAGAGTGTTCGTCTCTAATCGGTGAACACCTCAATTACGAAATCAGGTTTAAAAAGATTTTCCGTCGTATTACCGTTTTTTTTTCTTTTTTTTTTTTTTTTTGGGGGGGGCATCAGCTATAGCAATAATATATCGGAGATTCCGCCTACAATTTTACATTAATGTTCCAGCTATGTTTTGATGGTGAAGTCACCAAGGTAAAATACTCCATTTCTGGCTTTAATCATCTCATCAATAAACAAGTCTTTATCGTTTCAGTTTCGTAGAGACGGCAGGTTTGCAGTGAAGACTAGAATTTAGCATTGCGTGTGTGATGAATGCTACGGCGCCTCGCTTTACACCAGCACTCGCGTACCGTTGGAACCTGTGTTGCTCAAACAAACTCTGAGCTACATTGAGAACTTCGGTTTTCTTCGCTTCATGATATGTGCCCCACAATACCCAATGGGCGAATCTGATTTATTCAATAGCCGAAAATTTTCCAGGTTAAAAGCCCTGTTTCTTACTTTCATCCTGCAAATGATGTATCAGAGGAAAATTGTGATAACATGGCGCTCGCTTACTCGTCACGCGCTCACAAAGTGCTCTTTACTGGTATATACAAAGGAACAACTATCATCCCCGTTCCGTCGGAAAATTATTTACATCTCACGAATTAAAATGACAACTCTTCCGTGATTCACATGGTTCGGTGTTTCCGCTATGTATTCATCGACCTTTTAGGAGATGCATTATGTCTCTGTCGGTACAGCATAATCAAGCTGCTAAGTTCTCATATACTTAATACTGGATTTTTAGGCAAGGGAAATAACCAATTTATATATATATATATATATATATATATATATATATATTTATATATATATATATATATATATATATATATATATATATATATTTATATATATATATGAGCCGCATTGTTTGTTTGTTTATCCTTCAATCACTCCTAAACCAAGGGCCAGAAACCCCTTGACTCATATATATTCTGAAGAGGTGACCCAAGGATGGTTTTAGGGGGGCCAAAACTCAGATCTGGGTCATCTGAGGTCACCGATAGTGTCCTCCTTTTTTGGCCCAGCAGCCCAATTTTTGGCATGGAGACTCACATGACCCAGTTCGGACACAGGCTATGTGAAGTTGACCTCCGAGGTCATTTGAGGTCACCAGTAACATTACACAAGTGTGTACAAATACTGTGCGTTAGTCTGCGAAAGCTGAAATAGAAAGTTCCTGGACCTCTTATAATCCCTCTTCAAAAGCATAACAGGTACATGCTCTTTCAGGAGAGGAAGAAAGACTGAACTTGAACTACTAGAACAAACAGGATTAGTGTGCTTTTTTTTTTTTTTTTGGCCCGGGCAACGCCGGATACCCCTGCTAGCCTCGGTATATATATATATATATATATATATATATATATATATATATATATATATATATATATATATATATATATGTATGCACACTAATGCCTTTTATTAGAATAACGACAGCATGTACACAAACAGGAGACATGTACTAAAATTGTATATTATAAACTAAAATCAAATTTTAATTAAAATGCATTTCTCTATTTTCATAGATCCTCAGTTAAAAATAGTGTCTCCTTAATTAAAGCAAAGCGGCAACCCAATAATCTAAAAAGAATTTTAACAAGGGCTAGGTTTAATAATTTATCTAGTTTCAAAGTGAAGAAATGTGAAGACAAAAAATGTAAACTCTGCATGGAAATAATTGAAGGCAGTCAATTCACTTTTCCCAGTGTCAACTACACATTCCAAATTAACGAAAACATGGGATGCTCGACACAATACTGCATTTACGTAATTCGCTGCGGTGGATGCAGAGAGATTTATATAGGCGAGACCTCAAATCTCAGGCTTCGTACTAACCTACATAGGGATCATATTAATCACGGTAAAGGTTTATATGTTAATACCCACATAGCTAAATGTGCAAAAAAATGTTCTCCAAACTTCAATATTATGCCCTTCTATAAAGTAAAAAAGGATGATCCAATATTAAGAAAATCAAAGGAAAAATATTTCATAAGCAAATTTAAACCATTACTGAACAGAGATCTATGAGACACTGACCCAATTAAAGCTTCAAAAAACAAACCTTTTTCCGAATTACGAAAAGGGGGCAACTGAAGCTTCACACAACTCGAAATGAAACTAACAACAGTGGACAATTCATACCAAATATCAGTGGCTATCAATCACTCGCAGGAAGCACACCTCTTCCTGGGCCACTATTTTTAACTGAGGATCTATGAAAATAGAGAAATGCATTTTAATTAAAATTTGATTTTAGTTTATAATATACAATTTTAGTACATGTCTCCTGTTTGTGTACATGCTGTCGTTATTCTAATAAAAGGCATTAGTGTGCATACATATTTATATATATATTTCCCCACAAGAAGATTTTCATACTATATATATATATATATATATATATATATATATATATATATATATATATATATATATATCGCTTCATTTTCTATGAAATGGCTGAAGTATACAGTTGAATCTGTGCTAAGGTAATGTACAGTATTAACAACAAATTGACTTCTTATCATGGCAGTGTATGGTTTCCAGCTATTATAAGATTCATAATTAGAAATTACATGTAACCAGTAAGTGTTCAGGGATTTTATATTAGTAAACAAGCCAATCACCAACTATTAACACACACCGCAACTCAGCCAGGAGACAGGGCGTGTGTGCTGGGCATTCCCCAGGCCCTGTCTTCCCCCTTACTTTTACTCAAGACAACCACCAGCAACCGAGCTACAGCAAGGCCCGGTCTCCTCGAATTGAGGAGAGAATCATCAACAACAACCAACTATTAATAATAATAATAGAATCATCGTATTTGTTGCCAACGACGTATAATAATTAGAATCATGGTGTTTCAAAGCGACCACAGATACAGTGCTCATATTAAGGAACAACAATGTCAACATGAAGGAATTTCAATTGGTTACGGTCATTCGTACAGAAAAATAATGTCAGTCCTGTGACCATAAATTATACTGTATATGATTATTTTTCTCCTAAGTGCTATATGTTGTAGGAAAGTTAAATGGAAAAATTACCACAGAGAAGGTAAGGAATACATGTGAAGGCCTGGATCAAACATATTGAATGTGATAGACCGTGGATAATGCTTGTCGAAGGACAGAAAGGTGTTTATGGAATTAAAGGATATTGAAAAGGCACGACCAAGCGACCAGGGAAGCCAATAGTAACCATGGATTATTTTGTCCCCCTTTGTACAGTCTGGGTGAAAATCCGATGAGTGCCTAAGAGTATTGATGATGGTACCGACGCCTGTGTAAGGGTTGGCGGGTGTCTGAGTGAGAGGTTTAGAGAGAGAGAGAGAGAGAAGGGGGGTGTAAAAACTCGAGTTATGGAGAGAGGGATGAGGATGATGAATGGTGATGGAAGAAGCATTTCAGTGATGAGTGGTACTTGCTAAAAGTAAACAAAAGCTTGGCAGATTAACGCACAGTGCTATTGTTAAGAAGCGCTGTACCTTGAAAGATAATGTAGATAAGAATATTATAGCTGACAGAGAAAGTGAGTCCTAATGTGATGAGAAAGAGAATGGAGATGAAGGAGTTTAAGTATCTGGGTGCAATGACAGAAACAGAGATAAATGTGCGAAGGAAGTAGAACATAAATTAAGATAAGAAAGGAAACTTACTGTTGCTCTAAAGATAATGACACGAAACAGAGGTCTAGTGCAGCTTGCGAGAGGGTTGCGTGAAGGAATTTAGAGCTTACGTTAACATTTGGGTGTGAGGCTTGGTGTAGCATAGGAGCAATGGAAATGGAGTTATTGGAGATTGTGTGTCAAGTGCAGAAAATGTACTGGATAAGGAATAATGCGATTCAGGAAAGATGTGTGAAGTATATCTGCGACACTAAACCTGAAGAGAGTGTCCCTAGATGTCATGGTCTTATGGAAGGAATATGTGTAAAATGGGTGGTGAAGTGTGAATATGAGCGAGATTGAAAGGAGGAGAGGACGTGGTAGGCCAAAAGGATGGATAAGTATGGTGAATAGGTGTGTAAGAAAAGAGTTATGAAGGTTGGTGAGACAGGGGATCGAGCTTCCAGGAAGAATTTTATACAGATGGCTGTGTGGCAAGGGTTTGGCTTCTCTGTTTTTACCTGGTGATGTGACAGTCAGATTCACCTTAGCTGACAGGTAATGTGAAGCACTTAAGCTTAGATGAATATATAGTAGCTAAGAGGTGGAACTAGGATTCCGGTGATCTTGATGGTGAGTGAATGAGTGTGTGCCCCATTTAACAGTGTATACTGAAAAGGGCATAATCTAACGTGCAGAGAATTAAAGCGGTAATGAGTCAAGGTAGAAGAGAAAGCAACTTCATTCGCCGACTTCCCTGTCTCAGCGGTCGTATCTATAATTTCCGATAATTCTAAAGTCGGTTCAGGACAAGCTTATCACACACCTTTTGCCACTCGCACGTACAGTTCAATTCTTTTCAGATGAAGGTAAACATCTAGTGAGGAGGATAGACATAGTTATCAATAACCTTTTTTTTTAAGTTTGATAGCTTAATCTTACTCTGTCCTTTTTACCACTGATGATTAAATACAAGTTAAGGGAATTTCTCAAAGTGAAGAGATTACTTGTAACATCTGAGGCTATATTTGTATTTGACGTTTATTTCTCAGCCATTCAGTCACATCCCGAGTTTCTATAAGTTTAAGCGTTTCAGTTTACTCTTTGACTGGCTGGTCTTTCAGTGCATGGTGTTTACAAATGATCTACATATGTATTGCCGTACTAATGCTAACAGGCCGGAGACAGAGTACACAGCCCTAAGTTACAATTCCACGGCCATGACTTTTATACACAATTCAGTATCCAGGGCGTTATTTTTTTATATAGGAAGCTTACTATAAATAAAATAAAATGAGCTTTGATTTTAGCATGAATCACCAGTGCAGAAAATATAAAGAATGGATGTTTTGTCCTTGCCTCCATGTCTGTTTGTCCACCAGATTACAAATAATAATAATAATACTAATAATAATAATAATAATGGATGCCAGACGTGATTTGTCGAAGCTATGTTAGAGTTTCAGGGGGATTTTGCTGCCAACCCAAGAGCACTTCTTTGAGACTAGCATCGCATACTAGTGATAATCTGCTGTTACAACTCTGCATTCAGGATGTAGAGGTGTCAGTTTTAGGCAAGATAGGAGTGGTGTTCAACTGTTCACACACTACTGTATATGGGAGGAAAAGGGCTCTAGCAAAAAATAAGAATAAAATAAAATAACAAAAAAAAGAGGGGGACCACAACCTTTGCCAGCAATTATCAGAGAGAGAGAGAGAGAGAGAGAGGTGAGTCTACGAGGACACTGTAACCGACGGCGCAAAGGGGCAGCGGCTCTAACCCAGGACCCACATACATGTATATGGGTCCTGGCTCTAACCCACCTGAGTCTTATTTGCGTACGACCCAACAAGTAAGAGTAAAAAGAGAATAACAAGCTGGTAGAAATTAACCACTTGCGAGTTTTGGCCTACAAGGACGCTGAAAATAATAATAATAATGAAGTATTGTGTAAAAATAGCTTTGCCTTGGTGTCTATTATGTGCTTAATAATGTTGTGCTTCGATCTAGCCGAAAGGAAGGAAGACAGTAACCAATATCTCAAATATGTTTAAAGATGGACAGTCTTCGATAAAGCACTTTCCTTATCTTCAGCTAAGTCAAAGAAAAGCGGTGACTGGCGAGTACTTGACATTATACAAAGCTCTCTTCATACGATGTTTTTCTGTTCTGAACCTGGTTTGTGCAAATACTATGGAAATAATCGCTGACTATATTTTCAGCTTTCTTATAGCCCAAAACCCACAAGCAGCCAGTCGTAAGGGCCAAGGTCAACTCTGGAACTGTCTCCCTCCGTTTTCCCTACTTCCTATGATCTCCAGTCTTTCAAACGCAGTGTGTCCAGGCATCTCGAAATGAATGGATCTTGAATGTGCCTCTCTTTTGTATTGTTTTTGTTTTTATTTTCTTGGAAGGAACGTTTTGCGAGCCCAGCCTTTGGTTCCTTCTTCCTCGCATTAAAAAATGTGTAAAATGGTCTAACCTTGCCCGAGACGGTCCTGGTGAGTGAGGTAGCCAGGGGAAGGAGGTCGGTCATGATGCATCCCTCCAGTGCCGCCATGATGTCCTCCACGGCACACCCTCCCCCTCCGGATTCCTCAGGCTCGTCCTCGAACTCCACCTCCTCCTCGGAGCCTGGCAAGTCCCACCACTCGTCACGGTACATCCCTGACACAAGGAGTAGAAGAATCAGAGTAAATGTTACATATATATAAAAGGTGACCGGGGAGCTAATGTCCGTTCTGCGTACCATTTTCTTGCACTTTTTCACCTCCAGGAAACTCTCTAGGTCTGTTTCTTAGTGTCAGGTTAGGTTAGTGTGTTAGTGAGATTAGTCTGTTACGTTGTAGGATAGAGTTGATAGGCTAAGTTAGGTGTGAGTTTAAAGATAGGGAGAAATAGAAGAAAGATCCTGAGAGAATCAAACTTGGGGCGTAGTGCAAAAATGGTGTACAGTATGGAAATCTGCAACTCATTAGGAAAGACCATAACTTTCGATGATGATAAACGAAAAGACTCCAAGCAAAGGACTTTATAATCAAGGGCCAAAATATCAACTCTTATATATTAGTTACTGTTGCCCTTATGGGAGAAAATGGTCTTCCTCATAATTACAGTCATAAGGATATCAGTAACTATAGTTCCATGACTGGTGATTGGGAACATATTAGATGGCATTTTTTATTTAGGATTCTTTCATCTATTATTTCCCAAAGTTACGACCTTTCCTTCCATCATTTCCCAAAGTTATGACCTTTCCTCTTTCCTCCCATCATTTCCCAAAGTTTATGACCTTTCCTGCCGTCATTTCCAAAAGTTACAACCTGTCCTTTCATTATTTCCCGGAGTTACAACCTTTCCTTCCATCATTTCACAAAGTTATGACCCTCCCTTTCATTATTTCCCAGAGTTATGACCTTTCCCCCCATCATTTCCAAAAGTTACAACCTTTCCTCCTGGGACACCTTGTATACAGGGTGTCCAGGGACTTGGCTTACTAACTTCATGAGCTTATTCTTTTGCTGAGTCTGAGTCATGTGATTTCAGCATGGATCCAGTTCTCAAGCATTATACAGATAGGTAGATAGATAGACAGACAGATATAGATCGAATCATACAAATGTCTGTCATAATTAACCCCTTCACTTCAAACGGGATCACTTTCTATGATTTAAAAAAAAAAAAAAAACTATCTGGCCACATCAAGAGTAAAACACAAAGCACGTTTTTTTCAGTTCAGTTTGGGGGACGCAGTGGCTCAGTCGGTAGATAGGTGGCCTGCAGTCCTACCGGATCCAGGTTCAAATCTCTGCTGAGACAGCCCTAGCATGTTTCCAATATGGACGGTGGGTGTTAGCTCCGAAATGGTGACATGTAGAGGTGTGCGGTATGTAATAGGCCTACTAGGCTTTGGAAACAAGCTCTGAAGCCTATACCTAAAGTCGGACGCAACTGAAAAAAAAAAAAAAATAGATTTCATGGTTATGGGGCTGGAAAGACTGTTACCCATGTGTGAAATTGGTCTTCAAATATCCTCCATAGTCTTCAGTAACTGTAGCTCTATAATAGCTGAGAATTGGGCCTATGTTGATATCATTTCTTACTTAAAACTGACCAAAAAGTAACTCCCTGAAGTTTGATAGGTATTTCTTGGGTTACTCTGAATGGTTCCAATGTAACACACTCTTCCACTCCGTCAGGTGCTTTCTCGTTTGTTTAGGAGACGGCCCAGTGAATGTTATTGTCAGACCTGCAGCGTTTTCCATTTCCATCTCCCTCAGGAAACGTCTTTAGTGTCGAACCTATATATTTTGTTTTTCATCTCCCTTTGCCTCACCAGCGCCCACACCAGCAGACTGAGCCGTCCCGCAACAAGTAAAACACCAACATGGAAGTCTCTAGTGCAGCGCTGGTAACGGATTAGTATGCAATGGCAGGATATGTCTCGGCCAAGGAATTTTACCTTCATTAGTTAGTCTCAAAGATTTCGTAACATCACTTCTTTCGCGATTTATATTGGACATTATACTTCATTTTCCTCTTACATGCTATAGGTGTAAATTATGTCGATATTATACTGATATACAACACATGCAAGAGAATATTGCTGTGTAATATGCAAAATAAATCGCAAAGAATGATATAATACGAAATCTCATGATTCACCGAAATGAACGGATCTTGAATTTGGTTCTCTGTTATCTTGTTTTTGTTTCTTCTTGGAGGGAACAATTTGCGGGTTCCTGGCCTTTGGTTCCTTCTTCCTTACATAAAGAATAAACTTAGAATACGAATCTGTTTCCTTCAGTCAATGATAACGTGTTAAAGAAGGGTATTTGTGGTAGGTGGGGACGTTGACCATCCATTCACTCGATGTAGTGCTGCTTTGGGTGTCTGTCCTTTCCTCACTTCCTTCCTTCCTTCCTCTTCTGTTTTGCTTTCCTTCATTCTTTCCTCTTTCTTCTGCCTATGGATGACTTTACACTCCCGCTTATGTCTTTCATTCCTTCATTCATTCCTCTTCCTTCTGCACTAATTGACAAGCCAAATGGTTTCCTGTACACCAGAAAACCATTTACTACGTTGGGTGGTAACCATATAACCAAATTATGGCGCCTGGTGGTTTAGTGGGTAATTAAGGCGCTCCAATCGGATTGAGCCGGTGAAGGTTTATATCCAAGGGATGGTTGGGGTTTATTGCTCACGTAATGCCACTCAGGTGTAAGTGAGGCTGGTCACTCTTATCTTAAATGTCAGGATCAACTTGCCTGGCCCCGGGCTCCTACGCTCCTCATGGCGCAACATAGGATTGGATGATGGATGGATGGATGGATGAACATTTTGTATTTAATGCCAGAGAGGGTCGCCTTCATGTGGTGGCACCGGTATAGCTGACCTGCCCAACTGACGGGTTGTACAGACGTCCTTCAACTACGTCCCCATCCCCCGAAAGGAGGATGGTGAACAACAGGAGAAGGACATTTTCAGCCTGCTGTCCACCGGGTTCACATTTCACGTGAACTTAGGGCTACAACAACAATAATAATAACAATTACAAGAACAGCAATAATAATAATAATAATAGTAATAACAACAACAACAAGTTCCATTCACTCGTCATAATTCTAGTGCTGCTTCAAGTGAGATAAAAGGACATCAGGCTGAAGGAAAATTGCTAACATATCCAACAGACTTTGCAATATTAAACTATTTTTCCACTGGTTATAATGACTCTGCTAGCAAGATGACCCTCCTCTCTCTCTCTCTCTCTCTCTCTCTCTCTCTCTCTGCCATGATATTCGGCAAGTGAGAACAATTGCTTAGGGGAGGACACACTATCATATTAATTTGGGTGGAGAGGAACCGACACTCTGTTTACATTTAATTGAGCACTATGCACTCTAACACCACATACCCGTCGAGCATTTTACATATAAACAACTATAAAAGACGATTGCCCAAGAAAGACCAGGGAATGAGTAGAGGCAGGTCGTGACGTGAGGCCCTGGGATATAGGAGCTTGGCCACATTATAGGTAGCTAATTCTCTAAATCATTCAGTTATTGCCTGAATTATGATTTTGCCCTCTTCCTTTCTTTTCCTTTTCCTTTCCTTTTTTTATAGTTTTTTTTTTTTTATTTAAACCAGTATGAAGCTCTTGAAAGGTTTACAGTTACAAGACAAGCGTTAACCAAAACAGAAGAAGTGTTATGATTACGGTATATATATATTTTGTAATAGCAATTCACACGTTACTCCCTTGTCTGTTTAGAGATCCAAGCCTAGGCCGTTGTAATCTAGTACGGTTTATGATACACGTTTGGGATATTGTACTGGTGCTGATACATGATCGAGAACCTTTCAGTCACCTTTTGTCAGTGGAGCCATTGCACGTGGTGATGAAAAAGATAGTGGCGTGGAGGCACTGAACCGGGATGAGTTGATAAGTTGCTCCACTGGAGGGCGAGATGGCAGGGGGAACCTACCGTAACGTGATATAAAAGCTTATGGTCGCCACTTGTCTGAGAAGCCCATGGACGTGGTAATAGAAATAATAAAAGCGAACGTTGAGAGGAGGCACTGGGTCTGGATAAGAGAATAAACGGTGCCAGTGAACCGCGAGAGGGTAGGGGGAATGGCACTTCTACAGATGGCACTCCATAATCGTTAAAGCTTACAGTTTCCTTCCGGCAATGGAACCCATGAACGTGGTAGTAAAAGTGAGTGTGGAGAGGAGGCACTAAGCTGGGATAAGTGATACTACTGAAGGAAGGGAGAGAAGGTAAAGGGAAATGGTACTGACTCCGTAATGTAGTACTCGAGAAATATTTAACTCAGTTTTTCTGTTAATTAAATACCCTCTCTCTCTCTCTCTCTCTCTCTCTCTCTCTCTCTCTCTCTCTCTCTCTCTCTCTCTCTCTCTCTCTCTCTCTCTCTCTCTCTCTCTCTCATTCGCAACATTAACCAGACCATCAAGTGAGCAGGGGTAGGACTGAGGCTCAGCCCTAAATCCTCTTAAGCTCACTTGTCCCCTCCACCAGCAGGGAGCTCTCTCATCCCTGCTCCTGGCTCTTCCTTACTCACTGGCCACATCATAACCTGTACACCAGCAGTAGTAGTAGTAGTAGTAGTAGTGTACGCTTATGTTCCTCAACTGTAGTATATCATGATCCTCTCGGGGATAGGAAAGGAGTTGAGGGACAGTTGTATAAGCAGTCAACTGAGCCCTCCTGCTGTATCTGTCGTCCTTAACCTGTACCGCCACTACATGTTTCATACTGTATAAACAAATATGGGTTACTTAATGCAGTTTAGACACGCATGGACCAATTTCATCTCTTATTCTTGCACTGCCTCCCTATGCTCTTTAACTGCTTCATCCATCTTACAGTCACCCTTTCTACGTATTGCTTTCCAACACAGATGCATAAAAACTTTCCTCACACACACACACACACACACACACACACACACACACACACACACACACACACACACACACACACACACACACACACACACACACACACACACACACACACACACACACACACACACACACACACACACACACACACACACACACACACACACACACACACACACACACACACACACACACACACACACACACACACACACACACACACACACACACACACACACACACACACACACACACACACACACACACACACACACACACACACACACACACACACACACACACACACACACACACACACACACACACACACACACACACACACACACACACACACACACACACACACACACACACACACACACACACACACACACACACACACACACACACACACACACACACACACACACACACACACACACACACACACACACACACACACACACACACAATGTTTGCATGGTTTGGACACTATATAAACGTGATTGCCATGTTAAGCTGGCCGCAGACTGTCAGTGTTTGGCAGGCACAATCAATTACTCTTAACACTACAAACAGGACCGGCTGGGAACTGACACATCAAGGTATCCAGCACTGGGAAACACTAATGACCCACAGGATGCTAATCTCTATCCATTTTTCCGTCAAAGGATAATGTTTGTATGCTTATCCATTCTTTAATTTACTTGAGGTGCTGGAGAGGGACGATTTGACGTTGCAGAGCCGATATGACCTGCCAGTGGAGCCGCCCTATGATACAAGTCCCTCAGTCCCCCTTCCTTAACCCCCAGGTGGATGATGATGATGATGGATTGTGAAAGAAAGACAACTTCAGCCTGCAGTCCACAGGGTTCACGTTCAGATGAGCCTGAAGCTTCTATTACTATTATTTCTACGACTCCTACTATTACTACTACAACTACTACTACTACTGCTACTACTACTACTACTACTTCTACTACTACTATTTCTACTACTACTACTACTACTACTACTACTACTGCTACTACTACTACTACTATTGATTCGCTTGCGATAAACAACCAACAATATTTTACACAACCTAAGCATACCAAACACAAAACACGTCATCCCCACTCAGCTTACCAGTTATAATCCACTGGTAGTTCTTGCCATACATCTTTTTCCTGTAGGCCTCGCAGAATATCCTCCTGGCCCAGTGCTCGTCGAAGTAGCCCAGGATGATCCGCACGTCCTTCTGGTGGAGCCGCTTCAGCTGGTCCAACTCCTTCAGGTCGTCGGCGATGTTCTCTGTGTGGACGATCTCGAAGTTGCTGATCTCCAGAAGGGATAAGAGGTGATTGTGCGCCTGGGGGAAGAGAAAGAGGCTTGGTGTGAGTACAGGACTGGGGGAGATTATTTTTTTAGTGTGTCCAACCCTTTAACAGTTCGTTCCATGAGACCCGGCAGTCGTACATACCACACACCTCCACATGCCACAATGCCTCTCTCCTTGAAGGGGCTTGTTCTCCCCTAACTAAGTACAGCTATCTTGCAGTATCATGAAAAATATAACACAATATTCTCTGAAAATTGTGTGAATGTGTATTTAGCCAGTCATACCCATACTACTGCAGCAGGCAATTGTGCGCCTGTGGGAAGAAAAAGCGCTGGTGTGATTAGAATAATGGGGTATAGGATAAGCTTTGGGGCCCAGTATACTCGGCAAGTGATTTTTGGACCCGTTGGAGGAAACAGAGTTAGGGTGTTAGCAGAGTACTGGGGAGAAGATAAGGCTCTGTGATTAGTATACTGTCGTAGGAGCATCATGGGAGGGTGTCTGTGGAAGGTGGTGGGACTGTGAGGTGAAAGATATTAGAGTGTTGAAGAGTGGGTGGGTAATTTGGGCAAGAATAAGAGCCGTGTGTGTGTGTGTGTGTGTGTGTGTGTGTGTGTGTGTGTGTGTGTGTGTGTGTGTGTGTGTGTGTGTGAAATTAGCTTGTCTGGGGTGGGATAACAAAGATAGAAGTAGGTGAGGGCGTTTGCTGAATAAAAGTGGAGAGGAAAGGTGTGGGTGCGTTTGTGTGTGAGGGAAGAAGCATAGGGATCAAGTGCGCGTGTTGGTGTGTCGGGGATGTGCGTAGGAACGAATGAAAGCACGAGTGTGTATGGAAAGTGGATTAAGTTTGGATGGATGAAAGGACTTTGTGTTTGATTGGAAGTGTGATGAGACTGAGTATGATTGTGCGCATGTAAGAGGAGCCTGGTGATAAGCGAGAAGCAGGCGATGAACGGGACTGAGCGTGAAGAGAATGAGCATGTAAATGAATACGGAAGAAGGGAGTGGATCTGGGTACGAGGAACTGAATCTCTCAGCAAACTTCATTAAAGAAAGTTAATCTCGCTGTTTCACTCTCGTTTGTGTGATCAAGAGTTCCCTAATTCGAGACAAACTTTGGCGACGCTTTACAGACACATACCCAAAATATCTATAATTAAAACTCAAAACACAGCCTTCCAAAAAAACGCCAAATACTATGATCCCCGTAATCATTCGCGAGGGTCAAAGCGCGGTCTTGTAAACGGTTTTGATTGCACTTCAAGGCACTAGAAACATAGGTTCTGGAGAAAATCCTACCATATTTCATGTCGCTACACCTCTGCTACACCCCTCTGCTACACCTCTCCGCTACGCCTCTCTGCTACACCTCCCCGCTACGCCTCTCTGCACACCTCTCTGCTACATCACACACAGCTACACTTTACACCTCTCATTGTCACACCTCACACTCACATCACCCCACACTACCAAATTACACAGTCATACCATACACTACCATCACTCCACACTTCCACACTACACACTGCCGTACCACACACTACCATCACGTCCAACTACCACCCTACACACCCCCATACGACACACTAAAGTCACGACACATTACCACACTACACACTGCCATACCACACAGTGCATTCATGTCACACTACCACCCTACACTGATATACCACACACTGCCATCACGTCACATTACCATACCACACACTGCCATAACGTCACACTACCACACTACTCACAGCCATACCACACGCTGTCATCACGTCATACTACCAAACAACTCCCTACCATTTTTTTTTTAAGACAATGAATGGAGGAAGGAAAAACAAAGGAAATAAAGAAAAACAATTCCATGTGCCTAAAGGCATCCTCCATTCATAAAAAATTTATAACAACTGGATTTAAATAAAAGTGGATTAAATGTTTGTGGGAAGCAACTCCCAGGAAGTGAATTCCAGAGAGTAGTAGGTCTGGGGATAAATGAATTTTGATAAGCAGAGGTTCTGCATTGCGGGGGAGAGAGTGTGAGTTCATGGGCGCTCCCAGCTGCCCGAGTATTTCGGGAGAAAACGTGAAGGGGAGGCACAATTGAAGCCAGTTCGTCAGAGCACTTACGGTAAAAATATCGATATAATAGTGTTAAAGAAGCAACATCTCTACGTACTGATAATGGAGGAAGGTCTAGCGTGATGGCAGGATTATTGCTTAATCTAATGGCTTTATTTTGAATTTTGTCCAACTGCCTCAATGCAACCGCTCCACATCCACTCCACAGTGGTGAACAGTATTCGATCTGAGAACGCACATGACTTTTGTATATTGTGGCCATCTGCTCGTCAGTGAAGAACTCACGAACTCTGTACATAAGGCCCAGTTTTTTAGAAGCATTTTTAGCAAGGGATTATGTCATACTATAGGCATTAATATGTCATAACACAAAATGTAATAGTTATAGGCATGTAATAACCATAGGCATTAGTATATATCATAACATAATATCTACCATTTGCACAATATGCAATGTCTGGTGTTCAGGTAGAGACGTACACATCCTCTGGCCGGAAGGCGAACACATCACGTACCATACTATAAAGAATCTCGTTATGTAGCAAACACGTGGGGTCACTGACAAAAGCTAGTTAGCTCTCGTGACGGAAAATTACTAGACATCACACACACACACACACACACACACACACACACACACACACACACACACACACACACACACACACACACACACCGGGCAGAATATTTTCCCAGAAATCGGAGGTGAGAGGCAGAGAGCCAGAGAGAACCAGAGATGGCAGAAGGGGACTGAAGAGACGAGAGAAGGAAGCGTAGGAGCCAGCGTAGTGTAGGAGGTATCGCCAACGCGCTGACAAGATGTGGGTCACGTCACTCTGCCCATCGCACGAACGACATAACTGTGTCATAGTTAAACCCCGTAATCCTAGAGAGTGTCTATACCTCACCTCCATTTAAGATACAAGATAGACACAGGGACAAGGCAGACAGATAAAATACTTACAAAATAAAACCCACAACAAGCTATTCAACGCCTTAAGACTTTATACTGGTAGCAACGATTCTCCTCATCATCCACATCATCGACACCGGTTTTCACCTATCTACCTGGCTACCTACATACCTCCCTGTATATCCTATTAACAATACTACCACACTACACTCTGCCATATCACACACTTCCATCACGTCACACTACCACACTACACACTTCCATACCACACACACTACAATAGTCACACTACTGTACTTCACACTGCCACACCACACACTGCCATCACCTAACACTTCCCTACTACACACTGCCGTACCACACACTACCATCACGCCACACCAGTGACACCACAACACTACACACTGCCATACCACACACTACCATCACATCACACTGCTAAACTTTACACTGTCTTCACGTCACACTACCACACTACATACTACCACACCACGCACTACCATCACGTCCCATTACCACACCATGCCATACCACACACTACCATCACGTCACACCACCACACTACACACTGCCATACGGTACACTGTCATCACATCACACTAATACACTACACGCTGCCACACCACGCTCCACCACACCTTGCAGTAGTAAACGTGACAATCAGCATCCCCCAATGCTTACTGTAATAATGGTAAAAATTCATAGTTATTATGGATGATGGTACTGAGATAAGAATTGCCTGTGGATAAATATATACTACCGTTCATGCGTGAAATTAAAGAAGGGAAGCTGAGTTATCATGGAATTTCTTCTTTATGCTACATATTTCAAGTAATGTATGAAGTGTGTGGTAGGGATCTGAAAACAAAGCATACACACACACACACACACACACACACACACACACACACACACACACACACACACACACGCTTTCAAGTAATATATACGGTGCGTGGTAGGGATCTGAAAACAAAGCAAGCACACACACACACACACACACACACACACACACACACACACACACACCACTGCCACTCACCCCAATAGGTCAGCTCACCCATGGGAGGGAAAATCTGGTTTGGAGAGCTAAACTGGGGAGAGCATAGCGCCTGTTGGTCAATGTGGCTTTAGTGCGGCACAGGCAAATGAAAACAATGGGCTCCACCACCAGGGACGCTGAGTGTGCGGACGTTTAATGTACTTTTTTTAATGCTAGGACGAAGGAACCAAAGGCCAGGAGCCAGCAAACTGTTCCTTCCAAGAAAAAAACAATACAAGAGAGAGCCAAATTCAAGATCCTTTCATTTCGAGATGCCTGGACACATTGCGTTAGAAAGACTGGAAATCATAGGAAGCATCAAGTGTTGTCATAATCGTTATTTATTGTGCAGTATCGTCGTAGATCTCACTGCTGTTATTTGATTGATAGATAGGAATAAGGGAAAAATATGAATCCCGCTCAGAGAGTCCCAGGCATCTCTTCCTCAGTAATTTGATCTACGTTTTAGTGTGTTCTCTGGTATGCTCTCTAGTTTTAGCTTTTTTTTATGTCTACAGTGTTAGTATTGTTACATAGCCTATGATTTCATCATCCTTTGTGTAATTTTAACGCACAGTTGCTGCATGTTTGATCACGAGCGTGTTCTGCCTCAGTCCCCCTCTTCTACCGTTATAGTAGAGTAAGTCGTCCTTTCTGTTATTCAGTGCGGGATTGTCGACCGTTTGTCCCCATCGCTTCATTTGCGCGTCCTTATTACAAGTTGTATCAAGCTCTGCTGGCCCCTATATAATGAGCTCAGTCTCTGCATCATTGCCACTTAGATCTGCTCCTCATTTTGTTCACATCTCTGTCCTCCCCTGTACAGATATTATTATTGTGAGTGCTCAAGAAGTCTCCAACCATCTAGCAGCTGTGTGTAATTTGAGTATAACTGTTGTTGCATTTTTTCTTGAACTGTATAGCATAAGTTTAATTTGTAGGCCTAGTGAAGTTTTTGTAATTCATGTAGGGTTCTTTATGTCAGTCATTTTTGATAATAGTTTGTATCTGTAATAATTTATCTGGCATTCACTGAGTATTATCTGGTATCTCATTTTATCAGGGCTGACTTAGATAAATTTACTCTTGCTAATTTCGTGTTAATAGAGGCTATTGCAGTTAACCATATATTTAACCTGTTTATTTGCCATTACATTATCCTTATGAGTCCTGAATGTTTTGTTGTTAATTTAAGCATTAAACTTTAACTTGTAATTTTACCTAACTCTTTTGTTTTGAACCTGGAACTTTACGGGACAGTAGTGACTCTTCGTATTCTCACTTAAAGTGTACATTATCTTTCTCTGTTCCGTAACATAAATTTGGCGACCTCATATCAGGATATTTAGGATATTATCATAAGGATATTGTTTGATATTTTGTGACTGTGATATATTCATGATGGCTACTATTTCTACACTTGATGAAGCCAAAGATTTTTTGTCAAATGTGCAAACAGTGTGTGATATAGAAAACAGAACAAAGAATGAACTTAAGCTTGTTGCTCAACAATTGGGAATTGCAGTTCACTCTCATCATTCTAAAGATCAAAATGTTGGCATGATTAATAAAAGCTTGTTTAATGTAACTCCTCCAAATGAGCAAACGCAGATTGAATTAGCTAAGTTACAGCTAGCCCTGCAGGAGGCTCGTGTGAAGGAAGCTGAATTTCAAGCACGTGCTAAGGAGGCTGATGTTAAGGAGGCTGAGTTTCACGCACAAGTTGAACTTGCTAGGATTCAGGCAGACCATGAGTATCGCATGAAACAAGGTGGAACTGGATCATCTAGCTCTGATGATTTTGATGTGGCTAAAAATGTTAAACTTGTCCCTCCTTTTAATGAATCTGATTTAACTAAGTATTTTCAGCTGTTTGAGAGGGTAGCTACAGGTTTTAATTGGCCTAAGGAGTATTGGCCGGTACTCCTTCAAACTGTTCTCACCGGTAAAGCTCAAGTAACTTATGCATCTTTGCCTCAGGATCAATGTGATAATTATGATGTAGTTAAGAGCTTGATTCTTAAGGCCTATGAGCTTGTTCCTGAAGCCTATAGAGTAAAATTTAGGACAACTTACAAGCAAGATAAGCAATCCCATGTTGAGTATGCAAAAATCAAAGAAGATTTGTTGGAGCAGTGGTTAAATTCTAAGAATGTGGATTCTGATTTTGGTAAATTTAAGCAGATGATTTTGCTGGAGGATTTCAAAAGGTGTATTTATAAAGATGTAAGCCTATATCTTGATGAGAAAAGAATAGATAATTTGTCTGATGCTGCAGTTTTAGCTGATGAGTATGTTCTCACACACAAGAGATATTCTAGAGAAAAAGGGAAAGCTGAGAGTAAGTACGTTGCCTCTACTCAGAGTACAGGTAACAGGAAAGAGAATAAAGATGATGTTTCTCAGGAAGTAAATACCAGCTTCACCTCTAGATTTCAGAAAAGTAAATGTACTTATTGTAGTAAGCTTGGTCATACTACGGAGAGATGTTTCAGGAGACAGCGTGATGTGAACAAAAAGGAGTCTTTAAATATTCAGTCAATTGGTCTAGTGTCCACTCTTGAGAGTTCCCAGAATTCTTTAACTGAGTTAACTGAACCTGCTTTGAGGGGTAACTTAAATTCTCATGATGGAGCTCCTCTTTTGAGCAGTAACGTGGGTGACACTCTCAAGAGTTCATGTGCTAATTTCCTGTCTGATGGTTTTGTCAGTCCTCTGGACAGTAATGACAGGAAATCAGTTCAAATATATCGTGATACAGGTGCTTGCCAATCCCTTATGCTGACCAGTGTTCTAGGCTCTAATGTTAATTCCTCTGATGAAACTGTAATCTTACAAGGTGTAGGGAATAATTACTTCTCTGTTCCTCTGTGCAGAGTGAATTTAGAGTCTGGTTTTGTTAATGGTTCTGTTATGGTTGGGTTGGTTGAGACACTCCCAATGTCAGGTGTAACTTTCTTACTTGGAAATGATATTGGTGGAAGTCAAGTGTGTCCAGCTCCTCAGTTGTCTAGTGAGCCAGTGGCTGCGTCCCAGGATTGTGATGTCCCTGATGTGTTCTGCATGTGCTGTCACTAGGGCTAAGTCTAAAGTTACTGGTGATTTAGAGGATAATGATGATGATGATGTTATCCTAGCTGACACTTTTCTTGCTAATTTGGACCACTCACCAGATGAGGCAGTACCCCGTAGTGTTGATAATTTGTCTTGTCAAGAGTTGGTTGAGTTGCAGGTTGCTGACCCTGAGTTGAAAGGTCTAGCTAACTCTGCTTGCAGTGAGGAAGAGTCAGCTGGTGCTTCTACTTGTTATTATGTAAAGTCAGGAGTACTTATGAGGAAGTGGGAGACCTCCAACAGCATCAGCCGACTGTGAATGGGAGGTTGTACATCAAGTTGTCATCCCTCGTGTTTGTAGGCAGGATATCATTCGAGTGGCTCATGATACCAGTTTGGCAGGACACCTTGGAGTGAGGAAGACTGTGGCACGCATTTTGAAACACTTCTACTGGCCAGGTATCTTCAGGGATGTTTCCTGGTATTGTAAGTCTTGTCACACCTGTCAAGTTGTGGGGAAGTGTAATCAGACCGAAAAGGTTGCACCTCTAGTTCCCATTCCTCCTTTTGAGGCGCCTTTCACCCGTGTGTTGGTGGATATTGTGGGCCCTCTTCCTAAGACTTCTTCAGGATTTTCTTATGTGTTGACCATGATTGATATGGCTACTCGTTATCCTGAAGCCATTCCACTTAGAAACATCTCAGCAAAGAACGTGGTTAAGGAAATGCTAGGGTTCTTCACAAAGTTTGGTCTGCCCAAGGAGGTACAGTCCGACCGGGGAAGTAATTTCATGTCAAATGTTTTCAAGCAGTCTCTGAAAGAGTTGGGCATCTCCCAGAATCACGTCTTCAGCTTACCATCCCCAGACCCAAGGAGCGTTGGAGAGATACCATCAAACACTCAAATCGATGCTCAAGAAATACTGTTTGGAACATCAGAAAGACTGGGATAAAGGTCTTCCATTCGTTGTGTTTGCTGCAAGAGAATCTCCAAAATGAATCACTGGGCTTCTCACCTTTTGAACTACTGTTTGGCCATGAAGTAAGAGGACCCCTTAAGCTACTCAAGGAATGCTGCTGGCTGTCGGAGGAAGATGACGTCAACCTGCTGGAGTATGTGATGAATTTCAAAGAACGGCTGTCCACTGCTTTACAGCTGGCGAGAGAGAATTTAGGAGCTGCTCAGAGAAGATGAAGACTTGGTATGATAAGAAGTCCAGGTTACGCCACTTTCAGCCAGGAGATCAGGTTTTGATTCTGCTACCAGTTCATGGGCAACCTCTTCAAGCCAAGTTTAGTGGCCCTTATTTCGTGGAGAAGAAACTCAGTGATGTCAACTATGTCATCGCCACACCAGATCGTAGAAAGAGCAAGCAACTATGTCACATCAACATGCTAAAGTTATATCACAGGCTGGACGAAAATAATCCAGTCTGCACTGTAGCTGTTCCACCCGAGTCTGCAAGTGAAGCTCTCCCATGCAGTATGAGCCTGAGTGATAGTTTGGGGAAGAATCCTGATATCATGAATGATCTCCAGACTAAGCTTTCTCATCTACCTCCCAAGGAAAGGCAGGAGTTTTCGGCATTACTGCAGGAGTACCCGCTAGTGTTCCGTGCCACTCCAGGAAGAACCACTGTGTTGATGCATGATGTCGATGTTGAAGACGCAAAGCCAATTAAATTGCCTCCTTACCGTGTGAACCCAGTGAAAGTTCCTCTCATCCAGAAGGAGCTTGGCTACCTGTTGGACCACAAGATGATTGAGCCCTGTCAGAGCGAGTGGAGTTCTCCTGTCACTCTGGTCCCTAAGCCAGGTGGGTCACAGCGGCTTTGCATCGACTACAGACGTGTTAATCAGATAACCAAAACAGACACTTACCCTCTCCCTCGTGTGGAAGATTGCATAGACAAGATCGGAAAGGCTAGGTACATAAGTAAGTTTGATTTGTTAAAGGGATACTGGCAAGTACCTATGACTGAACGTGCTAGGGAGATCTCATTTTTTGTAACATTAGGAAAGACCTTTGCATGGTCTGTAATGCCATATACAGATTGTTTTAGAGTAATAAGAAATTTCCTTTGTAAATTTCTTTTTCTTTGTGGGGAGGTGTTACATAGCCTATGATTTCATCATCCTTTGTGTAATTTTAACGCACAGTTGCTGCATGTTTGATCACGAGCGTGTTCTGCCTCAGTCCCCCCTTCTACCGTTATAGTAGAGTAAGTCGTCCTTTCTGTTATTCAGTGCGGGATTGTCGACCGTTTGTCCCCATCGCTTCATTTGCGCGTCCTTATTACAAGTTGTATCAAGCTCTGCTGGCCCCTATATAATGAGCTCAGTCTCTGCATCATTGCCACTTAGATCTGCTCCTCATTTTGTTCACATCTCTGTCCTCCCCTGTACAGATATTATTATTGTGAGTGCTCAAGAAGTCTCCAACCATCTAGCAGCTGTGTGTAATTTGAGTATAACTGTTGTTGCATTTTTTCTTGAACTGTATAGCATAAGTTTAATTTGTAGGCCTAGTGAAGTTTTTGTAATTCATGTAGGGTTCTTTATGTCAGTCATTTTTGATAATAGTTTGTATCTGTAATAATTTATCTGGCATTCACTGAGTATTATCTGGTATCTCATTTTATCAGGGCTGACTTAGATAAATTTACTCTTGCTAATTTCGTGTTAATAGAGGCTATTGCAGTTAACCATATATTTAACCTGTTTATTTGCCATTACATTATCCTTATGAGTCCTGAATGTTTTGTTGTTAATTTAAGCATTAAACTTTAACTTGTAATTTTACCTAACTCTTTTGTTTTGAACCTGGAACTTTACGGGACAGTAGTGACTCTTCGTATTCTCACTTAAAGTGTACATTATCTTTCTTTGTTCCGTAACAGTATAAATAACATAAAAAAGATACTGGCGTTCTAAAATATGCAACATAGACAGGGATGTGCCAGGGAGCCCTCTATGGCAACGAAAAGACGCCCACGAAAAAGTTTTTGAAAATCCGAAAAAGAACCGATGCCTTTTGTCATCAGAGCCGCTCAAACACGGAAAACAGGGTGGAGCGCAGGGGAGCAGGGGAGACTATAAGATTAGGGAAGATATTGATGAACCATGCAGGCTTAAGTGGGGCAAGCAGACCTAAGCACGAGGTCTTACGTGTCTGCATGAAAAACAGGTTTGATAGGATGTGACTACTACGAGGGCAATACAGTGGTCAGTGCATAAGGGACCCATCATCATCAGCAGCAGCAGCACCAGCAGAAACAGCAGTAGCAGTCTTGGTATGATCTCAGTCTTCCTCCTCCTCCTCATCATCATCATCATCATAATCACCATCATCAGCAGCAGCAGCTCTGATATCAAATTAGTATTGCTGTTTCTCATCATCAGCTTTAATATCATCTTAGTCTTCCTCCTCATCCTCCTTCTCCTCCTCCTCATCCTCCTTCTCCTCCTCATCATTATCATCATCATCATTATCAGAATTAGAATCACTAATATCTTAAATACCTCAGTCAACCATTGCACAAGACTTCTCTGATATTTTACAATATCTTTCAACTCAGGTTTGGAGAAGCTACACCTCAGTGGTATAGATCTAACAGTTCTAATTTCACTACGTTCATATCTTTGCTAATCCCACTTTGACTGTCTGCATTTGTCTGCCATACAATATCTCCCTTAGTCGTGTACAGACTACTTATAAAAGGAACGGCAAGTTATTCGCTTGTCAGATGAGATACTAGCCACATAAACCTTATCTACGTGTTTGTTGCAGCAGTGTTACCTTCACCAGCACCACCAAAACTAATCATATAAAATCACATAAATAATTCCAGCTAACTAGAAGGATCACATCAGCTTTGACCAGCTGCGATAAAAGTATGTAATGATGAAGGTAGCCCACTGTATATTCTGTCGCATCTCGTAATAATTTCATGCTCCCGTTATGTGATTTTATTCAGCTTATAATGACAATTTACTTCCCACGTACACACCATACATATAGATAGACAGATAGATAGATAGATAGATTGATTGACTGATAGATAAATAGACAGACAGATAGATAAAGAGAGAGAGAGAGAGAGAGAGAGAGAGAGAGAGATTAACCTAACCAAAGCTTAACCTAGATTATCCCAGCTTAACCTAACCGCAGCCTAAATTAACCCAGCCTAAATTAATCCATTCCAATCCAAACTCATTTCACGAATTGACTAGGGATTTCATGAAATCACTGGTTGCACAAATTCACTGTAATAAATATCTATCTATCTACATCTATCTATCTATCTATCTATATAAATTGTTATGGAGTACCAGGAGAAAACGATAATGGGAAGCGACTAAAGAATATGTGTCAGGAGAGGAGGTTGTGCATTTGTAACTCGTATTTCAAACACAAAGATGCACATAAATATACATGGTATAGAGGGAACGGGGATCCTGATTGATTACGTGCTCGTAGAGAGGTCGATGATGGGAATGGTTGCTGATACGACGGCCGCGAGAGGACGATGTGGAGGTCTGTCAGATCATTTGATTGTGGTATGCAAGATCAAGCTGAGAGGAGTGAGATGGATCAGGAGAGAGAGGAGCAGTCAGGGAGAAAGACTGAAAGTTGAGAAGATGAGAATCAAAGTAACGGCAGATGATTACAGGACCAAAGTAGAGAAAGAGTTGGAATCAGTGAATTGGACAGCCTGTGGAATGCATATTGGGACTGCTTCGTTAGGAATGCTAAAGCGGTGTGTGGTGTGGCAAGAGTAACAACAAAGAAGAATGGTACGGCATGGTGGGATGAGGAGGTTAAGAGAGCGGTGGAGGAAAAGAGGAAGAAGTGGTTAAAGTGGTTACAGGACAGGGGTTCAGTTGAAATAAGAACTGAGTATATCGAGAGCAAGAAGCACGTAAAGAGACTAGTGAAGAGGAAAAAGAAGGAGGTAAATGATGATCTGGGAAGAAAAATGAATGCGAACTATTCTGAAAATAGGAAGTTATTCTGGAAAGAGGTGCGGAAGTGTAGAAGTGAAAGCGGAAAGACATGTGATGGTGTGATGGATGTAGGTGGTAGATTACTAACCCATGGAGATGAAGTAAGGACCAGATGGAAAGAATATTTTGAAAGCCTGATGAATGGGAATGGAGAGAGCAGAGTGGCTGTAAACATGATTGGTTTGGGGAATGTGCAGAGAATGAATGCAGTGCCAGGAGACGTGACACACACAGGTGAAGAGTGCTGTGAAGCGGCTGAAAAATGGGAAAGCAGCTGGGGTTGATGAGGAGTATGCAGAGATGCTTAAGTGTAGTGGAGAGAGTGGAATGAAGTGCTTGTTGGAAATATGTAAGAAGGCATGGATGAGTGAAACTGTGCCTGCAGAGTGGAAAAAGGCTGTGATTGTACCCTTGCATAAAAATAAAGATGAGCGGAGTGAGTGCAAGAATTATCGTGGCATAAGTTTATTGAGTGTGGTAGGGAAGGTATATGGAAGAATAATTATAGAGAAATTAAGAGAGATACAAGAAGTCCTAGTGAGTGATGAACAGGGTGGCTTTGGGAGTGGCAGAGGATGTGTGGATCAAATATCTGCAGTGAGACAGATAGCAGAGAAGGCTTGTGAAAAGCACCATAAGGTTTTTATGGAATTCATGGGTCTGAAAAAAACATACGACAAAGTGGACAGAGAAGGACTGTGGAAAGTTTTGCGCAGGTACGGTGTAGAAGGTAAGCTGCTAGGTGCCGTCAAGTTTTTATGATGGTAGTAAAGCATGTGGAAGGGTTAATGGGTATCTAAGCGAATGGTTCACGATTGGTGTGGGCGTGTGACAAGGTTGTGTGATGTCCCCATGGTTCTTCAATATATTTATGGATGGGGTGATGAGAGAAGTAAGAACACGAGTAATGGAGCGAGGGATGGCATTGGTAATGAATAGTGATGGATGGAATATCTCAAAGTTGTTGTATGCTGATGATGCAGTACTGCTTGCAAGTACCGGACAAGAACTTGGTAGGCTAGTGCAGAGTTTTGCTGATGTCTGGTAGCGTCGTGCCGTGAGAGTAAATGTGGAAAGGAGTAAAGTGATGGTTATTAAGAGAGAAGGTGACTCCCAGTGCGATGTTACAGTGAATGGAGAGAGACTGGAATTGGTGAAAGAGTTTAAATACCTGGGTACAGTGATAGAAAAAAGAGGAAAAATGTACAAAAGAAGTTGAAAGTAGAGTGACACAAGGAAGAAAAGTAGCTGATGCAATGAAGGCCTTGATAAGAAACAGAGGCTTGAGTGTTGCAGCTCCACATGTTAGTGCCAACTTTAACATATGGATGTGAAACTATGGTGTGGCATGAAAATGAAAAGTCAAGAGTAAGAGCAGTGGAGATGGGACTGCTGAGGAATATATGTGGAGTACAGAGGGTGTACAGGATACGAAATAATGTGATTCGTGAAAGCTGTGGAGTGAGGAAGTCGGTGGTCACCAGAATCGAAGAGAGTGTACTGAGATGGTATGGTCATGTGGAGAGAACGGATAACAATAGAGTGGTGAAAAGGGTATATCTGAGCGAATTTGAAGGAGGGAGGAGGCGAGGTAGGCCAAGGAGAAGGTGGAGAGATATGGTGGATGAGTGTGTGAGGAAGAGAGGTTTGGAAGTCGGTGAGGCTAGGGCACTGACAAGAGATTGAGCTGGCTGGATGAATGTTGTGAGAAGTGCATGATCAGGGTTGGCAGCGTCCGGATTGACACAATCGGATACGTTTATGTGAAGATACAGAACATGGTGAATGTTTTTGGCGTATCCGATAGAGCCAGGATTCCGGGGGCTTGAATGATGAGTGAAAGGAAGCGTGGCCCATTGGACTGAGCAAATTTGGGTGGTCTGGACATTGCTACTCCTCACCCTGCCCTAGGATAGGAAAGGAAGTCCGGATGATGATGATCATGATCTATCTATCTATCTATCTATCTATCTATATATATATATATATATCTATCTATCTATCTATATATATATATATATATATATATATATATATATATATATATATATATATATATATATATATATATATATATATATATATATATGATAGAGAGAGAGAGAGAAATTGGTGGTCACATTTGCTGCATGTCAGAAGAGAGGTCACATCCATAACATGTTAATCATTACCCCCTATAACCACCATAACTTCATCCCCGCCCCTGCCCCGTTCTCCTCCTGGCGCCAGGCACCAACACAGCATAAAAGTGAGCCAAGTTTTATGTGTCTCCTCCAAGTTACAACACATTACAAACTTTACCTGACGGCGTCTCCGGCTGCATCTTGTTACTCTGCAACATTCGTTAAAACTTCATCCCCTTTTATACTTGTTTTGGGATGGAGGCAACAAGTTTTCATGTATATAAACATTCCGCCAGAAAAGTTTCCACATAAAGAGTTTGTGAGGCTTAGGGATATAAATAAACCTGGGATTCGTCTTATTTTAAGCTGAATAAAAAGGAATGAGCGTGGATAATCTCTATTAGTCACACGTCATTATAAGCAACAGCCAGTGCCTTCTTATGCCTTCTGTGATGTAAGGTTGAGTTTAAGCTGTTGTGGTGTAGATCACTGATGGGTATGTGTTGTTAGTGTTGTTATGGACCCAAGCTCATATGAAATGTGAACCCAGTAGACCGCAGGCTTAATTCGCCCTACACCAGCAGTCCACTATCCTGCTTTAGGGGCATAAGTGGTAATTGATGATTGTAGATCCATGCAGTTAAGCCGCCCAGGTATATCAACGCCACCACGGGAAGGCATCTCTCTCCCGCACCTATACATAAGTGACTGGTTCCTGGTAGCACTGTATGAGCCTGAACCTCCAGCTGCCTCTTGGGGGTTCAAACAACCTTTCAAAGCAAACGACCTTCACCATAATTTTCATATTGAGTGACCATGCTTATTCTCTTAGCTTATTTTGGATACGGCTGGAGAATATCCTTTTGAGTGTTGGCTATGAGGACTTTGGCAGTATTAGTATGATTTAAATAAAGCAAAATAGAATAGGAAAGTCTCATAAGCAATATAAATCTCATTGAAGGAGTTGGTAGGGAGCCTCCGCAGCCGAAGAGAGGACGATCTTAGGTAAATAGTAGTACAAAGTAATTTCTCTCACCGTTCAAATGAAAACAGAGAGACATCGGGAAATATAAGTACCCAGATGTAACAGTTCTTCCAAGCTACAACCCAAATCTCTTCTGAATGTGAACCCAGTGGACTGCAGGCTGAGGTTGTTCCCTTTTGCAATCTACCATCCTCTTTTCAGGAGATAGGGAGTGGGTTAAGGAACGTTTGTATGACCAGGCAGGAGAGTCAACTGGTTATATCAGTGCCACCAAGAGAAGGCGTCCCTGACCAACACCGGCTCCTGCAACTTAATGCGAGTAGCAGAAATAATTATATCCAATTGATTTGTTTTACCTCATTAGTCCTTTCCAAAGCTGGGACCCTGGACAACGTCATGTACCAAGGGACAGATTTATAAACAGAGTCACAGTCAGTGCCTTGTCGTTATTAAAGTATGATTGTGTAAGAAAAACAAGACGGGTATAAAACATTACCGTATCACTTATTCTTTCTGCAGGGAGTAAATCTTGACTACGAAAGAAAAATTTATAAGTTCTACCTTTTACTTGTGCAGGAAATATCAGGAGAATGAAGAAACTTACTGTGCCATCCCTGCATCTTCATGAATCTTTTCAAACATATTTACATTTGTTTTCCAGAATATATAACAAAAAGGCCTATGCATCTTTTATTGTCGATGTGATCTTGCGTCTTGACTTGCGTATTTATAACTGACTGACGATTTCTTTTCCTGCTTAATAGTAACATCAGTGTATGTTAAACTGCGATCTACCAGTACACTTTAGGCTCTCACTTATTTTGCCTTGCACTGAAGAGAAATATTTACACTGCACTGTTTTTACTCTAATAAGGCCCTGATTTTCATCCTTTTGCAGTATAGTTCACGAAGGTCAGTGACAAATAAACACAGTACTGCAGCTACAGATCCCTTCCATAGCACTTCTTCGTTACTAGCACCACATTTTAGTGCTAATCTACTGACACAGTTCAGGTTTCAAGGTGGAGAGATGGCAGTATTACACCAAGTTAGCGTAATAACAGCATAACATCTGGTTCAATTTCCCTCCATTGAAAAGGAATATAAAAGTAGTGTGAGATGGGGGTATGAATGAGGAGGAAAATCGTAATTGGAGCCAGCAAGGAATAAATGGGAGAGCAGTAAATGAGGGCTGAGGAGCTAGGAAGATGTGGCATGTAACTGGATGTGAATAGGTAAGGATGGGGACGAGGTTATGAGAGACAGATATGTTTGTGTGTGAGGGGAAAGACGGAAAGGTTAGGTAGTTTGAAAAGAAGTCTGTGCGTTCTTAGAAAATATAAAATAGATAGATAGATAAATAAATAAAACTCCTTGTGAAAGATGAACCCATAGGAGATAAACTGAGTGCCAAGAGTGTGAAGTGGGTAAAGAGAAATAACATCATCATCATCATTATCATTATCATCATTATCATCACCATCATCATCATCACCAGCATCACTATCAACAACACCATCACCATCATCATTATCACCACCATCACCATTATCACCGCCATCGCCATTATCACCACCATCACCATCACAGCATCCACACTATCATCATCACCATCATCACCATTATCACCGCCGTCGCCATTATCACCACCATCACCATCACAGCATCCACACTATCATCATCATCATCATCACCATCATCATCATTATCACCGCCATCGCCATTCTCACCACTATCATTTTCACCATCATCACCATTATCATCACCATCACCATCATCATCATCATCATCATCATCCTGCCAATTTTTCTCAACTGCAGGTGGGGTAAGGTAGGGTCAGAAAGCAACAAAAAAGAGAAATAACGTAATTATAACAGAAACAGAACTAATGAACAGCACTTCCAGTCAAATGGGCCACACACTCATTCACTCACCAGTCAAGCCCCTGGAATCCTGGTTAGACCTCATAGATACACCGTCCACGCGTAGCTTCACAATTACCCATCAAAGTATACGAGGATAAGAGAAAGAAAAGAAAAAACACTAATTGCAAGACTAGGAGTGGGTAGACGTAAGATGCTTAGCTGGAAATGGAAAGCAGAGAGGATGGGAGGGAAACAGAGGATTGGGGTGAATGGAGAGAGTGAGTGGGGAGAGGTGATGGGGAGCTAGGAAATGAGAAAGAGAGAGAGAGAGAGAGAGAGAGAGAGAGAGAGTATTATGTGTGTGAGGGGACAGACATAGAGTAAGAAGCTTAGGTCCAGAAAGAGAGTGAAGAGGACGGGAATGAGACAGAGGACTGGGGTGAAGGGAGAAAGAGTGGCTGGGGAGAGGTGAAGGGGAACCAGGAAATGAGAGAGAGAGAGAGAGAGAGAGAGAGAGAGAGAGAGAGTAACCCTCACCGAAAAAGAATCGTCTAGTGAATATGGCAAACATCGTCAGCCTCTTCAGTATAACAAACAAAACACACAACATATAGAGACTGGGAGTGGAAAAAGTATTGCAGTTTCACTCATTACATCTGCCTATATGTACTCAGTTATTTCGCCCATAAAATTAGGTAAAAATATCATATGACTTGGGAAAACACGTTGAATATACACTGGCAAATCTTCACTTGTCTAATGGCCCCTTGAGGTTCCCCAGTTTTTCTAGCAATTTCACAACTGAGCTCTTCACAACAAAGGTCATCACAACAGTTTTTTACCTCATTTCCTACCTTCATTTGACTCATATTTATAGCAAGGTCGAAGGTACAAGGTGATAAAAACAAATCGTCGACGAAAGCACAGACATCTCTTGGGTCCCAGGCCTCCTCTATCAGTTTTTGCCATTACACCAAAGGGAGGTATGGGTCTGTGAGTCATAGTGCGTCTCGAAGCAGTCTCTATTCATGAGTCGATGCTTGGGAGTCAAAATGATAGAGTAAATTTAGTCGAGGAGTTACAGGGAAAGTTATATCGTCCATGGCTGTGACGCCTTCTCTCTCTCTCTCTCTCTCTCTCTCTCTCTCTCTCTCTCTCTCTCTCTCTCTCTCTCTCTCTCTCTCTCTCTCTCTCTCTTAGACTTTTACGACTGTGAGTGTATAAATGGGAGGGATTATTAAGTTCCATCCAACAAATCTCACCCAAGCGGATCCAGCCTCCGTGGATCACACAAACTTTCTCAGACAAGAATCAGGACTGAGAGGAAAGTTGGTTATTGCCACTAGACCTAATGGTGGTGGAGGAGAGAGAGAGAGAGAGAGGAGAGAGAGAGAGAGAGAGAGGAGAAGGGAATCGTTACGCCTTTCAGTCCAATAACTTTTTAATTTACTTCTTACCTACACTTTATTTTTTAGAGGTTGGGAAGGGGTTGTAGTAGTTAAGGGATTTATAAATGCTGTATCAAACCCCTTCACCTCGAAAACCCTAACAAAAGCTGAATAAAATTAGCAAACGAGAAAAATAAAATGAAGTAGAGTTCAAGGTAGTGAGAGAGTTGAAAATGAATGGAAAGATTGGTAAGTTTTAATGGTGATAAAGGCTGTAATGGTAGACTAGTACTAGTGATGTATGTTGTCGCTTAACCCCGGCCTGTCTAGTCGAGCAGGCCCATCGACCACAGGTAATCAATTTTTTCTATGAGGTTGTCATATTGGTACCCTTGTTTAAAATTTAGAACCTTCCCTCTTACATTTTGAAACCGTGAACGAAACGTACGAAAATATTCACCAGAAGCCACTCATAGCTACACATGGCCAGTAATTGATTCATAACGACACGAAGAAAGACCTTTATGCAAAATATGAAGCAAGCAGTTCACTCAGAAATATTCTCTTAAAGAAACACACGCGATGAGTAACAGCCTTCATTGTGGAACCTTCAGTCATCTGTGTAAAGTGTTTTGGTGGAGTGTACAGTATAGTGCAGTATGAACACCGTGCAGGGATCCGGTGTACCCTGGTGGTAGACAGCGCCTCGTCAGGGTAGGATAAAGGTCTTAATGACAAAATGAAGTGGGAATATGAGAAGGTTTGGCTCTTGGGTGAACGTCGCAGCTGCTTTGTTCTACCACGTGTAGGGTCCCCGGTTGATGGTGGTGAAAGTATAATGGAGAGGTTGGTCAGAGGTCACAGGTATGGCAATTTTAGTCCATAGTAGACTGAAAAGAAAGTCGTCGTGGTTGAGTTGGTAGTAGTGCATCGTTTTCTCTATAGCACTTCCTCGTGACTAGCATCATAGTCTAGTGTTAATTTACTAGTACACCTCAGCATTCAATATTGAGAGAGCAATTACAGGCCACGTTATATTGAAAACAGTATTGTAGTAGTAGTAGTAGTAGTTGTTGTTGTTGTTGCTGTTGTCGTTGTAGTAGTAGTAGTTGTGGTTGTCTTTGTTGTTGTTGTTGTTGTAGGTCCATGTTAAATTGAAACTGAACCTGATGAACAGTAGGCTAAAGTCGCCCTTCTGTGGAAATCAACCATCCGTCTTTCGGGGGATAGGAAAGGAGTTGAGGGACGATCCCATAACAGCCCAACACATCTGTCCATCTATATCAATGCCACCACGTGGAGGCGTCCGTCTCCACAACCATACCAAGTTAGTGTGAAAAGAGTATAGGAACAGGGGTAGTGTTGGCAGCAGTGTGGGTAAAACAGTATTGAAGTGGGGGTTGTGTTGGCAGCAGTGTGGGTAAACGTTTATAGGAGTGAGGTAGTGTTGGCAGCAGTGTGGGTAAAAGAGTATTGGTGTGGAGGTAGTGTTGGCAGCAGTGTGGGTAAAAGAGTGTAGGAGTGAGGTAGTGTTGGCAGCGGTGTGGGTAAAAGAGTATTGGTGTGGAGGTAGTGTTGGCAGCAGTGTGGGTAAAAGAGTATTGGTGTGGAGGTAGTGTTGGCAGCAGTGTGGGTAAAAGAGTGTAGGAGCGAGGTTGTGTTGGCAGCAGTGTGGGTAAACGAGGTCAGTGTTTGGGACGCTACTCTTTAAATCGCCTACAGGGCAATAGTGGACGGGCTGTGTGGATACTGAACTGCGTTAGTTTTCAGTATATACAACACTTTCATTCTCACGTGTGGATTTCTATGGTCCTTTCACCTTAAGCTGGCCTAGATTTTCGTCACGTTGCAGCTGTTTTCACGCAGCTTTGAATAACTCAGTACTAGCCTTCTGCAATCTTTTCATAGCACTTCATCGTTACTAGCATCATGTTCAAGCGTCAGTCTAGTGTTCGAACTTAGTATTCAAGACATAAGTGGCTGATATAGGTCAGGTTAGGGGAAAAAAGGTAATTTACACACTGAGGTGGTTTGGCCATGTGGAAAGGATGGAGAGTGAGAAACTGACGAGGAGAGTGTATGTGAGTGAGGTGGAGGGGAGGGAGAGGAAGGGGGAGGCCAAGGATGAGATGGGGGGATGGAGTGGGGAGGTATATGAGATAGGTGGGTGTGAGCTAGGAGCGGGGCAGCGAAATGGCGCGGGACAGGGCGACATGGAAGCGATTTGTTTGTGGCCACCCCTTACGGGATTAAGGCGTCTGGCAATAGATAGATAGAGAGATAG